>NW_017731609.1:521671-615474 GCF_001890085.2 Hipposideros armiger
TTGCCTAATGACAGTCTTTTTGAAGTTACCAATTAATCACACTATATATTTCTTATATATATTTAGCATAGAAGGTATATATGGAGATTTCTTGATTAATTTTGTCTTGCAACCTTGATTCACAGAATTGGTGTGTGTGTGTGTGTGTGTGTGTGTGTGTGTGTGTGTGTGTGTGTGTGTGATGAACAGTTAACCATTTTTCAATTTGTGGTTTAGTCCAGAAATACAATGTCAGTCTTATCCCCAAATACTTAGAGGTGCTAATTTTGTTTTTTTACTCATATTTTTAGCAATATACTTTTCTGTTTTCTGCTTTCCTATTTTGTGAAATCTTTTTAGAACATTCCATTAATTCCATCCAAAACCCACATCTTATAGCATGTATCCTAGTATTTGTGTGATGAATCATGTTAAAAACTTGAGCTGATGTAGCCATGAGAACATATGCTCTACAATTTGGCTTCCGGGGTGTTTCACCAATTATGTGTCCCCAGGGCAGTCATGGTGCTGGGTTTCCATCCATCTTCAAGGACAAGATGACCCTCTTGAACAGGAGGACGCTAGGATTCTCTCTGGAAGTAAAGATCATTCACTGGGGCTCATGTAACTGAATACCCAAACAAGAAAGACCTGAAGTGCTAAAAACTGTTTTGACTGTTTCAGGTTGAAATTGTGCATGGAATAGTGTTGGCATTCAGTAAACATCTGGTGAAAGAATAAATGCCTAGGTACGCTTCTCCTTTTTGACAGATGCTCTTCCATTCTTGCTGTCAATTTGTCCAGGAAGAAATAAACTATTGGAGATACCAGAATTCAAATTAAAAGTATGGCAAAGGATGGGTACAGCAATGAGTTTCTTAGTTGCATTAATGGTGGAACTTCATTTGGTGTTGGATGGTGTTCTCAACTAATGAAAACCTTACATAATGTTTGATTCAGCTCTGTAAGAAGGTATTTCTGTAAATCTAGAGCAACTTGGATGTTTATAAAAGAGTCTTCAGACCCATTCCTGCAAAACCTTTATTTCCTGTCACTAGAGGACCAGTCTTTTTTATGTTGATTTTCCCTACAGCAATGTTATTTTTAATTTAATGATTTTTCATGGATGCTTTCTCATAAAATTCTTTTTTTTGTAAGAGTTCGTTTTAATTATAGGTGTTGCTATTGTGAATGAACTTATATAAAATTTATCTTTTTTGAAATTTTGAATTCAAAATGTACTGCTTCAAACCCTCTAAAATAAAGCACCAAGGTGGCTCAGTTGACAAACTATGTGAGTCTTATTAATGGTTACCAGAGTAAGAGAGTGAGAGATAAAACAAAAAGAACAACTGAAGGGCCGGCCGAGTGGTGCGATGGTTAAGAACTGGCTTGGGATGCCAGAGGGCCCCGGTTCGGATCCCACATATGAGGGCCAGTGACACAACCCTCCACAGCTAAGATGCTGAATAATAGCTCAACCTGGAGCTGGGCTGCTGTGAGTTGCCAGCGACGGCGAAGGCTGCAGCCCCTGTGGCAGTGGGTTGTCATGGGCTACCGTATGTAGCCAGCAGCCAGCAGCTGCAGTGAGCGACCGTCCAGAAGCCGACGACTGATGTGCCTAGCCCGGGAAGACCACAATGATGGTGCCAACTTGGGCTAGTGAAGCAACGTCCTCCACAACTAGACTGAAGAACAAAACAACAGCAACTTGTCTGTTCCCCTTCCCCCAATTCCCCAGCACTGTTCCCATCCCCTCAATTCCCCAATAAAAAACAAAATATCTTAAAAAAAAAGAACAACTGAAAAATATAGTATGATCTATACAGAAATATCTTCAAAAGCAATCCTGAAGGTTCCTGCAAGATTTCAGCTTGAGGAAGGATCGTGGTTCAGAATTGATGTTCTACTTTAAAGAAACTTCCGTCTGTCTGCCCCTACATGGAAAACTGTGAATGAACATGCCCGAAGTCTAGTTATCAGGGTTTCAGAATTCAAATTAAAATCATGGCAAAGGATGGGTGTGGCAACATGTTTCTTAGTTGTAATGATGGTGAAATGTCCTTTGAAATTGGATGCTGTTGGAAACACCCACTCTCCAGTCTACATGGGCAACAGACATGAAAACAGGTTGTTATAGCACACCCAATGTTTGTTAATGTGGAAAGCACAAAGAAGAGGTACATTTAACATCAACAGGGCCATCAAGATTATGACACACACACACACACACACACACACACACACACACGGTCTGACAATTAAATTCATGAACTCATCCTAGAAAAAGTGCCACATACCTCATTGCTGAATATCACTATGGTCACCTTTGAAGCACTCCCCTTGGGAAGCTGTGCACTGATGCCAACACCTAGTTCACTCTTCAAAGCAATTTTTGAATTTTTTTCTGGAGTAACCATCAGAGCTGTCATCATATTACCCTTGATGTCCTGAATGTCATCAAAATGTCTTCCTTTCAATATTTCCTCTATTTTCAAGTAAAGAAAGAAATCATTGGGAGCCAGATCAGGTGAGTAGGGAGGGTGTTCCAATACAGTTATTTGTTTACTGGCTAAAAAATCCCTCACAGACAGTGTTATGTGAGCTGGTGCATTGTCATGATGCAAGAGCCATGAATTGGCAAAAAGTTCAGGTCGTTTTTGTCTAACTTTTTCATGCAGTCTTTTCAACACTTCCAAATAGTAAACTTGTTTAACTGTCCAGTTGGTACAAATTCATAATAATAATCCCTCTGATATCAAAAAAGGTTAGCAACATCGTTGCAACAAATTTACAAACATCATTGTCAGACTTCGAGTGTGTGTGTGTGTGTGAGTGTGTGTGTGTGTGTTTATTTTAATAAAATAGCATTTTCAAAGAATAAAAGGGATCAACCAAGGCTTAGCTGGAAAGTGGTGACTTCTGTGTGGTATGGCTATGAAATAAAAAAGCATAATGGAGTGTGGGAGAGGCTGAAGGAGATGCATCTGCAGAAGTAACCCTAGGCTAGGCTTTGAAGTGTCTTATCAACCATGCGAAATTATTTGGACTTTCTTCTACAAAAAACAGAGACCTAACAGAGATCTTTAAACAGAGGAGTGAAATAATTATATCCGCTTTATGGAAAGACTTTAGCAACTCTATTTTCAAGCATTTAGAAAAGCATGTCTTAGACATATTTTTCCCAGTTTTTCAAGTCAAATTTGTTCTACTTTTCTTTGCCTAGCACTATGTTTTTCCTTCTTCCATTCGTGAAGCCAGAAGCAAACTGAACACAACAGAGGCAAAGTTATACTAGCGTATAGCAGGAAGGTAATTTTATATTGTCCCTGCCATTGAGGTCACTGTTTTTTTACTTCATGAATTATGGCTTACGATTGGGTTAGCAGTTGTGAGCTGAACAACCACCTCTACTTTGGGTAGCCTGACACTGTCTGACAAGCCCTCCAGGTCTCACTGACAGAATTTGGGGAAAGTTTCATTGTGAGTGGAATGTGGAGTAACTCATGAGACCTAAGATTTTCAACGTTCCCAAATAAAGTTCTTGGAAACTAATTCTTCACAACAGATAACTAAGTGGTAAATCTTTGTTCCAAGGAATAGAACAACAAAAGTATCCCAGAAAAGCAGTTATTAAAGGTTTTGGAGCCAATCTGTAAAGAAAAGGGAAGCTAAGCCAGGAATTAGGAATGTAAGAGATGACAGGATAAGAAAAACAAACATCTTTCCTAACTTTATTCATTAATTTATGACATCTTTGTCCACATACTTCAGATGCTGAGTTTGATCTCTTTCAGAACAAAATTTTAAAATATTGAAACAATTCAAACTAAACCAAGCAATTGTTCACAATACTTAACTAGATAGCCTAGAGATAGTAGAATGCAAATATTGACACTAATTTGCCCTCAATTTACCCTAAAATATTTGTACATAACAGATATTGCTTCTTGTTGGGCACAGCAACAGCTGAGCAGGAAAATGAGAAAATCCAGGTGACCAGTATGTCTTCTTTAATGGTAATACAGCCCCAGAGTTAGAATGGCTCTGATGGCCTTTCTCTCCTCTGTCAGAGTTCTCACTCCTCATCCTTATGAGGGCAGAGTCTCTGCCCTGAGAAGCTAGAACACCAAAGGAGCCTGTCTTCTAGAATTCTACTCCTGTGTAGTAGATTTTAGGGGCTCTGAAATAGGAAATAGGAATCCTAAGGACACAGGTAGGGAGTGAGCAGGGGTAGAGTGCAGAGATAAAAGTGTCAATGTCTGAAAGCACTTACCAGCATCTCTGAGCTGACTAAGAACAAAATATGGTCATTTAAGGAGAATTGTGAAGCTAATACCATGTTTAATAGTCTACAAACCTATTTTCAAAGTCTTAAAAAAATGCTACCCTTTGACCTGTATGTGATATACCTAGCAACATCACCCATGTCTATTTGAGTTTGAGTTCTTGGAAGCTAGCAGTGGGATATTTGGATGCCCATTCAATATAGCCAATGGTCTCAATGATACTTCTACAGAAAGAGCTGTGTGGATGTTTCACAAGGTGTTTGGGAAAATTCTGAGTTCCCTAGAAGAAATAAAAGTGAATCTTGGGTCAGAATATTCATGAGATCTAAGGTATAGATCACTTTCAGAGGGTGGCGCCTTTCATTTGATGCAGCTGTGACTCAGACATCAGAAATAAATGGGCAGCCCAACAAGTTACCATATTCTTCTCAACTTGGAAGTGTGAATATTAGATCTCTAAAGTCAAGGGATAAACTTTATTAAAATATTCAACAACAGGAAATCTTGTGAAACCACATGATACATTTCATGAGCCACTCTCAAGAAATCGGGTTCTTTTTCTCTCATTTAATGGGTTTGCTAAACCATCTTCAGCTCATCTGCTTCAGTGTCTTCTGACATATGAGTATTATCCTCACTTAGCATCATAGATGCTCTATCGATTCCTCCGAGCACCTCACAATTGAAGGGAGAAGCGGGATAGCTGCTTCCATGCATGTTCTTCCCTGTAACTGAGCTGGTTCCCAGAGTGTTAGCAATAAAGTGACTGCAGGGAAGCAGGGAAGTCTCTGCCCCCAACAGTCATACCTTTTATAGCCTGGCTGAGACACACACACACACACACACACACACACACACACACGCACATACACACAACTATAAATATGGGACAGTCAGTTAGATTTGAATTTTAGATAAACAGCAAATAATTTTATATTTAAAAAATATGCTTCAAATATCCCCAGATTTCAGAGATTTTGATTATGTACATAGTTACGCCTCATGCAGCAGGGAACCATGCTGGGGATAATGTCTCAGCATTGTCTGGGAAAGATGTCGAACCAGGAGACAGAAGGGAATTTTAATATTGGTTTGAGGCCGTCATTAATACTAGAGCATGGCGTTGTGTCCCAGTTCTGTTAGCTGTATGAACTTTGGAAGGAATTTCACCATTCACCTCTGTAAAATGGAGATAATTACACTAAGAACAGCTAACGTTTTCTGAGTACTCACTAAGTAGTAGGCACCTATTCTATGGGCTTTACATGTATTGACTTCTGTTGTCCTCACACCAATACTATGAGGTGGCTATCATTATGAGTAGTATTCCCGTTTTATGTCTGGGTATCCAGTATACTGAGAGGCTAAATAACTTGCCCTAGGACAGAAAGACTCCATGATGGAGCTGGGCTAGGTTTCAATCCAAGAAGAAGGTGAACTGTATAGTGTCAAGAAACAAAACATGTATGGCCCCAAGCCTAGTGACCAGTGTCCAGTCAGTGCTTAATCTGTGCTATTACCAACCTTCTTAGAGGAGCAGTTCTGCCTGTCCACTGGGAAAGGTAAGCTTTAATACATGGGATGGTAACCAAAAGATAAGTTAGAGATCCCTCCCAGAAAGAACAAGTGCCTAAAATCCAAAAAGAGATCCTTATGATTGTCCCCTCTCCCCAGCAGCCCTCATCAGCTAGGACAAAGCAAAGCCAAAAGCTTGGAGGTTTTGCTGGACTCCTTCTGACCCTACATGACCATGGTCCGTTCCACCTTGGATCCTTTCCACGACCATGAGTCTAAAGGGTGTGTATCATCAGCGGGACCTCAAGGGCCTGCCATTCCGTGTTTCCAGCTTGCCTTTGTGATGCCGATTCATTCATTTATTCAAACATAATGATTGAGCTCCTTCTATGTTACGTGTGTTCGGTGTTGGGCTAGGTTTTCAGAATACCAATATAAACACAGCAGACCTCTGACCATGATCACATGGTTTGTGGGGAAACAAATCTATAACTATATGATTTCAATGCAGGGTGATATATGCAGCAGCAGACATGGCTCAGAATTCAAAGTGACGAAGCCTGCTTGACGTGGAGGAGAGGTTAGAGAGGGGAGGTGGTGAGATCCGAAAAGATTCCATAGGGACAGTGATGCTGGAGAGAAGGCTTGAAGGGGAATACTAGTAGATAACATTTGTTGAACTCCGACTATGTGCCAGGGACTACTCTAAGAGTTATACATGTGTTAACACATTTAATAATAAAAGCACTGCGCTTATCCTCATTTTGCAGATGAGGAAAATGGGAACGCAGAAAACCAAGTTCAAGCAACCAGCCTCAAATTACACAACTGATTATACAGCTGAGCTAAGCGTATTGGCTTCAGAATCTATGCCTTTCACCACTATGAAACTCTAGTCAAAGAAGGGGCTTCCTGGTTAAAAATGAGGACAAGTGTCATAGCCAAGGATAACCAATGCATGTGACTGTAAAAGCAAAGTGTGGCGAGAGAATTGGGGGTGGCAGGACATGAAACAGGAGAGATATGCTGTGCTAGACTTCCCCTGCTATGCTAATCATTTGGATTTTTATTTTCAAACTGTAAGAAATCCCAGAAGCATTTGAAGCAATGAATGAAAGGATCAGATCTGCATTTTAGGAAGAGAACTCTGTGAAATAGGGAGGGCACATTGGAGAAGGGTTTTGCTGGAGACAGAGGGACCAATTATGAGATTCTTGCAGTGATGTCATCCAGACAGAAGGGATGGCCTCATGTCTGCCTGTAGTATCCAGCAGTATACCTAGTATGTAGGGGTCTTTAAGGGAATGGATGTTATCTGAAAAGACTATTCAAATGGATGGGAATGTATGTGAGTTTATTGGCACTTTATCCAAGAATTCTACCTCCAGGTTTCAATGCAATAAGGCAATTAATCATAAGGCAAGATGATCCAATCGTTGAAAACGGATGTTATGGAGTTTAGTCCCAGCAAACTATAAACCCTTCATTCTTTTGAAATGTAACTGCAAATCTTGTTTGCATTTTAATGAATATTTAATAATAGAGGATTGCAGACGAGGGCTGTATTTCCAAAATCTTATTTGCTCTAAAGAAAGCATCTGCAGACTTAGGTATTAACACACCTAATCACTGCTAAAATGCATTTATCAACCCACAGGATCAACTGAGATGCAAACACCTCTTCTACTCTTTGAGTGGGTAGGAACAGAAGATTGACAGCTTTAGCTGGATACAAGTTAGCTTTTAGACATATGCTGTGTAATGCAATCCAATGCTTCATTTCATTAGGAGAGTGTAAAATTTTCCTTTTTTCCCTGTATTTTGTTTTTAAATATTCACTCATCTTATTCCATATATATTCAGAGCTCACTTTCGAAGTCATAAGTAACTATTGATGCCTTGTCCTTAGTTATCTTTTGTTCTATTCAATTAATTCATTCAACAAATGTATACTAGGCATCTGTTTGAGGCCAGACATTATTCTAGTCTCTTGGATATGCAGTGAACTGAACAGATGAAGTCACTGTCCTCATCAGAGTTGGACTCAAATGGGGAAAACAGACTAAACAAATCAAACACAAAAATATCAAAGCCAGATCACTTAGGCTATGTTAAAGCTTTTGAATTTTACTCTAAATTAAATGGACTCAAAATGTATTGAATAATCACCAAAACTAAGATTATTGCTCCTTGATTTTACTTAATTAATAAAAAAGTGTGAATGGTATGGAATTGGCAGCAGTGATTTGGGGCCCAAACACTAGATAGATGGTCAAAGGAATCTTATTCTTGTCTTGTCTTTTCCATCAACAATTCTGATTTATGTCAAAGTAAATATTGTTATTTTATTGAAAAATATTGTTGCTATAACTTTTCCTCATTCCATCTCGATGAGAAATACCACCCCAAAACTTAAATTTCTGTAATACATGAAATACCAACTAATATGTTCACAGAAGCAACCAATATTTTCCAGAGAATCTATCATGATTCAAAGTTAATCTGTTCCAAGGAAAGGAGCTGGAATTGGTTACTGACATGCAATCACTCATTTCTTATTTTACCAACAGTAATTAAATTGCCCGGAACTGTTGTCATTTAACAGCCTATTAATTGACTAATGTGCATTACTTGCATTCAGAGGATAGGTAAAACCCTGGGATTAAGCAAGAAGGAAAAGAGATTTGCAAACTCTGCCTGTCATCCTGAAAGGGGTAAATTTACCTCATATTGGAAGGTAATTTATAAATACACAAGTAGCCTGTGTTTCAGAAAAGGGGAACATGCCAATCTGAAGTTACATGAGCAACAAGGAACCAATAGCCTCACTGATGGCCATGGAAAGTGATCTCTTGAAACCTTTTTTCTGAGCAGAAGGAACCACTGTCATTTACCATCAACAAGATGCCTTCTTCTGCTGTAACTTCTTTTCTCATGGAAGGTTTTATTCATCCTTGCTAATTCATCAGGTTGCTTTTGAGACTTTTTTTCATTCCTAGTTGGAGTCATTCTTATTCTTCTAATGCTCACCTAGAAATTTGCTGCACATCCATGTTTTACTTTCTTTTCCAATTTTAGAATTTTAAACATAAATGATTTACAGGAAGTGGTAGCATATTTTGAGGGTCTAAGCTGTGTGTTTGTCAAAATCTGAGGTCTTTGCATTTTTGAATTCCCAGTATATTAAATAGGCCTGGAACACGGAAGGTGTCAGGAGATGTTTGATGACTTCACTTGGGATAGGAAATAATGTACTATAAGTGAAATTAAAAGGAAGTGACAAAATTGACATTTTCTAACATTATTACAAGTTTCATTCTGGCATCTCATAACTTTAAATTGCTAGCAATTCAAAGCCAAGCATCTCTTTTGCTCATAAAATTTTCTTCAAAATATCTCATCCCAAAACAACATTTTTATAAGATCACTCTCAGAAAACACTAAAAGTTCATGTCTTCTCTCTGAAGCCAGAGAACTTCTTCCTTTTCTTAGACTTCAGGCAGAAAGCTCCTTTAAGATCACATTACTCTTGCCAGGAAACCTTTTTATCTAGGTTCATTAGAGTCCCAGGGAGCATGTCATGGTCTGGTAATTAAGGTTGTGAACTTGTTGCAACGATGTTGCTAACCTTTCTTGATATCAGAGGGATTATTCATTATGAATTGTACCAACTGGACAAATAGTTAACCAAACTTACTATTTAGAAGTGCTGAAAAGGCTGCGTGAAAAAGTTAGACAACCTGAACTTTTTGCCAACAATTCATGGCTCTTGCATCACAACAATGCACCAGCTCACATGGCACTGTCTGTGAGGAAGTTTTTAGCCAGCAAACAAACAACTGTATTGAAACACCCTCCCTACTCCCCTGATTTGGCCCCCAATGACTTCTTTCTTTACCCTAAGATAAAGAAAATATTGAAAGGAAGACATTTTGATGACATTCAGGATATCAGGGGTTAATATGATGACAGCTCAGATGGCCATGCCAGAAAAAATTCCAAAATTGCTTTGAAGGGTGGACTAGGCACTAGCATCGGTGCATAGGTTCCCAAAGGGCATACTTCAAAGGTGACTGTAGTGATATTCAGCAATGAGGTATGCAGCACTTTTTCTAGGATGAGTTCGTGAACTTAATTGTCAAACCTCATATACTCTCTTGTTTCAGAGTGGTACATTCTTCTAACTTTGCCTGAGTAATGTCCCCAAAGAAGCAAATGTTCTTGCTGCGCAATGCTTCAGTTTACTCTCTGTAAAACAGAGACAATTATGCCTTTCTAATTTACTAACATATAACTAAGTTGGAGAATTACTTTGGTTGAAGGTATGAATGGGGCAGA
Source organism: Hipposideros armiger (assembly GCF_001890085.2). Classification (NCBI taxonomy): domain Eukaryota; kingdom Metazoa; phylum Chordata; class Mammalia; order Chiroptera; family Hipposideridae; genus Hipposideros; species Hipposideros armiger. The sequence goes on from NW_017731609.1 coordinate 531,793, forward strand.
ATAAAGCAAGATGTCATAATTTTTCTTTTCATTTGGGCTCCTTGATAACTGATTCCCTATTGCTTCTCATCCACTGTAGATAACATGAAGTAGCCTCACTTGTTTCTCCCATAGAATTGACCCACAGAATATTTTACTATCTCTTGTTTCTGAACATTGGTTCTTTAGTGATGATATATACAAATAAAATACAAAGTATAAGATTAAGTTGTATGCCTTCAAATGTAAATTCAGACTTAACTTATTTATCCTTAGTTAATTGTCAACCTCCAGCAGAAATATGATTTCTTTATAAGCGGGCAACCTGGGTGGTATGATAGGTGTGCATTAGTGCAAGGTGAGATTATAAATGTGTCTGTGCCCACTTAGGCTGATGTGTGACCTTTGGTAAGTCTGAACCTCAGTTTATTCATGCATGAAATGGCAGGGTCAAAATAGGTGACCTCCAAGGAATTCTTCTGTGAGTCTTTATAAATCAAATAGAGCTGATTGTGTCAAAGGAAAGGGGATTCAATTAGATTTGTCCATTTCTCTGAGACCAAGACCAGCTTTGAATGCAACTTTTCTAAAGAGAGTAAAATTTATTTTGCCTTTTTTGTGGATTTTATGCACATTTGAATACCCCTCACTTTCTCCAAACCAAACTAACCATAAGGTTAACTTTATCAGGTTCTCTGTCTATGTATCTGAACCATTAACTTTTTTTTTAAGATCAAATTTGTGTGACAATGTAGAATTCCTAGTATTTGCCTGGGAAAGGATGGTAGAAGAGAGAATAATGGAGGCTAGATGGTCCATTTTGGATCCCTTCAAAACACATTCTACGAGAAATCCTAATTCTGATACCCTAATATGTGCTGATTCCCTGTGACGTGTCACCTGAGTTCCATCTTTCCATTAAACAACACTTTTCAAGTACAAATATGAATATACTTATGTTCTATTCTTTAGTTAGACGAAGAGAACTTTATTCAGTACCTACCACTTTATATACAAATGTCAGATCAAAGTATTTCACACATGTTGTTTCTGCTCCAAGTCCAAGTGAGCTGGGTCATTTTTTTGTGTGTTATTTCAAAGATGTCATGAAAGGCTCATGTCAATAGGTTTCTCCTCTCAGAAGCATTTGATTTTAAGCGGTATTTGTAATTATGAAGTGGAAGCCTGACTTTATAGTAGTAAAGAGATAGCTGGTGTCAGGAGAAAATCAGGGAGCTTGGGAAGGGCTAAGGGAGACTTCCTAATATGGTGGGTATTAGGCAGAATAGACCATTTCCTTTGCCAAAGACTAAAAGGCAGCGACACAGGAGAGTGTTCCCTGATACAGTGTAATTTCATTAAAAGCAATAAATAAACACATTCAGCTAATAACTGGATGGTACTCTCAAATATGAATTAAAAGGACAACAAAGTACATTTTCATAACAAATTACTGATCTGAGAATTTTCTAGAAGTATCCATTGTGTATCATAAGTTGATGGTTCACCTAATGCCTCAGTAGAAACCTGTCAACAGAACAGCCAGACTGGCTGACTTACAAATTGCAACATTATTGTTCCTAAATTCCCACCATTCATGATTTCATTTAGGTAAAAACAACAATTTAAACAATGACTAAGTGTGTAAGAAAAAATACATTGAAGGCTATTGAACAATATATTAATAATGGTAGGTGGTAGGACATTTTCTGCAGTATTTTTAATGCATCACTTAGGACCGTATTGATTCAGCATCAAAGTTCTTGGAAACAAGCCTCTTACCAATATCTAAGATCCTGGTGTTGTAATTGAACTAGAAAATGTAAGATTTCCACTGCTCCTGCTGAGAATTCTTCCCAATAAATGTATGTTTTCCATTGGGGCTAAAACCATAGCTACTTGTGTTTTTAATTTTTCCTCCTGTTTCTTTTTCATATTATTTAGTTTTCTTCTTTCTCTCCTTTACCAGAAAAACAGATATATTAGACACTATTTATTCCTCTAAGACAACTTGCACTTCAGGGGCCCATTTGAATGATAAACTTTGTTATAACTTAGCCAGAAAATCACCAATGTGCAGTATGGAAAAACTGGAAATATACTAATGTTTAACTCTATAAAGTGGCTGAGTGAAACTCTTAGCAGATATTAGCTTTCACTATTTCTTCCATTGTTTTACATGTTTTTTTCTGTAAAAACTTTAAGAACTGCCTGAGTTTGCAGCCTCATTGAGGAGACAGCACATCTACCACTGAACTTCATGAGTTATATATAGTATAGCATTAGCATCACTGCATCATTTGCTGGGAGAATGAAGAACACTCATCTAGGGTTCTGGTTCTGGTTTTAGTGCTAAGTAGATGTGTGGCCTTGGGTAAGGTGTTTCATCTTTGAGCACCTGAACATGAAGGGACTGGGCAAAGTGATCTCTAAGGTTTCTCCACTGCTGTTATATACTTTTCCTGTGTGTTTTCAGAAGCTTTAGAAAAATATTAAACAGCTACAGGAGACAGCTGACTAGAACAACTAATATTAGGAGAATTAAATAATTTCCAGGGGAATAGAATCATGCTAATAAGAGGAGTGTACAGGATAAGTAGTATAAAGAGTTTCACTGGGGAGGGAAGGAATTTGGCTCACTCTTCTGACTAGATGACTGCAGAACTAGTATCTCCTGGTCAGGGTATTCGGGATGCATATCCCAGATGCAGGGGATGCTGTGTGTACTACTCAGATGCCCCTTCAGTACTTATATATTAATTCATCAAGAAACTTTAAGTGTTGGCTGCCAGTCTCACAGCCCAGTCCCTCTCTTGGAATGACTCTTAGCTGAAGGGTGTTGCTTTCATCAAGGTTATGCTATTTCCCTGGGGATATTCTGCATCTAATGACTGTTCGATATAGGGAGAGTAAAAACCTTGGCCCCCTTGCCTCAGTTTGAGACAACTCTGACAAATTATCTCAGCTCAGAGTGCCCTGGGAGACTGTGGGAACCTCTGAGGTCTCTTTTGCAAATGCATCACGGTTCACTTTCTCTCTCTGCCAAATTTTGATCCCTCATTTCCTTTTGGATGATGAACATGAGAGCACTTCCCATTAAACTTCCAAATTTTCCTGTCAAAGTCTATTCTTGCATAACCCACCCAAGGTTCTAGAAAATAGGAAGAAAAAGCTTTAGCATTAAAGACCTAAGAGAGAGGGAAAGAGAGAGAGTGATGGGCAACACTTGTTATTCTATGAGTAGTGGGACAGAAGTGTTTCTTAAGGCAAATTCTCAGGAGACATAATTGGACATTTCCTTTTTCACTTTCCTCTCTGCAGAAGTAACTGGAAGAGCTTGTTAAGAAAACATACTCAAGTAGAAAGCAATTTAGGAAGGGGAGATGTACAGTTGACATATTCAGGGTTTATTATTCAACTTCAATGCTTAGATATTTCTTTACTGTGATTAGTCAAAACTTCCTGCCCCTTCCTTTCCCACAGTATTTTATAGCTGCTTTTGATCATATAGTATTTCATAATTGATTTGTTATATTTCATCTTTTTATATTTGGATCTTGACTCTAGCCAATTGTGAATCTATTTCATTCTGATTCAGTCATTCACTGTGTTCTGTAACCTATACTCTACTCCCACTCTTTCTCCTAGTTTGCTTTGTGCTGTCCCTTATTTTGTTAAACATACATTCCAGACATCCACTAATAATAATTTAATTGATTATATTCTTCTATTATCTTCAAAAACATTATAGTTTTATATAGTTAAAACACACACACACACTCAGACACATGTGCTCGCGCATGATTTTCATCTTTCTTTCTAATCGTAGCCTCATAGTGCCAGCTATGTTTCTTTTCAATGTATACCACTGCAGACATAAGAATGCTGAACTGAGTATACATACCTATATTAGTGAAGGGTTTTAGACAGAGACTATAGAAACAAACCCTTATTAACTTAAGTAGAAAATAAATTTCAGATAATCTATAGAAATAATGGATGATTGGAGGTATATCAGCTGATCCATAGAAATAATGGATTATTGGAGAATTGGTTTCAGAAAATGGGCAGGAATGCAGAGAGATTATATACCTGGCACCATGGTTGAGATCACCCTGTAGTTACATTCTCATTAGGGTACCCCTCAGGCACTATTCTGTCAAGGCTAGACGTTGATGTGGCCATTACTGGTCAGCACCATTGCTGCTGGATGCTATCACTGTGAATGGACTCACTCAGTGGGGAATTCCTCACAATGGAAGGGGGCTTTCTAGCCAGGCAGCCAATGTCCACCACAGTTGACCTATTTACTTGCCCAATATCCAAATAAATATTTCTTCTCAAAATTAATATTAAAACAATATCTTTCCCAATATAATGCAACTACATGGGGAACTAAAAATATTCTTTCCCCCTTCCCAAGGAGAGATATCCCAAATTCTCATCAATATCTGCTTATGGCTCCAAGTTATGGCCTTCCGAGTAATGGTCATTCCTTCCCTTATTCTGCCATGATACTGGTTAGATATTCTGAAACCTATGAAACAAGTTGCAAACTTAGACACAGTGAACACACTATGAACAACTGTGAGGGATAGATAGAGAAATGAAAAGGGGAATTAAGATATGCATAACAAAATGAGAAGTTATGGAATAGGTCTTCAGAAGTTATGGATAGCAAGCTATGAAGCATAGCTGGTATTTAGTACTTTATTTCTCCACACCAATTTATGTTCCCTTTGCCTCTGTCTTAATACCTCATTTGATCAGATTTCTTATCCAGTGTGGAAATCCAAATCTTGGTAATCCTCTCAATATGAGATTGTAATGGCCCCATATCTTTTGTCACTCTCCAGGGTAATGCCATGAGACATCCTAAATGCTCCTCTGGATTCCACTTCCATGCCCCTCTGCACTGTACAGAGCAATTCTAATTGTTCTTAGTAGTCAATATCAATAGCAGAAAACAACAATATAACTACTATTATGTTTTAGCTGGTGCACTTAAGAGTTTAGGGTTTTTGAAATGTCTAAGTAGTGGTCTCAGATTCTAACTTAATAAAAGCATTGTCTTGTATCAGTGAAATAAGATCTCCCTTGATTACTAAAACTTCTAAACTTGGAAGAGTTCATAACAGAAAAAATTGAATGAAAAAATTTTAAACGGGTCATTTCCCTAAGTGTGAATATCCACACTTCTATCCTTGGATCCTGGAAACCAACATCCTATCAATGGGAAAATAGTACCATATATTGTTTGCGATATCATAGTATATATTGCATTTTATAAAGCCACATTCAAAGCTGAGAAGAAGTTCTCTCACTGATAAGACTCTGAGTCTAAAATAGATTTTGACACCACTCTATAAAGCCATCTGTATCTGGTGGATGAAGTGTTTTAAGACATTGAATTTTATGGAGATCATCCCATTGCCTTACTTCTTTAACTATAAAGTAAGTTCCACATGGAATTCTACATTTTATGATTGTGTACAGGGTGCTCAGTAGGTTCGTGGGTGATGTTGTGTTGCAGGCAAATGATGGAACAAAAGCAAATTTAAATACAGAATGACTATAGTCTTGTGAGGACAAATTATTATCCCCTTCATGAGAGACTGGGGCCAAATAGAATCAATGTGCTGTTTGTGCCATTGAGATATGGTATCATAGAGGGAGCTCTGACTTTGATATTGATTTTTGGAAATTGCATACTGAGAGATGGAGTAACCATCTTGGCCAAGTTTAAACCCATGTTTGAGTCTATGTTTAGCCTCTAACAATGTCACCATGCCTCCTTTGTTTATGAGCAAAACACCAAAGTGTTTGGGGAAGGGAACTGACAGAAATCCATAGGGTAGATCATTATGTCCATATGTTTATTTAAAATCCCTTTATTTTAGGGGATTTTTTTGTCAGTACTCACAGGAGATGCGAATATTTTCAAACTTTGGGCCCATTTTGAGTGGTCCACTCACACATCTTTGCCCTTAGATCCTGTTGCAAATTCTCCAATCTTGCTAACTAATGATGAAACCACTAGTTATTGCCAATGAATCAATGTAAAGCCTTACCCCCAGAGAATCTCCTCTGCAGGTAGAGTGGATGAGATATAATCACTGAGGTTCTACCCAATGTATTTCCCTTCTCCAACTCTTGGGTCATTTCTGAATGTGGCTGAAATGCTGTAGGAGGCATTTTGTCTAGTGTCAACATTCTTGCCTGACTGGTGAAATAAAAATGTATTGATTCTCCTTGTACTTTCTCCAGGAAGCCATAGGTAGTTTAAGGGAAGGCAGAATTGTTAGGGGTAGATATGCTGGGAATGTGAACAACATGTGTATGAAACGTTGTTGCCTTTCTAACCTGCTCATGTCCAATAACACATTAATCACTTTGATTTAATGATGGACTGCTTCTGGGAAGATGAATTTGTGAACAGATGAAGCACATAACATTCGGGTCTTATTAGTCAACTCAGGTTGCCTGGTCACTTAGTATCCCATGATCAGTTGTTCAATCTTCAATAAAACCCAGTTACAGGCCAAGAGCTGTTGATAAAAATGAGAATAGTTATCTACTAAAAAAAAAAAAAGAAAGAAACAAAACCAAAACATGGATTTACTCTAAAATTTTAGGGTCCTTAGTGCCTTCCCATCTATTTTGTTTTATGGATCCTATGATCAATTAACTACCCTCCAAAACCTCTGTGAATGAAATCATTTTCATTCTCACACTTGTCCTGATGCCTACTCTGTTGATTATTCCCACTGTGCATTTTGTAGTTAGGGCTGTCCACTTGGCCTCTGACACCCTGGGCTCCTCCCACTCTATTAAAATTAGGGAATGCATATATGAATTGTAGTATTGCAGGGAACAGTCAGTAAGCATTGTTTAAAATAATGCTGTTCCTTCCCCCCCCCAACCCCGATTTATTTCTCATTGCTTGGGATTGGAGTAGATAGGTAGCATATCTAGTTCAACAGTCCTATCCTCCAAAATCATTGAACTTTTTTTTTGCTTTCCAATTTTGAGGAATAATTGACAAATATAATTGTCAATTATATTTAAAGTGTACAATGTGATTATTTGATATGCATATATATTGTGAAGTGATTACCAATATCAAGATAGTTAACACTTCCATCACCTCATGTAGTTTACTTGTATGTGTGTGTGGTGAGAATGCTCAAGATCTACTCTCATCAAATTTCAAGTATACAATATCATAGTATTAACTATAGTCACCATGCTGTACATTAGATCCTCAGAACTTATTCATCTTATAATTCAAAGTCTGTTTCCTTTTACCTACATGTCTCCATTTCCCTTCTCCCAGCCCTTGGCAACCAACATTCTACTCTGTTTCTATAAAATTTGTTTTTTTGTTTTTTTTTTAAGATTTCACAAAATCAGTATCTTGAAGAGATATTCACACTCCTATGTTTGTTGCAACATTATTCATAATAACTGAAATATGCAAATAATCTAAATGCCCATCAATGGATGCATGGCTAAGGAAAAAATATATTTTTGTGTATATATTTATATAAACAATGGGATATTATTCAGACACAAAAAGAAGAAATCCTGCCATTTGTGGCAACATAGGTGAACCTGGAGGGAATTATGCTAAGTGAAATTAACCAGGAAGAGAAAGTCACATACTGCATGGTATCACTTATTTGTGAACTCTCTTTTTCTATATTAAGCCAATACAACTTTTTGGTAGTTTCCCTTTGATTAGAGTGGGCTGTCATGATATTGCTTAGTGTGGACCACACTTACATACCGGACTCTCTCAGATGCCATGTTGGATTTACGATTATATTTATACTTGCTAGTTCTAGCATCCTCAGAATACACTCCAACACCCATTAGTCGATTTTGCAATAATCCAAATCAGCCAAGTCCAGTAATACTTTGGTGTATATAAGATTTCTCCTATTCAATTTGGCTTCTAATTAACTCCTTGGAGCATACTAGGCTTTGGGTTTGATTACAGATATGGACATATTGAAGAGGCTATGACATTAGTACTGACTTCCTGCTGAATGAGAAATCACTGTACAAGACAAGGGGATGCTTCTGCAGGCAAATAGTTTTCATGGGCTTTGTGGTTTCAAAATGATTTTCAAATTCTAAGAGTTCTGTTCACACCTAATCAGTACCCTTATTTTCACTGAGAAATGGTAAGACTTGGAATTCAATTGTCTTTGTAATTCAGCAACAAACAGGGTCAAACTTTGAGTTTGTTTACAACAATCTCAGACCTGTAATTACAAGATGTAAGATATGTTGGCAAGCTCTATGCTTTAGAGAAGTATGGGGATTGAAACTCTTTCCTTTCTTTAAGCTATCAAGTGCTATTAAGAAAACCACCTTATCTTGTTCTTAAATTCTTAGACTCTTCTTATAGCTTTTTGCATTCATTATGTGATTTCTCAAAGTTTCTAGGGAATTTGATTCTAAGTACTTATTTTTAACCATTAAGTATCCTATTGTTTCATATTACTATCCTGGAATATTGATAAGACTTGGACTACATTTTGTGTCAGCCAAGACAGACAACCAATGTCTTAATCCTCACATGTTTCTGTAGTTTTCTTTTCTACAACTCATACCTTTGGTTCATGAGTGGAAGAAACAGAACAAGAATATAGTAAATTAATCTGAAAACTAACTTGTTGGAACATTATTGGAACAAGCTCACAGAAAATCAAAAGGCCCATAAAATTAGCAGAAACAAAGGAAGGCTTAGTGGTAGAAACAAAAGGGTTATGCTAAAGAAACAACCTGGTTAGGGTGCTCCGTTGGCACTTTTTCTCCATTACTTCTGGACATTCCAGCTGCCACTGCTGAAAACTGCACCACCACTGTATGCTGATACTATTAATAGAGTCTAATTCTCACTTCATCTTAACATCACTTATGTAAGTTTCAGAGTTTTTGCTAGGAGCATCCAATTATTCTATTCCAGGTCACATACCTGCATCTTAACTTGAAGTGTTGAGAAGATAGAGCATTTGGTCCCGCTTGTCATTTATATAGGAACATAAGACTTCATTTCACAAAGACTCTCACAGTGGAGATTCCTCCAAAATAGGAATGAGTTCATATGCTGGGAAGCCCAAAATGACAAATTTCTAGTTCATGCACAAATACTATTGTAAATATAAGAAAGTTTAGTTACTTTACTTCCAAATAGACCACAGCAATGAGTATATTTTAGTAGTTAACCATCGAGTAGCTGCTGGAGAGGCAATTTATTATAACTTTGCTACAAGTATGTCTACCTCATAATGGCAGTTACGTACTAAAGATCCAGAATCAGCTCTATGTTCTGCCACCTATTTGACATCCACCTATATTAATTGGGCACGTTTTTTAACCTTCCTGGGCAGTATAGAGAGGGCTGGTACCTTACAGTGCTAACATTCTGAATTTCTATCTTGAGTAATCTGTCTCTTCTGCCTTTGATTTGGGTTTATGAAGGACTGTGGAAGGCAATCCTCTTGGCTCTGAGCACAGACTTCAGTGGGGTGAATATAAGATCATTTTGTAAGGGCTGTTGATGAAATATGTTTTAGAACCCCAAATTGAAGGCCTGTACCTCAAAAATATGGTTGTAATTTAGACTTCCATCATTCCTCCAAGACGCAAGACTGCAGTAGGAACCTACATGTGATGAGAGAGTGGGCATGATTTATTTAGTTGTAAGGCCATCATAATTGGAGGGTAAGGGAGAAACTTTGAAAGCAAATTCCTATAGTGGGAAATAGTAGGTGCCATAAAAATTCAATTATACCAACGGCTAAATGAGTGTTGTGCTTTTTTTTTCTTATTCTGAATTAAGTTTGTTCTGAAATAGAAATCCTTTTCTTTTTCCTTTTAGTTCATTCTATTCTCAGCTCTTGTCTAGGGACCCTATTTAGGATTAAAATAAATGGACCATTTCAGCATAAATGTAGCAGTGCAGGAAGGAGTGTGGAAAGTGCTTACTGCATAAAACACATCCTTTTCTGATTCATTACATCCCTTTTCTGCTGTGTATAAGTAGACACCTTTCACTAACTCTCTACAGGGTAGCTGTGGACATGCATTTGAAGGGAGGAGGCGTCCTCTCCCAAAATACATAGGACTACACCATAAATCAAATAGACTTATCAAAATCGATCAATTAATAAAAGAAGACTTTGGAAACTTGTCTCAGACAATCTTGGAACCTTGTTTTCCTGTTAAGTAAGTCCCAGGAACACATATGTTTTCATGGAGGATGAGCATTCTTCAGATCCAGAAGATGCTCTAATTAGAAAACAGTTTATATGGAAAAACCAATCATCGGTAGTAATTAGCTCTTCCAAAGAGCAAAATTTTGAACAAGCAAACTAGAAATTGAACTATGAGATGAAGCTGAGATAGTGTGATGATCATTAACATAACATATCTGTTGTCTGCATTTTCAAGTCTGTAGACTTTTCAGAAATCTTTGGGTGCTAGTAAAAAAAAGATGTCAATCCATTCATTAATGAGCTATTGATATCAAATTATTTTACTGAGGAATTTTAAAGACACTTTAATGTTGAATCTGATTTTTATTTAAAATGTAAGAGTATACAAAGGTGAAAGCAGGGGTCCAAGGTAATACCTACAAAAATATGTATAATATTCTACAGTTTTCAAATATACATTATCACATGCTATGTTCAGTGACAGTTCCTGAAAACAGTTGCTACTACAGCAAACCAAATTTACATTTATTCAGGCAGGGAGAGGCAGGAAATTGGACATATTTAAACTCTCAATTAGTCAATAGGCAACATTTAGAAATATATTGATTTATAGTCAACAGTTCTACCTATAGCATGTAAGGGAAAGAAATACTTGCAAATATGAAAGAGTCATTGAACGTTTTTAGTATTGTAAGAGTACACATGAGCAATCCAGGTTTTAAGAATCTGGCATTGATATTTACTTTGAAAAAAAACCCACAGCAAATGAACAAACAAAACAAACAAATTAAAAAAAAAAACCTCATAGATACAGACAATAGAATGGTGGTTACCAGAGGAGAAGGGGATGGGAGTAAGACAAAGTGGTAATGGGAATGAAATACATGGTGATAGAAGGAGTTTAGGCTCGGAGAGGTGAGCACATAACAGGATAGATAGATGCTGTATTATAAAGTTGTACACCTAGAATTTTTATAATGTTATTAACCAAGGTTACCCCAATACATTTAATTAAAAATAGAAAAAAAATGACAAAAAGAAAAGTAAGACAATGATACCATGAATTTCCTTTTGAATAAGAATTTGCTCTGCTGCTGTCCCAACATGGAACAAATAACCTCTTTTACGTGACTCCTAATTTTTTTTTTTAATTGGAGAATTGGAGGAGAGGAACAGTGTTGGGGAATCAGGAAAGGGGAACAGACAAGTTGCTGTCCTTTTGTTCTTCAGTCTAGTTGTGATGGACGTCACTTCACTGGCCCATGTTGGTATTGTCATTGCGCCCTTCCCGGGTGAGGCAGTCACTTGCTGGCCATTGGATGGCTGCTTATGGTGGCTGATGCTGGCTGCCGGCCAATCACTGTAGCTTAGGGCAGCCCAATGCAGCAGGGGCTGAAGACTACGCTATCGCTGGTGACTCACGGCAGCCCAGCTCCAGGTTGAGCTGTTGTTCACCATCTTAGCTCTAGAGGGCTCAGCATCACTGGCTTTCAAGTAAGATCTGAACCAGGGCCCTGCTGCTCAGAGCTGGCGTCCCAAGCCAACTCCTAGCCAACACGCCACTCGGCCAGCCCAATTCCTAACATTTTATAATGCTCCCATTGCTATACAAATTGCCTGTAGTGAGTTCTGTACTATGTACCTCAAATCATAGACGCCACCTGGAGAGCATAACTCATTCATACGTGACAGTACCCCTAGCATCATCATCAGAGATTTTGAAACTTCATTTGTAGTTTAAACTTCCTTACTCTCACAAATCAAAAATTCTAATTCCTTCATCAAACCTATGCCTTTCTTCATGCCTAGATCCAGGGTATCCAAAATATTTTAAACTCGATAGTCTTTTGGGTTTTTTTTTATTAATTAAAGTTTATTAGAGTGACAATTGTTAGTAAAGTTACATAGGTTTCAAGTGTACAATTCTGTAATACATTATCTATGTATCACATTGTGTGTTCACCTCCCAGAGTCAGTTCTCCTTCTATCATCATATATTTGATCCCTTTTACCCTCATCTACCATATCCCTGTCCCTTTACCCTCTGGTAACCACTAAACTATTGTCTGTGTCTATGAGTTTTTGTTTCTTCATTTGTTTGTCTTGTTTTTTTGTTGTTTTCAGTTTTATATACCACATATCAATGAAATTATATGGTTCTCGACTTTTTCTGTCTGACTTATTTTGCTTAGCATAACAATCTCAAGATCCGTGCATGTTATCACAAATGGTACTGTTTTATCTTTTCTTATGGCAGAATAGTATTCCATTGTGTATATATACCACATCTTCTTTATGCAATCATCAGTCGAAGGACACTTTGGTTGTTTCTATGTCCTGGCCACAAAGCTGCAATGTATCGATAGATTTTTTTTTAAAGATTTTATTGGGGAATTGGGGAAGGGAAACAGTGTTGGAGAATTGGGGAAGGGGAACAGCCAAGTTGTTGTCTTTCAATCTTAGCTGTGGAGGGTGCAGCTAGCTCAGCTCCCAAGTCCAGTCGCCATTCGGCACCTGTTGGCAGCTTGTGGCCGCTCAGCTCAAGGTGCCGTGTTCAATCTTAGTTATGGGTGGGCATAGCTCACCGTCCCATGTGGGAGTTGAACTGGCAACCTTGTTTTTAGGAGCATGCCTCTCACCAGCTGAGCCATCCTGCCACCTGTTGGCAGCTCAGCAGCAGCTCACCTCGGGCGCAGCTCACTGGCCCATGTGGGAATTGAATCAGCGACCCTGTTTCTCAGAGCTTACACTCTTAATCAACTGAGCCACTTGGCTGACCCTCAATAGATATTCTTAATGTTAGCATTTTTCTTTGTTAACATAAATTCCACAGTCTCTACACTATATAACTACACTGCATTGTGCACCTTTATTTCTGTTGAAGTTAAGCATTTCTTAATGATAGTAAAATTTCTAGTTCTGTTTTGCTTTATAAATGAAAGAATATTTGAGCTAAAAGGAACCTGGAGTAATCAACTATTCCATCTTTCCATAGCCAGGCATCCTAGGCTTTAGACCATCCTAAAGTGATAGATTACTCTTGCTTGATATGATTCCAGACTTAGACCATTCTGCAATGATAGATTACTCTTTCCTGACATGAGTACTATATACTGGACAAATAATGTACATTCCTACTATTTGTCATTTTTATCATCATTTCACATGTACTTTTCTTTTATTGTACTTTTTATAATTAATATTACTTATATATAATTATTTTAAAAGTCTTTTTGCATGGTTGTATACTGTATATTGCATATTTCATTAATTAAAGAAATATACCAGTCTTATACAGAGGGTGCCAAAAAAAGTATACACATTTTAAGAAAGGGAAAAACTGTATAAAAATTGTAATAATCAATATATACCAATAACTAAAGATGAGTACATGTCACGTCTGACTTCTCCAATTACAAGAGGTGCTCAGAGTGGTTACCATCAGCTTCCAGACACTTCTGATTACGGTGAACTACTGCTTGAGCAACATTGACCAAAGTGTCCACTTATAGACATTATTTTGGCACCCTCAGTATATAGTTTAATCCTGTCCCCATATATTGTGGGTAGAAATATGTCCCCCAAAACGATATGCTGAAGTCTTAACCCTGGTTTCTGTGAATACAACCTTATTTGGAAATAGAGTTTCCTTTTGTAGATGTAATCAAGTTTAGATGAAGTTACACTTAATTAGGATGGACCCTGGTCCAATATGACTGGTGTCTCTATAAGAAGAAGAAAATCCCATATGAAGACAAAGATGCACAATAACAATGCCATGCAACAACAGAGGTAGTTGGTGGAGTGATGTGTCTGCAAGGATTGATGACCGCAACACACCAAGGTTTGATGGCCACAACCAGAAGCTAGAAAAAGGCAGGGAAGGATTCTATCCAGAGTCTCAGAGGGAACAGGTTTCTGCTAACATCTTGATTTTGTATTTCTGCCTTCAGAACTGTGAAAAATAAATGTTTGTTGTTTTAAGCTGTCAAGTTTGCAGTAGTTTGTTACAGAAGTCCTGGGAAACTAATACACCATGCAAGTCACAATTCATAATAATTTCTCAATTAACACTTGTTAAATGAATGTGTGATGAGTGAATGAGTGAATGCATGAATGAATATAATTACACAGTGTAATTATATTTGTAGATTAAACTTCCTCACCCTCACAAATCAGAAATTACAATTCCTTAATCAAATCTATGCCTCTTTCTTTATGTCTCCAAATATACAAATGCAGGCTATCAAAAATATTTTGAACTGAATATTTTTAATGTTAACATTGTTTCTTTGTTAAGATAGAATTAACAAAGAAGGTTAGTTTATAAGTACATATATACCTGAATGGGTTCATGTATGTGGTAATGTTGAGTTACTTGTATAAGAATAAAACAGGGATAAGCATAAGCCAGCCCTCAATTTGGTGGATTATTATAGTAAATGCTTTTTAAATTCTAGGTCCATCTCCACTGCCAGTGAACAACTGTTCTTAAGGTGCTTTCTCTATATTCAAATAAGACAAGAGGCTTTTAACTTTTGACTAAGCAAAATGTAATTATAAAATTAAATAATTATCAGAATATCACATAACATTTTCTTTTTTGTTCTAGATTAAATAGTTGTTTATATTGAGAATTTTTTTACATAACATGTTTAATCAAACAAATAAACATGAAATACAGAGAAAAAAATATGTACTATTTTCCGTTTAGGAATATGAAAAAAACCAAGACATATATAACTGACACTGGAGTGATGAATGCTTTGTTATTATTATTATTATTGTACAATCATATGTGAGTATATATACATGGATATAATGATATAACCCATTAAGGAATTCTTTTGAATACTTATTTCCATTTTGTAAGTAGTGCAACTCAGGCATTTTAATTTCTAAATCAGGAACTAAAAGTGTTGAAACTAGGTCACATTTATCTCTGACTCTAAGCCCCATACCACAGAGAGAGACTTGTTTAACAAAGAAGGATACTTCAGAATCATTGCATCTCCTTAAACCACAATTTTAATTACTGGATAAGCTTAATACAACTTAGCACAAATAATCTCTGCTGTAAGGTGAGGAAATAAAATATAAAGACCAAAATAGATTTAAACAAATGAAGAAATACAGAGAATTCATATTTTACATACACATACATACCTGAAGATGAGAGTGCAAAGATAGAATATGTATATATATATATATATAAATACACAAAAATACATATGTATGTGTGCATGTACATATGTACATATATACATATGTGTATACATACATACATATACATATGTGTGTGTGTATATATATTTGATTTATAAAACAAATTTCTAGAAAGCATGGCCTACAATTTATAATTCCTAAAATACATTGTCAGGGCTGTTGAGCTTAGTTAGTGTCATCTAGTAATGACAACCTGCATAGCAATATTCATATCTTATCTCTGTTCTTTTTGAGCAACAATTGACTTATTGATGATAGGTAAAAATTTACCCACTTGGAGGTTTTTTGTGTCTATTTTTTCATCATTGCAATAAGGATAAGAAGAATGCTTTTTAAATAAACTCTAGAAATTTCCCAGTAGGGCACTAGAAACTCTACAACCTTGCATGATAGCCTTTGAAAATACTTCCTCTAAAAGGTAATGTTATTTTGGCAATAGGTACAACAGTTAAGTGAGCTGTTGGCACTAAAATTTCCTGAGGAATAGACACATCATCCGTCTTTGATTTGAGGTTATTTTATGGACTTTAAGAAAACTCATTCTTATTAATGTGCAAACATTTACAAGCACATTTTTACTTGGAAATTTGTTCTCTGTGAATTTTACATGTACCTATTAAGTAATCATAGCTATTTGATTACTGATTTAAAAAGAGTACCTATTATATCTGCTGCTGTTTAAAACGATTATCTATTTTAGTGAGCAGATAGTAATATCTGATCAGAGTGTTTTCCCTAAAGATGGCTCCCGACGTACAGAATCCAGGGCAAGGAAAGATTTTACCTCCACCTGTGTCTACTGCTGAGAATGCTTTGTCTCTTTCTCCTCTACAAAATGTCCTGATGTTGTCAGCCTATTGTTGTCAGATTATGATGATTTCCCTCTTCTCAATGATATTTAAATTGTATTAAAAAATTAGCAACTTATGCACTAGTGCAGCCACTTGCTAGTCTTTTGGTCTCATAGGTAGCTTAACCTCTCTATGTCTATGATAATCATCTATAACACGGAAATATTCATGGTTGTCCTGTCTCTCTTAATTCACCCATTCACTAATTCAGTCACATATGATGATCACATACTATAATATAGACTAAAGCACTTTGAAAACACATAAAATATGTTAGGGGCATGAAGCAGCACAGTTCCAAAAAAATTGAACACTTTATTAGATCTAGTAATATAGGTGTTTATGTCTCTCTATAAGTACATCGATACAATTATATCTATCTATCATCTATCCATCCATCCATCTGATTTTCTGATTCTGCTTGTTGCACCTGCCAACATTTCACCATTCAAACCAGATTGTAAGATCCCTTGGGCATGTCTTATATTTCTCTTATGTTCCTGTCCATATGTAGTGCAGTTCTAGTCACAGAGTACACACTCAGTAAATCCCCATTTAATAACTGACTTATGACAGTATTCATTTCTATGCCATAAAGGGGTTTTCTGGAAAGCCACCATGACTGTCTTTGTGATAGCTTCAAGCAACTTGTTTAAACCATTAGTGGTACACTGGCATGTGCAAAGTGACAGATCATTGTGTGATGGAACCCAAGGACTCTGAGAGCACAGTGAACTCCCAATTGTTTTAAAATTTATCAGCTGCTTTGTCTTCATTGCATTCAATGTGTGGCAAAACTAATAATATTTTTTAAGTGTGCTTGGAGGCAATACAAATTTGGGGGAAACATTCCCTACTGTGTTCCATCTGCTGCCCTCTATGTAGAAGGCAAGAGCACTAGTTTTATTATTGAGGGATTTGAATAGCTTACCCGTTTGCTTGCCTGTGTACGAGCATGGAGCATACAGTGTTCTTAAATTGCACTGGAGCCCACTCTGCCGTGGTGCTAAGCTCAGAGCAGGGGTGTTAAAGCTTTGGTTTCCCCTCAGTAACCGTTTAAAAGTACATAATGCAAGTCAACCATCGTTTAATTTATTTTGCTTTGTTAGATGGTGGCGTTAATTAATTCTGCTTTGTCGCCTCGCTTTCCTCTTGATAACATCATTCTTTTTAATAGCAATGGAACCTTGCAAATGTCAGGCAGCCTACCCCAATCACAACAAGCTGCAACATAAAAACACATTAGAGTTTGGAGGCACCAAAATAGCTACTTTAGGAAAAAAATGTAATAGCTGTAATTATGTTTGTGCCTGCCAGTGAGCTGCCCTCCTGCTTTCCTCTCTTTCTTTTCCAGCGTCCTTAATGGATTTTTGTTGTTCAAAACAATCAGCATCTTTTGTCAAATGCTGAGTGGCCTCTGTCTTTTGGACAATCAGCTGTTTATATCTGAGTTGACCCACCTCTTACATTGTTATGTTCTGGTGTTCTCTCTGTGTTCAGACTTTCCATGTTGAGTCCATTTGATTGACGTGATTCTTGAATCATTTTGTATGGTCTCCAAATTTTCAAATTTATTTTCCCATTTGCTATATTAAAGCTTGCTTGTAGCCTCTAACAATATCCGGGCTATCATGATGTGTCTTCTCTGTTGAAGGGGCTCTAACAGGGTCTTATATTCCTAGCAGGTTCTGAGTCCTGTTTGTTCTCGAGAAAACACACACACACACACACACACACACACACACACACACACACACAAGCAAAATCATTGTTCTACCTTAATCTACAAAGACTTCAACCCATTCCCTGGCTTCATACAATCTGGCCTGGCTTTGTAGGAGTCTATAAAAGGTGAAAAACATTAAATTAGCAAAGGTCATTATGAGCCTCTGGGATATCAATTTGATGCCATCAGAGTGATAGTGGCTGTGGACTTCCTGTTGAGTGTCGGTGAATTAAAACAGTAGCTGTGGTTACAAAGAACACTGAAAGAAGACTTGTTTTTCCATTTTTAGGCATGAAATTCAGTAAGTGAGGATGCACGGGGAAAAAGTTATTGTGTGTACGTGTATGTGTGTGTGTGTGTGTGTGTGTGTGTGTGTGTGTGTGTGTGTATAGTGACCCTTAAACAACAAAGGGGTTAGAGGTACCAACCCCTGCACAGTTGAAAATCCATGTATAACTTTTAACTCCCCCAAAATTTAACTAATAGCCAACTCTTGACTGAAAGGCTTATTGATAACACAAACAGTCAATTAACATGTATTTTGTATGTTGTGTGTATCATATACTATATTATAATAAAGTAATCTAGAGAAAAGAAAATGATACTAAGAAAATCATAAGGAAAAGTAAATTCATTTACTGTATTTATTTTTAAAATCTGCGTATAAGTTGACCCGCACAGTTCAAACCCATGTTTTAAAGGGTTGATTTATATATATATCTTATATGCCAGGTTAGATGCTGTGACTATAGTGTTGGTGACAAAGACAAATTTAGCCACTGCCTTAATGGATCTTCTAGTCTAGTGAGAATGCCTTAATAAGTTTCATAAAAGGGCTTCATGCATTTGGTATCTACGTTCCTTTGGCATTTGATAGAAAGGGCCAACAATACAAGATATGCCTGGAGGTAGAAATGGCACAAAGCTAAGACTTACTGACAGGAAAGCTCCAGGCATGTTGGTGCAATAAAGCACCGAACTTATTGGATGCAGAGAAGGTGTGTGTCCACAGGTGCTAGAGAGAAATACAGCTGTGCAAATGAACTCATCTCTTTGTTGTCTATTTAAGGATCTCGACTATCATGTGAAGGGATGTTTGTGTTACTCTATAGGTAATGGGAAGCAGGGAGTCACTCCAAGATTTTGAGCAGGGGATTGACATGGTCAACATAGCAATTTAGGAAGAATAATCTGGAGTCAGATGAAGTACAAAGAAGAGGGGAACTGTTAGAGACAGGAAAATGTGAAGCAGTTGTGTTATGATTAATATGTGGACAATGCAGGGAGCCGCTCTGTAAGATGAGGCTATTTTGGGAGTATAGTTATAACAACCAGTAAGCAATTGAGAGGCCATCTTGTATAACAGACAGGATTGCAGTCTCTTCTGGATCAGACCAAAGTGGAGTCAAATCCTTGCTCTACCCTTTACTTACTCCGTGAGGCTACAGGAATAGCTTCATTGATTCTCTTTGCTATACATACTTGTGAATATTTAGGGAAGTACCTGAAATGAATATTCTTGAGTGTGTCTATGCTCAGCTCAGTTCCTGCCACACTTTAGCAGAAAACCACTGCTGTTATGATCGAATACATATTTATAATGTTCAAACCCTCCCTTGCATATTTTCATTTTGTCATGAGGACTAACTATCCTTTTATAGTTTTCCGGACTTTTGCAAAAAGAAACAGAAGCATAGAAGGGTTAACTAATTCGCACAAAGTCCTACAGTTTGTGAGTACTGATATCCAGATTTAAAGCCAGGTATTCACAGTTTTTAGAGACGCAACACCTCCTGTCTGTTTCAGAGAAGAAACAACCAAAGTATGGTTTAAGGCATTCACTCAAAAGATAGAGTCACAACTAGACTGAAGACCAAAAGTATAGCAACTTGTCTGTTTCCCTTCCCCAATTCCCCAGTGCTGTTCCCATCCCCCCAACTCCCCAATAAAAATCTTTAAAAAAAAAAAAGATAAAGAGAAAAATAATAGATCAAGAAAAAAAAAAGGAAAATCCTGGTTTCGTAGATAGTAGAAAAGAACAACAAGCTAAAGAGAGTGCCAGTAGCAAATAATTTATGGGTGTTAGCATTCCATGTAGGACCTAATCATCCTACCCTTCCTGCCACAACAAGCCTTGGAAAGGACTGCTTTCATCCTGTCAGCGCCAAACTAAGGGAATCTTCAGTGACTCCCCACCACATTAGGACAAAAGCCTGATTGCCTTAATGTGCCTTTGGAAGGCTTCACCGAGGCCCTGGTTTGCATTTATAGCTGTATCTTCTAATCAATTCCTTGGAACATGATTTGTACTGGACCATATCTTCCACTACTGAACATCCCTAAAATGTGTCTTTACGCTTCCGCATAGACGTTTCTCTGCTTCTCTGAGTACATGGAACCTCTATTGAGGTGATTGGGCGGGGAGTGGGGGAGCTCTGGAACCTGACTTCCGAGATTCTCATCCTGATTCCACACTGCCTGGCTGTGGGACTGTAGCTCAGGGACTCAATCACTATATGCCTCAGTTTCCTCATCTAGAGAATGGGGATATAAATGATGTAATCTTAGAGTGTCCTTTTAAGGATTAAAAGACACAATTCCTGAACAGAATTTAGAAACATTCCAGAGACAGTGTTGAAAGTCAACAACTATTTTTTATTTTATTAAATATACTGGGGTAATATTGGTTAATAAAATCATATAGGTTTCAAGTGTACAATTCTATATACATCATCTGTATATTGCATTGTGCGTTTACCACCCAGAGTCAAATTGTGTATTTGACCCCCTTTCTACCTCCTCCCATTCCCCATCCCCCCTGGTAACTGCCATACCATTGTCTGTTTCTATGAGTTTTTGATTGTTTACCTTGTTTGCTTGTTGCTTTCAGTTTTATAGTCCGCATAGGAGGGAAATCATATGGTTCTCTACTTTTTCCATCTGACTTATTTCACATAGCACGATAATCTCAAGATTTATCCATGTTGTCACAAATGGCAGAATTCCATCTTTTCTTATGGCTGAGTAGTATCCCATTGTATATATACCACATGTTCTTTATCTAATCTTCTATCAAAGGACACTGGTTGTTTCCATGTCTTGGCCACCATGAATAATGCTGTAATGAACATAGGGGTACATAAATCTTCTTGAGTAAATGTTTGCAAATTTGGGGGTAGATACCCAGAAGGAAGATTGCTGGGTTATATGGTAATTCTATTCTTAATTTTTTGAGGAACCTCTATACTGTTTTCCATAGTGGCTGTACCAATTTACATTCCCACCAGCAGTGTGCTTCTACTATTAAATTTTGCCTTCCTTCAAAGCCCAGGACAAAAATTGCTTCATTTGAAAGGTCATCCTTGACAATTACATCCCAACAAATTACCTACACCTCTAAATTCCTTAGATTTTCAGAGAAGTTATTTGACACAGCATGTCTCTTGTTATCTAATGAATGCACTGTGTGTGTGTGTGTGTGTGTGTGTGTGTGTTCTTAATTTGATTGGAAGCTACTTGAAGGTGGAATACTTTCAAATAATGTTCTCTGACTCTTAGTGTATCTACCATAGTCATTTCCAATTACTAGGCTCTCAGTTACTATTTCTTGATTGGGGCATTAAAAAGTTTTCTGATAGATGATCCTAGCAACATTACAAATAATTTTGTCAGGTGTAAGCAAAAGTAATAAGTATCTAATCTGGAGAATACGATGGAGAATATTCATTAGTCAATCAAGGGAGCATTTTCAACTTGGCCCATATTTACATGAATCCAGCATTTGAATGGCAGCATCAGATCACACAAAGAACATGCATTGGTTTGATAATTGCAGTGTCCTGAGTAAACTTTTGAAGTCACTTACTCCATATTTTCATCAACTCAGCTTTTTAATTTCTTAAATAAATCTATTTTTAATAATCAATTGAAATTAAAGAAGAGCACAGACATTTCAAATTAAATATCTTAATTAAATGCACATCAGAGAGCCTTAATTTAACGTGTTACCCAAAGCCCTGTGCTCTCAAGACATCTTAATTTATGTTGAGTACAATCGCACCTGTTCTTTCACTTCAGGCAGTTAATGTTGCAGTTAGCTCCTTATACTTCTTAATGGATTGCAAAATTTCTATTATTGAACAATAGAGCACATGCCAACAGCCTCCACTTATTTTCAAGTATAAACTATTTATCCTAGGCAGTTCATTAAGACTCTTTAAAAAATTTTTGAGACACTCAAGCCAAGCATTCATAAACAGAACAGAAAAGTGGATGTATTATGATTTTAGATTGTAGGATAATTAATACTGACTTAGTTTAATTGAGTAGCTAAATAAGCTTAAAACTCCAGTACAAATTTTTAATAAAATAATATTTCTTCTAAGCCTTTTACTTACACCCAGAAATATGATAATAGGAGGATATATCATAGGAAGACGTATACTAAATTCTATATTTTCTGTTTTCTGCAAAGTTAGCTTTATATTAGCATGCTAAAATTTTTTTTTAAAGATTTTTATTGGGGAATTGGGGGATGGGAACAGTGCTGGGGAATTGGGGGAAGGGGAACAGACAAGTTGCTATCATTTTGTTCTTCAGTCTAGTTGTGGAGGACTTTGCTTCACTGGCCCAAGTTGGCACCATCATTGCGCTCTTCCCGGGTGAGGCAGATCAGTCGCTGGCTTCTGGACGGCCTCTCACTGCGGCTGCTGGCTGCTCACGCTGGCTGCTGGCTACACAAGGTAGCCCATGGCAACCCACTGCCACAAGGGCTGCAGCCTATGCCGTCACTGGCGACTCATGGCAACCCAGCTCCAGGTTGAGCTGTTGTTCAGCAGCTTAGCTGTAGAGGGCAGTGTCACTGGCCCTCCTATGTGGGATCTGAACCGGGGCCCTCTGGCATCCCAAGCCAGCTCTTAACCATGGCGCCACTCGGCCGTCCCAGCATGATAAATTTTAAAAACAGAAAAAAAAAAACCATTCAAATATAATGTTTTTAAATGCAGGAAGTTTGTTTCCAATGAGATAAAATAAGACTTCCACACTTCAAATATACTAAATAGCTTTTTTTCTAATAATATTGCATGTTCTTATTTCTTTCCTTTCTCCCTTCCTTCCTTGTTTCCTTCCTTCCTTCTTCCCCCCTCCATCTCCCTCTCCCTCCTTCTCTCTCTCTCTCTCTTCTTTCTCTTTCCTTCTACCTAGAGAATTACCAATTTTTGAAATAATTCAGTAAATTATATAAATATGATTGCTACTATGATATAATTGCAATAGAAAATTTGACTTTACTTTTTTTTATTACAAGTAGTTAGATAAAATGGAATTGGAGACCAAGGGAAGTGTCCGGTCCGAGGGTGTCAATCAGGGGCCGTTTCGGTGGTCAGATGCCCAGCTGAAAGAAGGCACGAGGCAGACTGTGTGCCATAAACGCCGCAACAGCTCTGTATTCATCTGAGTCTGGGGCTAGAGAAATAGCCAAAATGGAAGTAGGGTTTTATACCCTCATACAAACAACAGGAGCATAGTGCCAGCACTCATGTGCAGGAAGGAAACTTACAAGTAATCAACAAGAAATATACATCAACATTCTGAAATGTACATCAACAAGTTGTTTTTCTTCCCCACACCCTACCCAAGGGGGAGGGGCACGTCCGTCTCCCAAGCCTGTAAACATTTACTAACTGACAGACCCTAACACCTGGGCCCCACAGGAAGTAAAGATTATGCCTAAGTATAATATAAGAAATTAGATAATTTGGAAAAATGTGAAAACCACCCATGCCACTTTCATTGGGCCACCAAGACATTCCCTGGTGTTTTAATTTAGAAGAGCAGAAAACAAATAACAAGTGATGGAAAATCTTCAGGCATTGTCACAGGAAAATGTGGTACAACGACAACAACAAAAAAAAGAAAAATATTTAGATGCATGAGTTTTCACATAATAAATACCGTATCTGACATCGTTGCAGATATATGTTATACTTAGAATAAAATGATAAAGCATGCATAAGATTTGAGAACTTGAAGATATAGGGCGAAAGCAATAGAGAATAGCAATGCTTAAATCAAAACAGAAACTATTTTCACCTATTTTAAATCTTATCTCTTTTTCTTTCAATGTCATGCCATACAATTCATTTAGATAGACTGATTTATCTGATTTATATGCAGCTGTTGTGTTTATGGGTGATGGGGATTTTTTCCCCAGTGTTACAATGAGCCTTAAAAAGGATTATAGTCTACGGGCAAGCTAAGAATGATGTTTAAACATGGCTTTCTCAGCATTTATCTCTGAGTGATTGAATTTGAGTATCTCCTAGGAGTAAAATATTTGATTATGAAACTTTTGGGCTGCACTTTAAATGCCATTGCATAAACATTTCTCCAGCCTGTGTTAACAGCAAAGGCACCACACACACACACACACACACACACACACACACACACACACACAAAGGTGCATGGTGACCTGAAAAGGATACTAGCAGCCAAAATATACCCTAATGCAAAATCCTGGAAATGTTAACTGTGAGCAAGTGGAATTATAAACCTCGCACTGACTGAACCAGGCTAGTTTCTGATGCCTGTCTTTGAAGTCTCTCATTCAGTCTAGTTTCTGGAATATTTACCACCCTGGCACCCCTCTATTCTACTTCCCTCAGGAAGAGTATAGCGCAATGCTATCTGAAACAGAAAGCTAATACTTCTTGAAAATGACTGATGAATTGTATCTTTTAATAGGCCAAAAATAATCAATGGAGCATGTAATGTATTGGGCTGGAGTGGCCTGACAATGCCAATACTAAAGCAATCCTACAGCAGCAGTAAGAATAAGGAATGCAGCCGAATTGACCAGCTTCTCTTTAGTGATTGGTTAAGTGATATTAGTCCACATTTCTCAAATACAAATCATTACCTATCATTTAATAACTTCCATTATGAATTCAGTTGTTATTTGTCTAGCACAAAACATCACGCAGAATAATTGCCCTTTGTCATGAATGATGAAACTTTCTCACATAAAAGAAGATACTGATGTCTCTGGAAATTCCAAGACATTTTCCATTTAAGAGGGTATGCCAGACTAATTTGTGGAATGATGAGGTCATTGGTCTTGGGGTTTTGCTCACTTTATATTTCTTTTTTTAAAAATCTCATTCTCTTCATTTTCTTTATTACTAAGAGGGAGGCAAACTCACAAAAACCTGTTATCTATTATCCTTGTTCCAAATTTTGCTGGTTCTCAGTCCCTAGGGTTCAAAGTCAATATGTTTGGTAATGACTTTTTACAAAGAAAAAGGAAAAGGAACAGAGATTGGATTTCAAGTGTTATGATAAATGCATATTTGAACTTTCAGCTGAGTTTGGCTTAAAGAATTCAGCATCAATTGTATAGCAAGTCATATCTTCTGAGAAACTGAAATTGTATAGAACACTAAATAAAACACCATATATTTTTTCCATTTCTTTCATAATCTCTCTCTCTCTCTCTCTCTCTCTCTCTCTCTCTCTCTCTCTCTCTTCATACACACACATATGCACATATTCATCCCTAATGCATGTAAATATTTAGGGAGCTACTTATTCATATTGTAAATAGAAACCAGTCAATAATTGAGTTTGCTATGAGTTTGAAAAGCCAGAGTTCATACTGCTCACATCTATTTTTCCCATTAATTATTATTGCTTTCAATTTGTTGTCTTTTCAGGGTAAAATATGTAAAGATGAGTGTTCTGTGTTAAAATCATGTGTGTGTGTGTGTGTGTGTGTGTGTGTGTGTTGGAAAACCCATTGACAAAAGAACTCTAAATTATTGTTTTCAGAAACATATAATTCCATACAAATATTAATCTGTTTTTGGTAAATCATATGAAATATGGGGTAAACTGACAGTACTTTTAAAAAAATAGTTTTATAGAAGTATCAGTTTCACCAGTTCCTATTTGTAAATAAGATCGGTTTTTGGTTTACCATGGAAAACTCAGAAAACGTTGTTGCATTTTTAAATTAAAGTATAAATCTTTTTCTCCCAATAATTTTTTCCAAATATTTTATTCTTTCTTTTTTGGAAAATTGTGTGAAAAAAGGTGTGTGTGAGTGTGTGTGTGTGTGTGTGTGTGTGTATGCATGTGTACATAATTATGTGCACCTGTGTGTTTTTCCTAGTGGAAAACTAAGTTGTCTGATAGTGGGAACCAGCATGGGTCTTAGTATGTTTAGTGCCTAATCAAACCTGGAAAGTTCAGGATCACAGTGAACATTCCCATATTGGTTATATTACATTTTTAGACCCCAAATCCAAAAGGCACAGTGCTTTCCAGGAAGGCAGATAAAGGGCCACATGGTGTGGCTGGCCTAGCTCTTAAGGACCATAATCCTTAGCAACATGGCTACCTGCTTCTTCTAATGCTTTGGGGCTTTGGGAGAGTCTTGCAGCATCCCACAGCAGTTGAGATCACTGGGCTGTAATTTGGGGAGAAAGAAGAAAGAGGGTGAGAAATGGCTGATTTTCCACCCAAGTGGGAATTGTTTTCTTGCTCCGATAGGCTAGGCATTCTATGCCAAAGCAGAGCTTCTTTCCTTAGAGCAGCCACCTGAGGAGGTCCTACCTGTGAACTGCAATGCTTCTCATACAGGTGTTCGGCCGAGCGAGCTCCAAGGGTATGCATCATTTGTTCATGTGAGTCTTTCTGTTTCAGTGGGAACATGTGCAGACTGTCTAGGCACAGCTGGATGTGTGCGCTGACAAAGCAATTCAGATCAGAGGAAAAATCATCTTAAACTTCTAGACATACTTGAAAAGGCACAGTGAAACCCTCTTTCAGACAAGCACTTGCCAGATGTCTATGCTCCAGTCGGAAGCAAACTAGAGCACAGCTATGACCCTAAAGGCCCTTGAGCTCCTACTGTAGATTTGTTATTAATTAAAAATTCAGCAAGGGAAATAGGTTCTTTAAAAGAATGCTTCATCTATTTCCCCATATGAGGGTGAACTCATAAATTCTATTTTATAATACTCATATTGATGGTTTGGGAGAATGAATTAATTGTTGGGGGAATGAAGCAGATGAGTGAACATACAAAAAATGTCTCACCCAAAGAACAATTAAATGAGATAGGTCAGATGATCAGGGTTGAATATACTCTCGATGATTCTCCAGGTTCCTTTCTTTCTGTAGGAGGGGACTCAGAGATATCACTACTTTCCCAAGGATTATTATTTAAGTCTACAAGTGTATTGAAAAGCTTAAGGTCTGGAAATCAAAATTTGAATGATTACTAGGGAATTAAGATTTCCTTCAGATAGCTCTTATCATTACTGAAATTGCATCATGGTTCTAGTACCTGAAATTCCAGCAGTATTTTTTCCTTAATTCAATTCATTGGTTTAAGGCTCATTTTTCAATACTAGAATTTTTTTTGTGTTTAGTAAAGGGAATTGAAAAACCCAAAACAACAATAAAATAAATCAGTAATATTTGCAATACAGTCACAACAGTAAAGTGATGTTTCCCATTACCATAAGACATCGGTTATGGCATTTTTTTCCTTTGTCCAAGTTCAATGCTCTTTGCAGTTTTGATCAACTCTTTTACTTAACTAATTGTGATGCTTTAGCCTTCAGAATGTCAAGTTATATTTTTTAGTATGAACAAACTGACTTTGCTGCCAGCTTGATTTCAGAACTGTGGTTTGCTGATGTCATATAACCATGGCAACCCTTGTTTTCTTATATCAGGCTTACAAAGTTATATCAAAAATACAGTTTTACACATTGATGTATTTATGAGATATATGTGAAATACTAACATGTCTCAACTCACAAATAGAGAAACTCAAAGTAATTAATGGATAACACGATTCATATAGAGACTAATTCTTTCCATACTGCCAACAATTTTACATATCTACTGTAGAGAAAAGAAACATGTAAAAGAAGATAGGAGGTATGAAATTATGACACATGTCCTCATGGTGACAATGAGAGAGGAAGTGCAAGAGTGAGAGCTAGAGAGAGAGAGATCCTAGGATCAACATTAGACATGGGCGCCCAAGTAGCCATGAGAGAAGAAAGGGCAGACTCATCATTCAGCTGTTACAGGACATGAAGAAGAAAGTGTTTACACATTCTAGCTTTGGAGAATGAAGAACACTGATATCATAGATAGAAAATGCATATTTGGCAAAAGTGATGAATTGTGTTTTGAAGTATTGTCAGTGTGGACCTGAGAGACAAGTGCTAAGAAGTGAAATCTCTTTCTCAATTGCTCTGATAGTAATTCTAAACACAGCACCATTGTTAACAGGCAGAAATTTTATATCATCATTTATCAAAAAGTTGTCAAAATACTATGCAACATAGTTGCACCTTCACTGGCTTAGAATTTAACTACTGCATATTGAAAATATCTCTTCCATTTCTATGTCCCAGTAACACAATTTTCTTCTTCTTAGACAAATAATGTTTGGAATTTATGTGTGTGTACTTTTAGACGTGATCTATACATATACTCGTAGAAGTAATTATGTTGTTGTCCCATTTCTCACACCAATTATATCACACTATAATCACTGTTTTGTAGCTGGCTTTCTTTATTTATACTTCTCTCTCTTTCTCTGTCCCTTCCTCCTTCTCTACTTCTATATGTTTATGGGTTATATACTTTATAGGATACTGCTAATCTTTTCCAGGATAAAATATTAAATTACCTAATCTTTAATGGAGACATTTTAGCAATTGTCACATCAACATAGAAAAATAAATTTAATTTTCATTCACCTCATATCAACTCTCTAATCAGCCCATCTTGAATGAGCAGGTGAGCCATGGTAACCTTGGACTTATGCTGCTCAGACCACCCTCCAAAAGACCTACTGTGTGAGGAATACAGTTAGCTGGCAACCTTCAGCAATGGTGCTTTTGGGATCTACAGCACATTGGAGCTCAGGCCATGATTTCCCTGGGCAGCTCTCAGCCAATGACTAAGCATGGTGGCATACTAGCACCTGGACATTTCTACTCAATTTTGGAGCCCTCCATAAGTCATCTTTGTCTGGAATCTCTGGTGGTCTGACTGAGATCTTCTCTGAATTATACTGTAGTCTGAGAGGCTTTCTACCCAGTCCTTTTTCATATCTGCTTTCCTTTCACAGATATAGAAGGGCACCACCTTCTGAAGACTCTCCCTGGCTACTCCTGCTTCCTGTCTTGATCTTTCACAAGCATCACCCCAATAAATCTCTGCATTTCTGCTCTATATTGACATCTATTTCCTGAAGGACCCAGACTGACACACATGGTTTATATATGGCTCTCCCATGTCCTAGTTTGGTGAACATGATTTACATAATTAATTTTTCTCTTCCCTCATTACTCGCTTTTAATTATTGTAGAAATAAGGCCTGTATAAAAAATCAAATAATCAATCAAAACTCCTTGCCCATATTGCTGGAGGAACTCCTCAATTTATTTCTCTAAAAAAGAATAATAGATTAAACTCCAAGTCCTCACATTTTAGAAAAAGTCTTTATTTTGATGCTACATTTGATTATGAGTTCTGCATACTACAGAATTATGAGTCCAAGCTCATTTTATTTTCTTAGAAATTTGAAGGTATTACTTCCTAGTAATTGGTGTCACTGTTGAAAAACCTAATGACAAGGTGAAACTTAATTCTCTGTAGGTAAATTATATTCACTCTTTAAACTTTTTAAAAATTTTAGCTACTCTTTTTTAAATCTTCAATTCCATTTTTATTTATTTTTACTTGTTTTGAGGATTAGAAGTCTTTTATATTTTTTCTCTTTTTTATTGCCTTTCAACATGTCTCCCCTTTTTAAATTTTTCAATTACAGTTGACATTCAATATTATTTTATATTAATTTCAGGTGTACAGCATAGAGGTTAGACATTTGTATAATTTAAGAAGTGATCATCCTATCTGGTCTATTACTCACCTGACACTATACATAACTATTACCATATTATTGACTGTATTCTCTATGCTTTACATCCTCATGACTATTTTGTAGCTACAAATTTGTACTTCTTAATACCTTCCTTTTTTACACTGCACCCAACCGCCTCCCATCTATCACCCAACAAATGTAGTACTGATCTGAAATCATACATAGTTATTATAATATTATTGACTATATTCTTTATGCTATACCCTACATCCTCATGACTACTTTGTAACAACCAATTTGTATACCTCTTAATCCCTTCTTTTTTTTCACCCACCACTTCAAACCCCCTCCCATCTGGCAGCTATCAAAATGTTCTCTGTGTCTGTGAATTTGTTTCTGTTTATTTTATTTTATTTTATTTTGTTCTTTAGATTCTACATAAAAGTGAAATCACATTGCATCTATTTTTTTCTGTCTGACATGCTCCACTCAGCATAATACCCTTCAGGTCCTTCCATACCACCACAGATGGCAAGAACCCATTCCCTTCCATGGCCAAGAAATATTCCATTGTATATATGTACCATCTCCTCTTTATCCATTCATCCATCAACCCAGACTGCTTTCACATCTTGGCCATTGCAAACAGTGCTGCAATGAACATATGAATGCACACGACCCCTCAAAGTAGTATTTTGGATTTCTTCAGATAAATACCCTCAAGTGGGATTACTGGGTCCTTTTTTGTCTCTTGTTATAGCCTTTGTTTCAAAATGTATTATGTCTGGTATAAGTATTGTTACTCCAGCTTTTCTTGTTTGCTTGTTTCTATTTTCATGAAATAACTTATTCCATCCCTTTACTTTCAGTCTGTATGTATTTTTCCATCTGAAATCTTTTGTAGACAGCATATGTAAGGGTTTTGTTTAAGGGTTTTGTTTCCTTATCCATTCAGGCACCCGATGTTTTTTATTGGAGCACTTAATCTATTTACATTGAAAGTGATTTTTGATAGATATGTAGTTATTGCCATTTTATTATTCACATTTTTTAGTTTCTTTTTTCTGTCTTTTTTTATTTTTTATTTAGCTAAGCCATTCTGCCACCTGTTGGCAACTCAGCGACAGCTCAGCTCGGGCCGTGAATTGAACCAGTGACCCTGTTGCTCAGAGCTCACACTTTTGAGTGAGCTCTTAACCAACTGAGCCACTTAGCTGGCCCTCTTTTTTCTGTCTTAAATAAGTCCCTCTAAGATTCCTTGTCATACTAGTTTGTAGTGGTGTTGAACTCCTTTAGATTTTTCTTGTCTGGGAAGCTCTTTATCTGTCCTTTCATTTTAAATGATAGCCTTACTGGGTAGAGTAGTCCTGATTGTAGGTTCTTACTTTTCATTACATTGAATGTTTCGTGCCAGTCCCTTCTGGCCTGCAAAGTTTCTGTTGAGAAATCAATTGACAGTCTTACGGGAGCTCCCTTATAAGTTATTAGTTGCCTTTCTCTTGCTGTTTTTAGGGTTCTCTCTTCATCTTTAACCTTTGCCATTTTAATTATATATAATGTGTCTAAGTGTGAGCCTGTTTGGGTTCATCCTGTTTGGGACTCTGTGCCTTTCCTGGACTTCTATGTGTATTTTCTTCACCAGACTAGGAAATTTTTCAGTCATTATTTCTTCAAATATGTTCTCAATCCCTTGCTTTCTCTCTTCTCCTTCTGGTACCCTTCTGGTGCGAATGTTGTTACACTTGATGTTGTCCCAGAGATTTCTTAAGCTATCCTCATGTTTTTGTTTATTTCTTTTTTTTTATGCAGTTATACTTGGGTGTTTTCTGCTATCTTGTCTTCCAAATTCCTGATTCAATCTTCTGTTTCATTTAATCAGCTGTTAATTTCTTTTAGTGCATTCTTTATTTCAGTTATTGTATTCTTCATTTCTGACTAATTCTTTTTAACGTTTCTGTGTCCTTTTTTTTATGCTTGCTATCTCTTTGTTGAAGTTCTAACTAACTTCCTTGAGCATCCTTATAACCATTGTTTTGAACTCTCTCTCTCTCTGGTAGGTTGCTTGCCTCCATTTCATTTAGTTATTTTCTGCTGTTTTCTCCCGTTCTTTCATTTGGGATGTATTTCTTTGTTTCCTCATTTTGGCTGCCTCTCTGTGTTGTGTCTGTGTATTATACAGATCTGCTATATCTCCCAGTCTTGGCCAGGTGACATTATGTAGTAGGTGTCCTGTGGGTCTCAGTGGCAAAGTCTCCCTGGTGACCTGAGCTAGGTGCTTCAGGAGTATTTCTTGTGTGGGCTGTGTATGCCCTCCTGTTATAATTGAACCTTGATTGTTATTGACACATCAGTGGGTGGGATTGACCCTCAGGCTAATAGGCTGTGGGGTTTGGCCATATCCACAGCATATGATCTGCTGTGCAGGAGGCTTACCACATGGTGTGGGATTTTCCCCAGTGGGCTGTGGTGCCTGTTGAGACTGTCCTTTGTGTGTGCCACTTGTGGGGGTAATTGGGTAGTGCTCTGCTTTATTCTGAAGTCAACTTCCAAATATGCTGGTTCTGAGGCCTCTTATAAGGGGCTTTGGTGCAGGCCCAGGTCACCCACAGCCTGTGACTGGCCTGGGACTACCTTATAGGCACTACAGAGTAATCCATGGGTGTTCACTGCCTGAGCTAAACCTGGAGGTGCATGGGAGAGGCCTTGCTATGAACCAAGGTCAGCTGCCACCAGTACCAGGTCTAGGGTAACTCCACAAAGAACTAGGACACCCAGTGCCTTTCTGCTACTTGCTAGCTCCTTTAAGGTTCAGTCACAGATCAAGCCTCATGTGGTATGCGAGTTGAGTGAAGCAGGGTCTCAGGGAGTCACTAAAGTGGGAAGAGTTGTGGTCACCATGTGAATGTAAATTCTGGTTTGGTGCCAGTGCTGAGTCTGGAGTGACTCAGCAAAAGTTTCAGAGCACAACAAAGCTAGTTGCCATCCACCTGGAGTACCAGACTCTGATAGTTTTCCAAGTAAGAGTGCAATGGGGACAGGGCTGGCTGCTCATGAGAAAGTGTCTCCTGTGTTATGTGAGTAGGGTGGGGCAGGGTTCCAGCTGAGTCAGAAAGGCAGAGCAGCAGAGCTCATCAGGCCAATCAGATTCAGATTTGGCCTTTGGGGGGTGGGTTCAACACAGGCTATATGGTGCCTACCTGCCAGCTGCACAGAAGGAGTACCTCTCACTGGGAAAATGCTGACTGACCTCCAGCTGCAGCCACACACCTCAGTATGCTCCCCACCCCATATGTCTCTGAGGCCCCCCAAGTCACCTTCCTTCTACCTGAGCCCAAGGTGAGTGCCTGCGAGCAAGTGAGTCTGTGTGCAGGCCCTTTAAGAGGACATCTGAGTTTTCTAAGCCTTCCATCCATCCTGAATTGTTGGAATCCCCACTGTTTTTCACAGCCAGGTGTGGTGGGGGGGCCCCTCTTCCCAGAACCAATACTCTGAGCCCGGGAGCTTGGTGTGAAGGGGCTGAGGCCCCTCGCTCCTCCAGGGACAAACTTCATGGCCGAGATACTCGTCCTGATTCCCAACTGCCACAGGGAGGTTTGGGGCCCATTCTGCATCTCAGCCCCTCCTACCAATCTCACTGTGGCTTTTTCCTTATATTTTTAGTTATATGATTTCTGTTTGGCTAGACTTCAGATGGTTCTTCAGGTTGATTGTTCTGTAATTTAGTTGTAATCTTAATGTGTTCATGGAAGGATGAAAGCATAGTGTTTTTCTACTCCACCATCTTGGATTTCT
Organism: Hipposideros armiger; assembly: GCF_001890085.2. Lineage (NCBI taxonomy): Eukaryota > Metazoa > Chordata > Mammalia > Chiroptera > Hipposideridae > Hipposideros > Hipposideros armiger. Next base: position 565,513 of record NW_017731609.1, read on the forward strand.
CTTTTTTATGTACTCTTGCGGTTTGAAAATTTCACTGGAATATTTCCAAGCACAGGTTGGTTTTTGTTTATGTAGCTGAGCCCTCAGGGAACTTGCTTCTTTTTTTTTTTAATTAAAGTTTATTGGGGTGACAATTGTCAGTAAAGTTACACAGATTTAATGTGTACAATTCTGTAATACATCATCTATATATCACATTGTGTATTTACCACCCAGAGTCAGTTCTCCTTCCATCATCATATATTTGATCCCTTTTACTCTCATTTACCACCCTCCTCCCCACTTATCCTCTGGTAACCACTGAACTATTGTCTGTGTCTATGAGATTGTTTTTTTTTAAACTTTATTGGGGAAACAATGTGTTTTTTCCAGGACCCATCAGCTTGAAGTCCAGTTGCCATTTTCAGTCTAGTTGCAGGGAGTGCAGCCCACCATCCCATGTGCAAGTTGAACCGGCAACCTTGTTGTTAAGAGCATGCACTCTAAACAACTTAGCCACCCGGCTGCCATATGAGTTTTTCTTATGACTGATTCATAATTGCCTTCATTTCTGGAAACATTTCTTCTATAGCTTCTTTATTTTACCACTTTAATCTTTCTACTCTTTTTTTCTGGTATCTCTATTATAAGTATGTCGAATATCTTGATGGCTCATCTATGTGCATTTCTCTCATATTTTTGCAAAATTATTTTTAATTATTAAATTATCTGCATATATACTCAACTTCTACTGACATATGCATATATATTTCTAATTTATAAGAATTGTCATATTTTTCCTTATTTTTTTTTTTACTATAAGCTTTTTAGGCTTCATAGATGTAATGGCCTATCTTAGTGGGTAATAGTGAGTTAGATGAGGTAATAGATATATCTGGACTGAACTACTTTCTGTTATTATTAATTTGATTCATGTTTTCATATGCCTGTTGTTAAACTTTTTTTGGTTAATCTTTAATATTTATAATCTGACAGGGTCTATACAAATTAAATATTCAACTCTTTCCCAGGGTTCACTAGAAGTATGTAACTTGGATTTTCTTTGTTGCTTAAGTTTATTCTTCACTCCCCTGCACGTGTAACTTCTGTGTATACAAATTTACTTACATTTTAATAACCCAAAATGTTTCCTCAAAAACTTCACCCATTCAGTGCACACATTTTTCCATGAGTGATTAATGATGATAATTTATATAGAATCTTCTACTGGAAATCACATTAAATAACAACATTTCCAGTAAAACTCTATATTTCATTACAATAGAGAGTAATACTTGGAATAAATGAAGCTACTTTAACCAACTGCAAATCTTTCAAGTTGCATCTATGAAGAAATGGAATAGTTAAAAGTGTTTTAATAGATATGCCTACTGACCATATTCTGCTATTAGAGTAGTCATTAAAGTTCTCATCCTATAGATAAGAGACTGGGTTCAGATCTCAATTCAACCATATGCTCTTGAGCCAACTACTTAAGTTTTTAGAGTGTGTTTTCTTATAGCATTGGAAATAAGGACTAACAAATATAATGGTACAAGAATTAACAAATGCATATAATGCATATGAAGTATTTAGTATAGTGCCTAACATCATCTAAACATTAAAAAATATCAGTTCTTATCATCAATGAATAAATTGACAATCTTTCAGAGGAAAATTATTGAATCTGCTTTTTCCCCAGAGTTTTTTTTTTTAATTTCTTGTTACCGCATCGTATTTTGTTTTTACCTTTAAAACAGTTCTCACTACATGCAGCTTGTCTGTGTAAAAAGTTATTTTTTCTGCTTTTCCAGCTATACATTTTGAACTAGGCAGCCAGAGATTGTCACCTTTATCCCCAAGCATGATTAGTAGGAACTTGGCATATTGTACTCCATCGATTAACAGATAGTGATGGCACAGTGAGATGGAAATATAGTTTGATTCCTATAATTTCTATGGAAAAAAAAGGTTTCCAAACTATAAACTCACTCAAACATTTAGGAGGTAGAATCTGACATAATAGTCTGTGAGAAAAAGGAGGATACACATTAATTAAAGAAACACTTCAAGAATTAGTAGGCTCTAATCATCACTGGCAAAATCAAAAGAAAAGGTGCTTCTTGTAGATTGAGCAAATGAGGTTAAGCATGTCAAATGTATGAACACTTTTAACTGGCATTTTCCACGTGCTCTAAAATGTTATTAATAATTTCTCTGAACATAAGAAAGGGAGTAATAAATAGGGAGTGCAACTGTGAAGGGATTTCAATCAGGAATTAATATTAATTACTTATTAATGTTAATTAATAGCTTGCTCTTAATATTAATTACTCCAGGAAACTACAGCATCAGTATCAAACTAAGGTGAGCCCCCTTCATGAAATTGTGTTCATCATAACTAGGGAAGTGGATCTATCCAACTGGCGCTTTCTTGGAGTTGAGCAGGTACATGGTGGCCACTAATAGTTTCCTTCCAACCTGATGGCTAAGATTTGGAGTTGCACAAGAAGTGCAAGTTGGTGAAGCAACTCCAGTGTGTCTTGGACTGGACTCACTAGCGTGACAAAGAGGAAGGTTAAGGTCTGGTATTTCTATAAATTAAAAGTCTATGGACAGCTCTGAATTATCATAGATCTACAACTTCGTTGATGTAGGTTTGGTTCATTTCTATATTCATGAGAATCAGCTAACACTATCCCCAGTTTTAATATGTTTCAGATCCAGTCCCTCTCAGATGCCCATGTTACTGCCATCCTGATGCTTATTAGCACTTCCATCAATGAAAGGAAATAGAAAATAAAAAGGAGTGCAACCTAAATCTGACAATTTTAGCATGTGTTAATGGGTTTGGCAGAGCAGAAAGGTAAAACTCTGCGCGAAACAGTTTTTAAAAATTTTGCATGTGTTTAAATGCTCTCAGGATGAGAGAAGATCAAAATTAACCTTTACTATTTTATTCTACTTTCAAAGTTTTAGTATTTGTTATTCTAAATTCACCCTAATGCCTTTCTTATTTATTAATTTCACTAACAGTTCCAGTTCCTTGAGTTTTAGAAAAAACCATACCCGGACTCTGATTCCCACTTGCTGCATTCAGTGTAGAGTGGGTGGCCATTGCTCCTGGTGTGTGGAGCCTAAAGATCTCTCTATGGGAGGCTGGCAGGGTGTGAAGCTACAGGACTGGGACCCGAACTCAGCTTGGATGGCAAGGAAAGGAGCCTATTAGCGTATTGCAAAGATCCTTCCTTCCTTCTTGGCAGGAGTTGTTGCTTGCAGCCAGCAGGTGCCTAATGCTGTTAAATTTATGAGTAGTGAAAGCTGTTGGATTTCTTAACATCTGGGTAACATAAATTATCAGAATTTTTTTTTCGGTCCTGCATAGTTGGAAAGTGATTTTGAAATCCATGGAAAGCCATTAAGTAACCTTTACTGGAATGTGTTTATTTCTGAACATTTACCTCTGTGTCTGCAGGCTGTCCCTAGATGAGCTGACAGACCCTGGCCAAGCAGGAAGTGACAGGGTCAGGAAAAGCTAAGCTACAAAAGTTTCCTCTTGCAATCTCTAGTAAGACACAGAGCATTTTTAATTTATGTGTGTATAGTTTTTGTTTTGTACTTTTTCTTGCTCAGAATTACCAATAAGCTAAGTGCAGACCCAAAGTAGAATTTGTAAATGACTACCATTAGTTATTTTTTATTTTAAACTAAGTGTGATATTGAGAGCTGCTCTTTTATCCCCCTTTCTTCCCATGTTTCTACTCCTTCATCACAATAAATAATAAGTTTATGACCTGTCAAGAGACTTTAAAAAGTAAAATAAAATAGCAAGAAAGGAATTGGTCTTTTCTTTAAAGTAACAGGTTATCCACATAACATTATTCATCCATGTTGCTGTTCCATGCCAGGACTGTTAATGTAAATAGGCATTTCTTATACTTTTAGCCACTTTTGATTTTGAGTGGTGCTGTCCATAAAAAAGCTCACACTAGTATTTCCATATTGTGAAAGGGAGCTTTGGAGCTTGAAGTGTGTTGAGGGATTATTTTCCTACCCACATTTTATTTTCTAATAGAAATTGTGATAGTATGTAATCTAGGCTTAAAGTATGGCTGTTTTTCATGCTCTAAATATCAATTGTGTATATATAATTGGATTTAATGGATTAAAAACAACACAACACAAAATATAGTAGTATACTTTCACATGATATAGTGGAAAGAATAATGGACTTGTAAGAAGAACTTTTGGGTACAAACCCTGCATCCACTTTTTTTTTTACTCCTTAATTATGGGCAAATTACATTACGTCAAAAGCCAGAGTCACAGTTTTTCTTCAGTAGGGTAGGATTTTCAATGAACATTGTAGATGGCAACCCATAATTCATTGCATCCTTGCCCCACTGATTTACAGTAATGTATTTGGGAACTTAAAGTAAAGTAAGGGAGGATCTGATTGACCAAAGAGTTATCCTATCTCTTTTTATTGGTAATTTTTTTCTGTAAAAGGTATGTGACCTGATTCCTGTCAATGAGATGCAGTAAAACATCTTCTGGAGATTTCTGATAAATTTGTTCCAGTTCTTAAGAGAAAGTCACTAGCAGCCAGGCTCTCTCTCTACTTGTATGTAAATCTAGAGGCACGTTGTCCCAGGTGCTACCCTAGTCATCTTATGACCTTTGAAGGAACACGGCCAGAAGACAAATTTGAAATTTCATAAAGATTAGACCTTAGTGGATCATAGAGTAAAGAAGCTATAGGCTTGATCATATCTCCCCTGAATCCTACCCCTAATCTCTGGACTTGTAGTTATGTGAGCCAATAAAATTTTGTATTGTTTATATGACAGTTTTAGATGGGTTTATATTACTTGTAGCCAAAAGCATCACAACTTATAAACAAATAATTGCATCTACCCATCAGGATTATTTTGGTGGCTTAATGAAGAACCCTTGTGGAAAATCTTTGTAGATAAGTATTCCATTCAAAAGTTTCTCTCTTTTACTTGTAGCTCCACCATCTCTTACCAAAAGGCATTGGAATCAAGAAACTGAAACATCTAAGGAAATAAATTGAATGACAGACTAAGTTCCAATTTTTATATGAATGAGTGTATTAAAATATGTTATTGAGTTGTAAAATAGATTAATGTTTTAAGACTATTATTTAGATTATGGAATATGCTATATGCTGTTATATATCATAATATATCATCTTAGGACATTAATCTGTATTATATACATATATTACATATGTGTGTGTATTTTTGTCTTAAGGCATTTAAAAAGCACAATCAAACAAACCCAATGCGATAGATACACCTATGCTATTGCATGTAATATTTTGTGGTTTCCAAGTAAGAATCCAGTATTTAAAAAAATGCATTTAAGTAATATGTTACCTTACTTTGAAATTTCAGTTTTTCCATATTTTCCATATGGGCTACTTGGGAAAATAGACTCTTTAAAAATGTGTGTTTTTAGTACACCACTTGCTCTTATATACATAGATGTTTGCTCTGAATAGTATTCATTTATGGGAATATTTTAATATGTTTTCATAATAGCAAAACAAAACCCAAGGCTTTCAGATAGGATCAATAATAGTGCTTCACAACTGAAGACAGATTTCTTGGGGTTTTTGCTCTTTCTAAAAATGAAGAACAATAATGCACCAGAGACCCCAAAAGGAAATATGTTGTTAATGGAAAAAATTGCCTTCATTCACTCTTCCTATTTAAGGGAGTTCTTGCTGCCAGGTTATAATGAAAACGTAAAGGCCTAGTACAAAACTGATCAGGGGGAAGGTAGGAGAAAGGAACCCAGAAAATGCAATACCTAATCCAGATGTTTGCATAATGGAGTGTCTTTTGTCAAACACAAGACAGCAAGAGAACTTTATCTTCTTCATCCTCTCTCAGGTCCCCACTTCTTTTTTTGTGTGGTTTTTTTTTTTTGTGTGTGTGTGTGTGTGTGTGTGTGTGTGTGTATTTTTTAGCTGAGCCATCCTGCCACCTTTTGGCAGCTCAGCAGCTGCTCAGCTCATGCGGGACTCGAACCGCTGTTGCTCAGAGCTCGCACTCTTGAGCAAGCTCTTAACCAACTGAGCCACTCAGGTCCCCACTTCTTGATCAAATGAAAAACACAACCTTATTTTTCAGATTCTAAGATTTTTTTACATAATTTAGTTTAATTTTATGTACTAGTAAGAAAATCTCAAGTATGAAATGAGTTCATTATGATGTTTTATCTAATTGATCTAAAGTTCTAGAAAAAGATAAAATGGCTTTTTTCAAACTAGAAAAATCACCTAAAATGCTGTCTTTATATTTCATTTACTAGGATAAATGTTTTCTTGGCTTGATGAAATTAAGTTATGGATAAGTTTTTAGAGTTTGTTTGTTTGTTTGTTTGTTTGTTTGTTTGTTTGTTTTTAAAGGCTCGTGTGACAGAAAATGATCATTTACTGGTCCCTTCAGAAAGTGGGGGAGGAAGGAGTTTCTTCCTTCCTTCCCCTCTGTCTTTCTTTTCTTTTCTTTCTTTCTTTCTTCTTTCTTTCTTTCTTTCTTTCTTTCTTTCTTTCTTTCTTTCTTTCTTTCTTTCTGTTAATTAAAGTTTATTGGGTGACAATTGTTAGCAAAGTTGCATAGATTTCAGGTGTACAATTCTGTAATACATCATCACCCAGAGTCAGTTCTTCAGTTCTCTTTCCATCACCATATATTTGATACCCTCTTCCTCTACCACCTCCTTCCCCTTCCCCTCTGGTAACCACTAAACTATTGTCTGTGTCTGTGAGTTTTGTTTCTTTATTTGTTATTCTTGTTCTTTCGTTGTTTTGTTTTGTATAACACATATCAGTGAAATCATATGGTTCTCTACTTTTTCTGTCTGACTTATTTTGCTTAGCATTATAATCTCAAGATCCATCCATATTGTTGCAAATGACACTATTTCATCTTTTCTTATGGCAGAATAGTATTCCATTGTGTATACATACCTCAACTTCTTGAGGAAGAAGTTTCTAAAACTAAAAAACAAAGTAATCTCACAGCAAAAACCAGACAGACAATAATTAAATAGCATAATGCTTAGTGGGAAATGTTAAAACACACACACACACACACACACACACACACACACACCTCAGAGGAAGAAGTGAATAATCTTTTGAATAATCTATTTTGGCCTTTTCATATCCTTTGGGGATGCATTTTGGGGAAAATAGTCATAAAACCACAGAATTAAAAACTTACATCAGTCTGTAACTGCATGCCTTTCTGGGAGATTATAAAGCATGATATGCATGCTTGCTCTTCCATTCGTGCCTGGTAAGGATATAATACTATTGGAGCTATTGTTTATCTTCTATTGCAGATGGCTGATATGCTCCCCTTATGTCTGGCAGTACTTAGATTGGCCTTTTATCTCATAATTGGTTTTCTTAAACCTAAGTATTTGATTGAAATCCCACATAAAGTAATATTACAAATTGGCCTAGTTTGCAATTTTCACAAATATATTAACATGAATTTACTAGATCTAAAGCTTATTTGGATTATATTATGGGAATGCATTATATTTTGTTTTCAGAAATTGTGTCTTAGTTCCTATTCCCCTGGAAGTAGACTTTGAGACAAAGCTTCCAGTGCAAGTGGTTAATTTGAGAACTGCAGGAAACATCAGTGGTGGACGTGGGATGGGGAGGAACTAACATGCCTGCACAACCCCCCTGCTGCATATGAGCAGAAGTTCACAGTGATAAAGTGGTGATTAAAACAAGATTATCTAGAAATGATCAATTAAGGTTATTAAACTTTTAAAATTATATTGCAAAACCCAAATAAACGAGCAAATTGCCAAAAATTAAACAAGAACTAGTGATGTAAAAATAGCATCACCAGTAATAATGATGAGTTAATATTTATTGCTTATGCAATCTATTGATGAAGAGACAAGGGACTTTGTTTTCTTTATACTTTTCTGTATTTCTGTATTTTAAAAACTACATTGCCTAGTGCATAAAAGTCACATTAAATATCATGAAAATATATTATTTTTGTATATTGTTTTTGTATCAGTATACTAGCTGCTTATAGCAAATACATATAATGTTGATTCAATTGAGAGCATAAAATATTTGGAAGATACATCTAATTTTCTTGTTTTCAAAAAAAAAAAAAGTAAACCCCACAGGTATGAGTTCACCAAATAATTGAATAAATACAATTCTCTTATGGAATAAAATACTTCTCTATGTGGGACAAATAATTGCTATTTTATTTAGTTATGTGTTTTATATATTTTGCTTTTGAAATTCTATAATATCACATCTATCATAAATTTGTTTTTGATTTGCATTTTGAATTTTTTTGCACTGAAAAATAAAATAAAATACTTAACCTACAGTTAGAAAATACACACAACCCATCTCTAAGAAAAGAGGATTTTAATCTGCCATTGTCATATTTCAGTGGTTTATGATATACTAAATTTCAAAAGAAAGGTCATAAGAAAAATACTTAAGCTTCCTAGATTGAAGTGTGAGAACATAGACTGTGTAATATCTTTCAGTAAGTTAACATTTCAATATGTGTGAGAGTCACAAAGAATTTGAACAATGAATTGTTGAACTTACATTCAGAAATTCTTTTTATTATCAATCTATTACCAATGTATAAGCAAACATGAAAACTTATGAGGACAAGATGATTTATGTACACTTAACTTTTCTAAAACTTGAAATGTAAATCTTATACAATTCAAAATTAATATCAGTTTACACTATTACCATAATCTGTTTTACTAGCCTAACGAGTAAGAAAAGAACCTCTAAAGCTAACTTAAGTTTTTCACATATTTTAATTGGTTTATTCTCTAAATCACTAGTATAGCAAATAAATGAAATGTGCTCATTTAATTTTACATTTACAAAATAAATAATTAAAAATTATCCATTGTTTTCCACATCAGATTATACTAAGTGCATTTTTTTTCTGGGACTATCAAGGGTTTTTGTCAGTAATTTGAAAAGAAACAAAAATTATATTAATAAAATAGTAGTTATCAATAGCCTAAAATAAAAGTTTAAAAACTATATTGGCTCCTTCAAAATGTTTTAGATAATACAGTGCTAATATTCATTTATAAGACAGCTGATTAAAATATTAAATATTATTTTGCTTCCCTATAAATATATTCATTGATTTTTTTTGAGATTCAATTGTCAATAATCAGAGGACAAAAGGTGAACAAGTCAATTATCCTCAGGGGATATTTTTAGGGGAACTGACTTCTATGATGTGAAGCATGAAGTTGAAACACATTTAAAAGTATTGACTTAAATTTTATTTTAAAAAGTAGCATATACGCTGGGATACCAAAAAAAAAATTGTGTACAAGTGGACACTTTAGTCAACATTGCTCAAACAGTAGTTCACCATAATCAGAAGTGTCTGGATACTGATGGTAACCACTTTGAGCACCTCTTGTAATTGCAGAAGTCAAACGTGACTTGTATTTATCTTTTGTTATTGACATATATTGAGTATTATAATTTTAATACAGTTTTCCTTTCTTAGAATGTGTACACATTTTTTGGCACCGTGTGTGTGTGTGTGTGTGTGTGTGTGTGTGTGTGTGTGTAAAATACAATTACTACCACCTCTGAAACGCATTTTAAAATAAAGCTTACCTTTCAATTACTTTTTGACTAAGATTACTAGTTGCTGCACTGCTATCTGTTCTCTGATTTTCCCTAGTAAGAGAAATTCAGACTTTTTCTAGGTAATTGATCACCCAGTAGAAGAATAACATTTCTTAACCTGTCTTGAAGCCAGACGTGCTCATGTTATTACATTTTGGCCAATTAACGTGTAAGAGGATATATTGTGTGCAACTTTAGAAAGTATCTTTAAAGGGTAGAAGACACATCCTTAAACTTTCCTCCTTATTCCTGAGGCATAGCTAAAGATGTGATTCTCAGAGCGCAAGTAAACATCTTGGACTATGAAATAGAAGCTTCATGCTGAGGATGGCAAAGACACAGGGTAAAGGGGGTTCCATTTTTGCAGGTTTTAGAGCCTCCATATTAGTCCTATGCTGTCTACTGGCAGGCTTGTTTTTCATGAGAACAAACTTCTTTCTTGTTTAAGCTACTGGTTTTGTTTATTTGTTTGATTTAACCAAATCTAACCCTAAGTGACCCACAAGCTCCATTGTTGTTCTGTCACTCTTTATCAGAAATTTTAAATAAAAAACTATTTTGACAGAAGAGTAACCAAAATAAAGATTTCCCACAGTCAAGATTTGGAGACCTTAGAAAAATCAACATTCACAAAGTAAATCTGATTTTCATGGCACGAGAAAGCATTTTTTAAAAGTTTGCTTGTCAGAGATCCTTTTCATTCTTCATCTATGTAAATATCATATGTTATAGACTTTGTTTTAATTTTCACTCTACTAATTATACTAGGACTTTTTTCTTTCTTGCAAAATTCCTTGGCCACATAATACCAATAGTGAGAATGAAAATTTTTCAGTGAGATAACCATCAACATCAGAAGCTTTTGGACTTGAAATACTCTATTTAACACTTTTTGAAAATTGCTAGCTTTTAAAATCAAATATATGGAGGCTGTTTTTGAATTTGAAATGGTTATACAGTCAAATGTGCATTTATTCTTGCCAATAAAGATGAAAAGCATGGCCATTCTTGTCACAAAATATGTTGTTGTCATTGAACTTCAGTCCTTCATGTCCTAAATAATATGAATTAATATGAAATTAATATGAATTCATCCTGTCTTTCATTTTTTTTTGTTAAGGAGCTCTTTGTCCAAAAGAAATGTTCTCTCAGAGGAACTGAATAATCCAGGTGTCACTGCTATCCTCTACTACTTTCTTGTCAAAGGCAAAGGCTAGCAAATTTCTGATGCCAAAGTTGTATCTGCTAGATAATGTCTAACTTCAGTTTGAGGACGAATTAAATTAAATTGCCAATATTGTCATCAGCATTAAACACCAGCTGGTTGTTACTAGTCAACATTTCCACCACAGCTCAAAGCTTTCTGGTTTGGAAAGATGCAGTAGTGTTCTTCTTACAGCCAGCTCCATTACAGTCGGGGAGCAGCACTCTGCCCCAGTGCACCTGGCAATATTTAGGTGATGGCTGTAGCAAAAAACAAATAAATAAATAAATAAAATTTAAAAAATAAATTTTTTTCTCTTCACTATCCAGTGCCTTTCCTATTAGCACTCTGATCTTCTCGGGGGGAATTTTCCATGGAGTATAGACAAAGGCAATCCTTGTATCTGCCTGTCTCTGATTTCTTTTTGTAGTCTTCCTTCGGCCCAAACATGCCATGCAAGTGCTCGTCAAGGTGCTATCCTAGGCTGCTAGCATGTGCATCACTCTCCATGGGTGACGTCATGCAACCCCAATAAAGCACAGGTTCACACCACTGCGGGGCAAGCACAGGATGGCCCACTCTTATCATTTCCACCTCATCTCTTTTCACTGCTAGGCCCCTTGCTCTGTCCTAGAGCTCCACATTTCTGTACATTCCTTTCAGAAACACTCTATTCTTTTATCAGGTCTCTAAACAGTCACCCATGTAATTTGGAACTGTTAAGGATTCCTAGAGATCATCTCCTCCAGAGACCTTTAAACTGTGATCTGAGAAACCAGAGAAGTTGCTGCAGGGACCAGTGGATGGAGAAGGGAAAGGCTGAGCTCCTGGCTTCTAACTCTGCTTCTTCCATAATGCCTTGTTCTAATTGTTATATTCTTGTCTTTCTCATAAGATTTTAGTAGCACAAAATGTTCCTTGGCCAACAAAATAGCTTGCAAACACTAACTTAGCCCATATTATTGTCACAAAGAAAATTTAATGAAGTGGCATTTTTTTTCTAAGTTCAAATAACCCAACTGTGGCAGAACTAAGGCTAGAAATGTCTGGTTGAATAATATTTTTACTACACTATTTGGGTCCTTCTAAATAATGTGTATACACTTTAACTTAGCACGAACTGTGATTTAACATAAAGGAATAAAAAAAATACATGATGAGAATTTCAGATAGACTATGATGCTTTATTTAGGGAAGAAGTGTTTTGAGATTAGTAGGGTCCCTTGAACCATATATACTAAGTTTATGAATAGTTCTGCTTTGATTATGTGAAGATGGTAATAAACAATGCTAATTTTTCTATTTGTAAAAACATGAGTTTAGGAATGGATATAGAAATACAAAACTAGTACATTTTTTATACTTATCTGTGCAACTCATTTACCAAAATTTTTATTGGATTGGATCAAATAATTCAGATACAGGTAGAATGATTTTGAATCAATATGTGCAGTGTGTGTGTGCATGCACACTTTAATAGCAAATCACAATTTTAAAGTTAATTTATTGCACTGGAATTCTCATACTTGATTTTTCTAGTCATGTGGCAGTATCCATCCATGGGTAGCATTAAAACTATATCTCAGAGCAATTGTAGATAAGCCTTTACCGGTCAGATATTGAATTTATCAAGAAAGGAACATGATGTTATTGAATTTATAATATTTAAGAATAATGCAGGAAGGGAAGGGAGGGAAGATTGGCACAACTGGTTTCAAATTGAGTTTCAGAAATTGGTAAATTTTTCGGATATATAACCTAAACTATCACTGTGAAATTTAAAGTACATAAACTAAGCCTGGACATACCACAGTTTGTCTAACCACTAACTCATTAAATAATATCTGGGTACTTTTCAGTTTGGTGCTATTAGAAATAAAGTTACTATAAACATCCATGTACAAGTTTCTGTATGAAAATAAGTTGTTGTTGTTGTTTTTATGATTATTATTTCTCTGGGATAAATTTCCAAAAGTATAATTCCTAGTTGTATGGTAAGACCACTTGTAGTTTTAAAAAAACACTGACAAACTATTTTTCAGAGTGACTGTTCCATTCCACCAGTTATGTATGAGTGATTTAGTAAGTCTGCATTCTTACCAGCATTTGGCATTATCACAATTTTTTGAGTCATTCCAGTAGGTACGTACTGATAATATGCTATAATTTGTCTTTTTATTCTCATAGCAGGATGTTTTACAGAGCAAAAGTTTACAAATTTGACAAAGTATAATATATTAATTTTTTTATGGAGTGTGCTTTTGGTATGAAGTCTAAAAACTCTTTGCCTAGTCCTAGGTACCGAAGAGTTTCTCCTAAAAACTTTATATATTATTATTTTACATTTAAGCTTATAATCCATTTTGAGTTAATTTTTGTATAATATGTAAGTTTTAGGCTGAGGTTCTTTTCCTTCCTCTCTTCCTCCCTCCTTCTCTCTCTCCCTTCTTCTCTTCCTTCTTTCTTTCCTGTCTGTCTTTTCTTTCCTTTCCTTTTTTCTTTTCTTTTGCCTATAGACATCTAATTGTTTCAGCACTGTTTGTTGACAAGATTATCCTTCCTCCATTGAATTACTTTTGTGTCTTTGTAAAAACTTAATTAGGCACATTTGTATGATTCTATTTCTGGGTTCTCTATTCTGTTCCATTGATCTATGTGTTTATCTCTCCACCAGTACTCTATTGTCTTGATTATTGAAGCCATAAGTAATTCATAATATTAGGAAGAGTGATTCTTTCCACTTTATTTTTATTTTTCAAAATTACTTTCAGCATTCCAGAATCTTTTCAGTTCTATACAAAATTTAAAATAATCATGTCTATAGATATACAGAAAAACCTTGCTGAGATTGTGATATGCTTACATTAAATCTGTAGATCAATTTAGAGAGAACTGACAATTTTACTACATTGAAAATTCCAATCCAGAGAGACATGGACTATCTCTCCAAGTATTTAGATCTTCATTTCTTTCATTAGCATTATGCAATTTTCAGGAAATATAATCTTGTACATGATTTTTAAATAAGATTTATACCTAGTATTTCATGTCTTTGCAATATTTGTAAATAGTATTATATTTGTTATTTTGATTTCCATTTAATCATTGTTAATATATAAAAGTGCAATTGATTTTTTGTATGACAATTTTATATCTTATAACATCAATGAATTCACTTGCTGGTTCTAAGAATATTTTTGGTAGATTCCTTGAGATATTTTACATGGAAAATAATGTTGTCTGCAAATGGAGATAGGCTTATTTCTTATTTAGCAATTTGGATCCCTTTTATTTCTGTTTTGTGCCTTATTTTACTAACTAGAACTTCCAGTACTATTTGAATAAGAATGGTGAGAACAGGTGTCTTACTTGTTCCAGATCTTAGAAGGAAGGCTTTCAATATTACAAAATTCATTATGTTAACTGCACCTTCATTTGTAGATATGCTAATGAATTGATAAAGCTCCCCATTATTCCAGCTTTCTCAGAGTTTCAATTATGAATGAGTGTTAAAATTAGTTCAATTTAAGTTCCAGTCAAAATGGCAAAGTAGGTAAATGCTGTGCTGGTCTCCTCACATAACAACATCAAAATTGCTACAGAAGTACAGAATAATGATCATAGATAACCATCTGAAGTCCAGCTAAACAGAAATCCTATAACTAGGAACATCCAGAACAAGGCACCTCAAGACTGGGGAAAGGGTTGAAGACACAGAAAGAGCTGGTTCCACACCGCATGTGGTGGTTGAAAATCAGAAGGGATATGTCAGCTATAAAAGTCCCCATCTTGAGGAGCCAAGGATCCCAGCTCCATACTAGACTCCCCAGCCTAGGGTTCCAGTGGCAGGAAGAGAAGCTTCTATAACTTCTGGCTGTGAAAACCACCAAAATTGTCATTCAGTGAGATGCAGGGTGGCTAGAGTTGCAAATGTTCCTCTTAAAGGGCCTGCACATGGATTTATTCACTGACAACCTCTGTCATTCTGAGCTGCAGTGCTGGGCAGCAGCTTGAAAGGTGCCAGGGACATACAGGGAGGAACTGAATTGACTGGCTTCAAAAAGAGATTAGTAGGACCGCTTTCTACCAGACAGAAGTGCTGGCAGAAGCAATTGTTCCTCTGTTGAGCCCTCCTCCCAGTCAGCAGGCAGACTTAGGTGGACACTGTATCTGGGTCTCCATCAACCTGGCTAACACTGTTCACCCATCCAAGCCAATTCACGTTGCTTTTCCATACAAATGGCCTATTTTGGATCATGCTATGGATTTTACTAAAATCTCTCAAAGCTTCACAAAACCCAAACTAGCAGCATCTGGCTTCTGTGTGTCCCATACCTCTTGCTGAGCAGCCCTAGGCCTGGCACTAGCAATAGTCGACCTCAGTTCCTGGCTTGGCCTCTGGAGGCACCTCCAAGGCCAACATGGGTGACAGCCATCTACAGATTGCTTTGTGGCTCATGCCATGTGGCCCCTGGAAGGTCACAGAATTCAGCAGAATTTGGCCTGCAACAGGGCCCTTCCCAGTATGCTCCTGGGCTGGCATGCCCAATGGCCAGCTTTAGACCCAGCTGAGCTGAAGCATCAATGGCCACCTCAAAAAATGACACAATGAAAAGGCAGGCAGGGCAGGTACCGGAGCCATGCTAAAGCAAATCCTGCTCTGTACAGTCAGCCCCTACACCACAGCTCCCCCACTGTAGTCAAGACTAATCCTAAAAGTCAATCAGCCCAAGAATCAATCTCTCCCAATGATGTGAAAACAGCAACCAAGGCTTAACTACAAAAGGGTACACACAACACACACAAGGACACACCTAGAGCACCTGGCTTAGATGACCAAGGAGACTATGCCACTGGACCCCACAGGATACTACATAAGGCCACTCTAATAAGACATAGCAGCCCTACCTAATACATAGAAACAAACAGAGGGAGGAAGCCTAAATGAGGAGAGAAATAAAAATATCCCAAATAAAAGAACAAAACAACGCTCCAGAAAAGAACTAAACAAAATGGAGACAAGCAATCTATCAGATGCCGAGGTCAAAACACTGATTATAAGGATGCTCAATGATCTCAGGGAGAACTTTAACAGACAGCTAGGAAACATGAAAATGGAGATAGAAAACATAGAAAATAACCAGTTAAAATTGAGAATACAATAACTGAATTGAAGAATACAGTAGAGAGAACCAGTAGTAGATTACATGAAATAAAGTACTGAATCAGTGATTTAGGAGATAAGGTAGCAGGAAACACCCAAACAGAACAGCAAAAAGGAAAATAATCCAAAAAAAAAGAGGATAGTTTAAGGAGCCTCTGGGGTAATATCAAACATATCATCATTTGCATCATAGGTGTACCAGAAGGAGAAGGGGGAGAGTCAGGCACTGAAAACCTATTTGAAGAAATAATGTCAGAGTATTTTCTTAACATGATGAAGGAAATACACATACAAGCACAGAGAATCCCAAACAAGGTGATTCCAAAGAGGCCCACACAAAGGCACATTGTAATTAAAATGCTAAAGTTTACACACAAGAAAATAATCTTAAAAGCAACAAGAGAAAAGCAGTTATTTACCTATGAGAGTGCTCTCATAAGACTGTCAGCTGATTTCGCAACAGAAACTTTTCAGGCCAGAAGCATCGGCACAAAATATTCAAAGTGGTGAAAAGCAAGAGCCTACAACCAAGATTACTATACTCAGTAAAGCTATCATTTAGGATTAAACTTCCCAGACAAGAAAAAAACTAAAGGAGTTCATTACCATCAAACCAGTATTACAAGGAATCTTAGAGGGACTTCTTTAAGAAGATGAAGGAAAAAAAAGTTCAAAAAAATGAAAAATAAAATGGCAATAACTACATGTCTATCAACAATTACTTTAAATGAAAATGGATTAAATGCTCCAATCAAAAGATAAGGTGGGCCAGCCAAATGGCTCAGTTAGTTAAGAGCTTACTCACGAGTGTGAGCTCTGAGCAACAGCAGTTTGATGCCTGGCACGAGCTGAGCTGCTGCTGAGCTGCCAACAGGTGGCAGGATGGCTCAGTTAAAAAAAAATAGGGTGGCTGAGTGAATAAGAAAACAAGACCCTTACATATGCTGCCTACAAGAGACTCACTTCAGATTGGGAGACATACACAGACAGAAAGTAAAGGGATGAATAAAAGATATTTCATGAAAATGGAAAAAAATAAAAGCTAGAATAGCAGTATTATACCAGACAAAATAGACTTTAAAACAAAGTCTGTAGCAAGAGAGAGAGAAGAACTCAGTAATCCCATTTTTGGGTATTTATCCAAAGAAACCCAAAACACTACTTTGAGGGGATGTGTGCATTCATATATTCATTGCAGCATTGTTTACAATGGCCAAGATGTGGAGGCAGCCTGGGTGTCTGTCGATGGATAAGTAGATAAAGAGTAGGTGGTTCATATATACAATGGAATATTGTTTTGTCAAGGAAGGGAATGGGTTCTTGCCATCTGTGGTGCCATGGATGGACTTGGAGTATATTGTGCTGAGTAGAGTATGTCAGACAGAGTTAGACAGATGCAATGTGATTTTGCTTATATGTGCAATCTAAAAAACAAAATAAACAAACAAAAAAAACCGTATAGCTACAAAGAACACTTTGATGGTTACCAGATGGGAGAGGGGTTGGGTGGCTGGGTGATTAAGGGGAAAGGATTAAGAAGTACAAATTGACAGTTACAAAATAGGCATGGGGATGTGAAGTATAGTATAGGGAATATAGTCAATAATATTGTAATTGTAATAAGTATGTATGGTGTCAGATGGGTAATAGACTTATTGGGGTGATAGGTGTGAGGGGTTGGGAGCAAGTGAAAAAGGTGAGGGGATTAAGAAGTATAAATTGGGTGTTACACACTAGTCATGGGGATGTACGGTATTGCATATAGAATATAGTCAATAATATGGTAATAACTGTGTGGTGTCAGATGTCTATTTGGTTTATCAGGTGATAGATGAGAGGAAGTTTGGGCAACAGGGTGAAAAATGTGAAGGGTTTAAGAAATACAAATTGGTAGATACCAAGTAGTCATGGGGGATGTAAAATAAAGCGTGGGAAATATAGTGAATAATATGGTAATAGTGCCAGGTTGGTACTAGGCTAGTCGATTGATCACTTCTTAAATTATATAAATGTCTAAACACTATGCTGAAATTCATATAAAATAATTTTGCATGTCAAAAAAAGAATGATCTTCTTCTTTATAAGCAAGTTACCCAAAGAGCAAATGGGTTTAATGACTTTCCCAGTAGAACAATTCAACAACAATTTTTGTAACTGTGATTAAAAGAAATTTCACCCAGTATTTATTTAAATAATAATAAAAAGAAACTCAACTTGAATGAAAAAAATACAAAACTAGCTAACACTGAGGTAAATTAGTTGTTGGAATTACATGATAGTGTTTTAAAGTAGTTATATTGACACATCTACAGACAATTAAAAATTCTCTTGAAAAAAAGTGGGGAAAAGAGAAAACCTCAGCAAAGTAATTGAAAGTATAAAAATGAACCAAGTAGAAATAATGGAATTAGAAAATAAAATAATTGGAACAATAACCTTTTGAGTGGACTTAGTAGCAGTGTAGAGAAAGAGGGTAGAATCATGGAAATTTAGGACAAATTAACAGCTTACTCCATCTAAACAACAGAAAGAAAATAGATTAAGGGATGAATGACACTAACAATGAAAGGAAAAGAAATTCAAAGAAGTATGGGGCAATAACAAAAGAGCTAATAGTTGTATCATTAAAGTCCCAGAATGAGAGTAGAAAGATTGCGGAGCTGAAGATGTATTTGAAGGAACAGTAGTTCAAACTTCCTCAAGTTAGTGAAAGACAATCCTACAGATTCAAGGTGAGTGTACCCAAAATAAGATATATTTTAAAAAATTCACACCAAAACAAAACATATTTAAATTTTAACTAATTAAACTGAAAACTTAAGACAAAAAAAATGTTTAAACTGCCAGAAAATGGCACATTACTTATAGGAAAACATTGATTCAAATAAGAGTTGATTTCTCATCTGAAACTACTGAAGCTAGAAGGAAATGTCAAAACACCTTGCAAGTGTTCAAAGAAGGAATTATCAATCCAGAATCTGATTTCTAGTGAAACTGTTTTTCAGGAACAAAGAAAAACTGAAGATATGCTCAGATGAAAGAAAACTAATGAAATTTGTCACCAGGAAATAAACCCTTAAAGAATAGCTAAAGAGAGCTGTCTAAAAGAAAGAAAATGATATCATAAAAAAGCTGAAGCCTTTAGAAAGGAAAGAACAACAAAATGGGTAAAAATAGGGGTAAGCATAATAGACTGTTCTTCACCCCATGACTTTCTTAAAACACTTTTTTTTACATTTGAAACAAAAATTATAACACCACCTGATGTAGTGCTCAATGTATCTAGAGGAAATACTTAAGATGACTATATTTTAAGAGTGGCAAAGGTGAAGGGATATCAGTGGAAGTAGGTTTTCTATATTTTGCTTGACGTGGTAAAACTTTGACTGTGATAAGTTACATATGTATATTGTGATATCTAGAACAAGCAATTATAGTAAGGAAGCTATACAAAGAGATATATTCAAAATCACTAAATAAGTAAAATGGAATTCTAAAAATGTATTCAAGTAACATATAGAGATGCAAGAAAAAATTGGAGGAATAAGAAGCAGAGAGAACAGACAGAAAACAAATGGTAAAATGTCAGACTTAAGCCCTATCATATTAATAATTACTTTAAAAATATATATATAATATATGTAACATATATATATATATATTTACACACATATGTTAATATTATACAGAGGGTGCCAAACAAATGTACACACATTTTTAGAGAGGAAAAAACTGTATTAAAAATGTAACACTCAATATATACTGATAACAAAAGATTAATACAAGTCATGTTTGACTTCTGCAATTACAAGAAGTACTCAAAGTGGTTACCATAAGAATAATTTTAATATGTTTTTCTTTTTTAAAATGTGTATACATTTGTTTGGCAACCTCTGTATACATCAATTAAAAGACAGATATTGAAAGAGTGCATTAAAAAGAAAAACAGAAAACAAACAAACAAACAAAACCTGTCTGTATTCTGTGTAAAAGAAACTTCAAATCTAACAACGTAGGTAAAATAAAAGCAAAAGGATGGAAAAAGACATACCATTAAAACATTAATTTTAAGAAATGCCAGGAGTAGCTATATTAATATCACACAAAGCAGATTTCAGAGCAAAGAAAATTAATAAGGAAAAATCTGGATATTGCATATTCATAAAAGGATTAATTCACCAAATAGATATGGTGATCATAAATGTGTGTGCATCAAACAACAGATCTTCAAATTATATGATGCAAAAATTGATAGAGCTGAAAGAAGGATAGATGAAACCCAGATTTACAGTTGGGGACCTCAGTACCTCAATTTCAGCCATTGTTAGAACAACTAGATAGAAATTATCGAGGATATAGAAGAACTGAACATCATCAATCAACAGAATCAAATTGACATTTATAGAACATATGATGTGACAAAACCAGAATACATATTCTTTTCAATTATCCATGGAACAGTCACCAGGATAGATCATATCCTGGGTTATAAAATAAACCTTAACAAATTTAAAGGAGTTGAAGTCATATGGACTAACAATAGTGGAATCAATTTAGAATCAATAACAGAAAGACAACAGGAAGATCTTTTAGCACACTAAAATTAAATAATACACTACTAAATAATGTATGGGTCAAAGAGAAAAACCTCAAAAAAATTAAAATACATAGAAATACAGGAAAATTAAGACATATTAAAATCTGTGGAGTGTGGCTATAGTGCTGAGAAGAAAGTATATAGCATTAAAGACTTGAATTAAAAACAAAGAAATATCTCAACTCAATAACCCAAGTTCTTATCTTAAGAAACAACAAAAGGAAAAACAAAGCAAGCAAAAGTAAGGAAATAATAAAGAAACATAAATAAATAAAAATAAAACAGGAAAACAACAGAAAAATGAATAAAACAAAAAGATTGTCTTTAAAAAATTTATAAACCTACAGCAATTGATAAGAAATAAATTGATAAACCTTTATTGATAAATTGATAAAAGAGAGAAAACTCAATTACCAAATATCAGAGCTAGTACAGGGAATATCATAACAAACCTGTAGCCATTAAAAGGGTAACAAAAGAATACTACAAACAAATTTATGCTCATAAATTGGACAATTTTGGAAAAATGGACCAATTCCTTGTAAACCATACACTATCAAAACTCAGTCAAGTTGAAAGAGATGACCAGAATAGTCCTAAAACTACTAAAGAAGCTGAATTTGTGTTTTAAAATTCATAGCAGAAGAAATCTATAGGTCTGATAATTTCACTGGCAATTTTGTTAAACCATTAAAAAAAGAATTAGTAAAAATTTTTGTGTTACACGAACAATTGATACATAATCATTTACAGGAAATAAGAGGAATGAATGCTTACTAACTTATATTATGAGGCTAATATTGCCTGATATCAAAGCCAGACAGAGAGCATAAGGAAGGAAGGAAGGAAGGAAGGAAGGAAGGAAGGAAGGAAGGAAGGAAGGAAGGAAGGAAGGAAGGAAAAAGAAAGAAAACCTATAGATGACTATAAACTGAGATGCAAAAATCCTTCAAAAAATTAGAAAATTGAATACAGCAATGTATCAAAAAATAATATACTGCTCCCAAGTGAGATTTATTTCAAATATGCACCTCTGATTCAACATTTAAAAAACAATGAAAGTAATATTTCCCATCAGAAAGTTAAAGAGTTATAATACAATTATGGGTGCCACATTGAACTAATTTTCTTTTTCATTTTTTAACTTTTTTATTTTTCAATTACAGTTGATATACAATATTACATTCATTTCAGGTGTACAATATAGTGAATAGACATTTATATAACTCACAAAGTTGAGCTTTGGTTGCTGTTTTCATATTAATGGGAGGGATTGACCCTTGGGCTGATTGTTTTTGAGGATTGGCCTTGGCTACAATGGAGGAGCTGTTGTGCAGGGGCTGACTATACAGAGCAGAATTTGCTTTAGCATGGCTCTGGTGCCTGCCAGTCTGCCCTTTAGGTGTGTCTGTTTTGGAGGTGGCTAGGTGATGCTCCAGCTTGGCTGGGTCCAAATCTGACCACCAGGCATGCCAGCCCCAGAGCCTCCTGGGAGGGGCCCTGCTGCCCAAGTTCAGCTGAAGCCTGCACCCTGCCAGAGGCCACATGGCATGAGCCACAAAGCAATCCATGGATGGCTGCAACCCATGCTGAGCTTGGAGGTGCATCCAGAGGCCAAGCCAGGAACCGAGGCCAACTGTAACTAATGACGGGCTTAGGGCTACTCAGCAAGAGGTATGAGACACGTGGAAGCCAGATGCTGCTTGTTTAGGTTTTATGAATCTTTGAGAGATTTTAGGAAAGCCCACAGCATGAATCAAGGTAGGTTGTTTGTGCAGAAAAGCCACTGGAAGATGTTTGGGTGGGTGCACCAATTGGGTGGGGTAGGGACTCAGGGAATCACAAGGGCTCGGCAAAGAGTTTAGTCAGTTTGATGGAGACTCAGATATGGTGACCGCCTGCATCTGCACACCTGGAGCACGGAGGGCTCAACAAAGAAACAATGGCTTCCACCAGCTCCTTTATCTGAGAGAAAGCTGCCTCTCCAGCCCTCGCTCTTAGCTGAACAATTTAATTCCTTTCCATATGTCCCCAGCACATTTGAATCTGCTGCCCCAACACTGGAGCTCAGAGAGAGTGAGACTTTCAGTGAGTAAGTCCATGTGCTGCCTCTTTCAGAGGATCACCTGGGACTCCAGCCACGCTCTTCTCACTCAGCCACAATCTTTGCTGGTTTTCACAGCCAGAAGTTAATGGGACTTCTCTTCCTGACACTGGAACCCTGGGCTGGGGGAAGGGAGGAGGGGCTGGTATGGGACTGGGACCTTTCGTCCTTGGATTGGGGGGACCTCCACAGCTGAGATAACCCTCCCAATTTTGAACTGCCACACGTGGGTGTGGGATCAGCTCGCTCTGCATCTTTGCCCCTCCTATCAGTCTCCAGATGGCTTTTTCTGTATGTCCTTAGTAGTAGGGCTTCAGTTCAGCTAGACTTCAGGTGCTTCTCAATGATGGTTGTTCTGTAGTTTAGTCATAATTTTGATGTGGTCATGAGAGGAGGCAAGCACAGAGTTTACCTACTCTGTCATCTTTCCATTTGCCCCCAAGTTGTGTTTTTCGTGGCTCTTGGTTTAATGAGTTATTTTTTACATGTATCCTGGACCTTTTGGATATACTGTTAGGAGACTCTTGATCTTATCGAAATCTTTTTCAGTCAGCAGTGTTTCTATCTACGTAGGTTTAGCACATAGGTCCTATGTTATTTTTATGAGCTGTAGTTCTGACAATTTACTTTTTAGAGACTGCAATGCTGTTTGGTTAGCTTTGTTCTTACGGGTTTTCTAGTGTTTTGTTTTTGTTTTTTTAAGGTGGGAAAGAGCAGTTTATTAGAAGAGATAGTACACTTCAAAGAAATAGAAGCTGGCTCAAGCAGTAGAGAATGGCTCAAGGGCCATTATTAGAAGAGAAAGTACACTCCGAAGAGTTTGGAGCAGGCCAAGCAAAAGGAGGAGCTCAAAAGGCCTCTAGTGTTTTTTTATTGATCTTTGCAAGTGCCATTTCCGTTTTCCAGTGCCATTAGTTGGAAGGTTCAGGAAACGCTGTGCCGTAGTCACTGCTGGTGGATTTTTACCACTGGCCTGAGCATGGGCAGAAACACTGCTACTGCTGACACTATAGCAGATCAGGTCTGCTACTTTCTAGACTGCGGGGAGGACATTACTGATGCTTCTGTTGAGAGTCTACTGGTAGACTGAGGAAGAATTCCTGAATGGGCCCTGATGACGCTGGTATTTAACAGGTATCTCATTATCTTTCTGCTAAGCTGCGCCTTTCCCAGTAATTTGGCCAGGGAGAGCAGGTTTTGCTTGTTTGTTATTTTTCCTAGGCTTTGTAGGAGTTCAAGATGGCAGGCCTCTCCTCATTCTAGTCTGCCACATATGAAACACAAAAAGAAAGTCTAGGAACTTAATTTGGTATCTTTTCTCATGTCCTGAGGTCCTTAGCAGTCCATCTTCTTCTTTACATCTTTCAGATTATTTCCAGGTTATATAATTATATTTAGAGGAGAGATACATAAGACAATGAGCCTAGAAAATCTTGTCCCATCACAGATTTTCACTTTTCTTTTTTTCAGCAAAAGTTTTGGACAAAACACCTAGACTGTCTTATTACTGAAATTGGCTCTCTAGATAGTAACTGTAAACTGTAAACATGCTATATAGAGATGTTTATTATTGTAATGCTAGCTACAAGTAACTATTTAAGTCACCCAATCCATTTCATACAGTTTTCCTCAATTCATTTATTCCTACTTCCTTAATATCTACCAAAAGTACACACTAATTTCCACCTCTGAGATTTGCTCAATTTTATGCCAATCACAATTACTCCTTGCATCTATCCTCCATGCCCTTTCTTTCCACAAATTTATTTTCTGTTTGACTACTAAAAGTAAAAGTGTTTTTATTATCTCAAGAGTTTTTATTTTAACATGTTAGAATACATTTATCCAAAATAATAAGCATTGAAAAATTTCAAAAGATAAACCAAGGGTCAAATGGAATCCCAGTTATAAAAGTACCACATAAATGTAAATTATTATTAAAGCAATATGAGAGGATTCAACTTTACCTTTACTTCTTCATTCAATTTTTGAGTGATCAGGGTCATAGGAACCATTACAGACTATTATGCCAAATATTAAAAATAATCCTTCAAACCACTGCTGCCATTGTCAGCTTTCCCTTATAGTATCAGAGGGGTTTGTATATTTAATAATAGCAAATGATTTCAGATAAAATGTTCCTGCAATAGTTAATCATAAAAAATACTTTTTTACTACATGATGCATTGGTCATTTAGAAAAAATAAAATTCTTGACTAATATGTCATTATGAAACTTTTATTTGCTTACTATTGACTACAAAAATTACTAATCTCTCAAACCTTTTTGTTTTAATTTTTAAAAACTCAATTTCCAATAATGGTGTCTTGTTAGATTCATATATCAACCACTCTAACCTTTACATCATGCTGTATTATATTTTATTATATTAACTTATCTGTGCTGCAACATTTGTTGGCTGAATATATCTTAATCAGTAAATAATCTCAGCTTCTTTTTATTATAGATTTGATTCTTGAAATGTTCAGGACAAAGAATACCCTGAATTGTCAATATTTCTTTTAGTTGATATTTATTTCTGAGTTTTGTTTTGTTCAATATGCATGGGAAGACCACTTGTTTTGATCTTTACTGTGTTCTAGCCAACAGTAACTTGTGAATTAAAGAAAAAAAAAAAAGGTTAGACAAATTGAAGGCAGAAGAAATGACTACACCAGCTTCTCAGAATAAGCTGAAAGGTAATTATTTAAATTGTTTGAGTCTTAAGCTGACAGATATATGTGTTCTCTAACATGGAGATTGTTGGTCATATAAGCATTCCAAGTTTATTCATTCTTTAAGTTAATCAATTAGCAGACTTTTTGAGTGCCACTTGGCACCAGGTAACATGAAAAAGATTCACATATTTTGGTGATTAAAACAAAAACAGTCCTTTCAAGAAGTTTAAAAATTATTCTATGATAGCAATAACAAACAAGAAAATAAAGACATAAATGTATAACTTTAAGTTTTAGTAAGTATAAATTGATTGAAACCAGGGCATGGAATGATAAACATATCTGACTGCTTCAGGGTGTGAATAAAGGGAGGACATGTTTAAATGGATACTCACTAAGATGTTACATTTCATCAGAGACATGAAGGATGAGAATGAGCCAGGCACATTGGTCAGAGAAATCTTTGCTGTCACAAAATCCTACAGCTCACCTACAACTACAATCCTAGAGATAAGGATCTAGTGATATTTTTGCCCATGAATTTGGATGAGTTTTGGTGTAAAATAATCTCCATCATTTATTCACATTGCAGGATGGTAGTTAAGATAGTAAAGGATTTGCTATTTCCCAAGACCCATCCCTACCCAGGCTAATCATAGTTTGTTGAATGACAGTGGTCAACATGTACTTCATAAAACAAATTTTAAGCCAATTATCTTAAATTGTCCCATAAACCGTCCTCCTTTCTATGTCTTAAGATACATATATTTCCATAAAATGCAGGATGGAACCCTAAAATACCTAGTAGGTGTTATGTAGAATAAGCTACATGCAACATGTTACTTGATCAATCCTAAAGCTTCCCAATTTGAATGAAAATGAAAATAAGCAGTCCTTATCTGGGCTGGAAAAATACGTGAGACACCCCATTACAGTTTTAAAGGACCTCTTTGCTTAGTCATTTCTTCCCATCTTTACCTTCCTTAACTGTTACAGTGGTGGGAAAGATAAGAGAAAACATAGGAGAACAGAAAACAATATACAGAAAATTCTTCTATCTATTTCTTAGCTTTTAATCATATCTTTTTAAAGTCAATCTTAATTCAGAGAAGAAAACATGAATTGTTTTTTCTTTTTCTTATATGCATATTCCCACAGATACCTAATGTAGTGCCATATAACAACATAGCAAGTGCTCTGCAAATGACATTACTTCATGATCTTCACAAATAATTTCATGCCTCTAAGCTTTACGTTTCCATCTGTAAAATCCCTAATGTCCTTTAGGATCCAAATAGTAGCTACTACTTATTGTATACTTATTATATGCCAGTTACTTATATATGCACACTATTCCATTTACCAATAGCAGTAACTGTAAACTAAAGATGCTATTACTCTCATTTTACCGAGAAATTACAGTCTCAGAAATAGTAAGCAGCTTGCTGAAAGCCACACAGCTAGTGTTGGCAAAACTGAATCCCACCCAAGACTGTTTTCTTAACCATCTCCACACAACTTTTAAGCTCTATGGGCTGCATCTACACCATAGCTAGGGAAATAGATTTTATTTTTTAGAAGAGATTTATATTTCCAGAGAACTTGAGCCGATAGTAGAGAGAGTTCCCACATACCCTCTCTCCCCTGCACCAATTTCCCTTTGTTCACATCATATATTCATGTGGTATATGTGTTACAATTGATGAACCAATATTGATATATTGTTAACTATAGTCCATAGATTACATCAGGGTTTTCTATTTGTGTTGCACAGTTTTATAAGTTTTGCCAATGCCTAATGTCATGTATCCACCATTACAGTAATATACAGAATAGTTTTGTGGCCCTAAAATCCCCTGTGTTCCACTTACTTTTCCCTCCCTGTGCATGAGTCCCTGACAACCACTGTTCTTATTATTGCCTCCATAGTTCCACCTTTTCCAGAATGTCATAAAGTTGAAATCACACACTATACAGTCTTTTCAGACTAGCTTCTTTCACTTAGCAATATGTGTTTTAAGGTCCCTCTACATCTATCTGTGGCTTGATAGCTCATTTCCTTTAAATTGCTGTATAATATTCCAGTGTATGAATGTAGCATAGTTTGTTTATTCACTGACCTATCAAAAGTCATCCTGGTAACTTCCAATTTGGGGCAATTAAGAATAAAGTTACCATGAACATTCATGTGCACATTTTTTTGTGTGTGTAGACATAAATTTTCAACTCATCTGGGTAAATACCTAGTAGCATGATTACTGAATTATATGGTAAGACAATGTTTAGCTTTGTAAGAACAACCAAACTGTCCTCAAAGTGGCTGTACCGTTCTGCACGCCTATGAGCAATGAAGGACAGTTCTTGCTACTCCAAATCTCTGCTAACACTTTTTATTGTCAGTGTTTTGGATTTTAGTCATTGTAATAGTTATGTAGTAGTATCTCATTACTGTTTTAATTTGCAAATCCTGAATGATATGTTGAGTATCTTTTCATATGCTTATTTGCCATCCATAGATCCTCTTTGGTGATGTCTGCTCAAATCTTTTCCTCATTTTTTCATTAGGTTGTCTGTGTTCTTATTGTTGAATTTATAGAATTCTTTACATATTTTGGATACAAGTCTTTAGTTAAATAGGAGTTTTGAAAATGTTTCCCCTCTGTGACTTGTATTTTTATTTTTTACTGACATTTTTAGAGCAGAATATTTTCATTTTAATAAAGTCCAATTTGCCAATTTTTATTTCATAGCTCATAATGTTGGTGCTGTATCTAAAAATTCATCAACAATTCCAAAGCCACCTAGATTTTTTCCTATATTGTATTCTAGAAATTTTAGTATCACATTTTACATTTAGGTTTATGATCCACTTTGAGATAATTTTTGTGAAGGATGTAATGCCTGTGTCTATACTATTATGATTTATTTTGCATGTGACTGTCCAACTATTCCAGCACCATTTGTTAAAAAGACTATCCTATGTCCGCTGAATTGACTTTACTCCTTTGTCAAAGATCATTTGGCTATGTTCATGTGAGTTAATTCTGTTCTATCAATCTATTAGTCAGGTCTTTATTTATTTTTTTCCAACAATACAACACTTTCTTGATTACTTCAATTTCACAGTGAATTTTGAAGGCAAATAGTGTCAGTTCTCTGATTTGTTCTTCTTCAGTACTGTGTTGGTTATGCTTGGTGTTTTGTCTTTCCATATAAACTTTAGAATAAGTTTGTTCATATCCACTGTAAGTTTGATTGGGGTTTCATTGATGTATAAATCAAGTTAGAAAGAACTGATATCTTAATAACATTGAATCTTCCTATCTATGACCATGGAATACCTCCCCACTTATTTAGATCTTTTTTTTTTTTTTTTTTTTTTTTTAGCTGAGCCATCCTGCCACCTGTTGGCAGCTCAGCAGCAGCTCAGCTCAGGCCAGGACTCGAACCACTGTTGCTCAGAGCTCGCACTCTTGAGCAAGCTCTTAAGCAATTGAGCCACTCGGCCGGCTCTTAAATCTTTTTAAAATTTCTTTTATAAGAATTTTGTAGTTGTACTTATATAAATTTAGTACCTCTAGATCTATATAGATTTTGTTAGATTTATTCCTAAATATTTAATTTTTCTGGGTGCTTAGGTAAATGGCATTGTGCTTTTAATTTCAAAATGCAACTATTCATTTTTGATATATAAAAAATGACTGTTATACTAAGCTCGTATGATGCAAATCTTGCTATAGTTGTTTATTAGTTTCAAGTGGGGATTTGTTTTTTTTTTTCTTGATTTGGGGGAACTTTCTACAAAGAAAATCATATCATCTGTGAACATAGACACATTTCCTTTTTATGTCTTATTGCATTAGCTAGGACTTCCAGTACAGTGTTGAATAAGAGTAATGAGAGGCAATATCCTTGCCTTATCCCTGATCTTAGGGGAAAAGCTTCTTATTTCTTACCATTTAGTATGATATAATCTGTTGGCCTTTTTGTGGATGGTCTTTATCAAGTTGGGAAGTTCCCTGTGTTCCTAGTTTACTGAAGGTTTTGTTAAGAATGGGTGTTGGACGTTTTCATATATATATATATATATATATATATATTTTCTTCTGCGTTTGTTGATACGATCATGTGATTTTTCTTCTTTTACCTATTGATATGATGGATACTTTATTCCCTCTGAGTATATTTCAAAATAGTTACTTTCCCCTCCCCTTCTGGAACCCCAAAGGGGACACTTCTTGGATTTTCTCCTTGAGAATCTGATAAAGCTCCTGGAGATAAAATTCATGTAAGTGTGAGCCCCCCACTAAGACTGTGCCCCTATGTGTTTTTAACTCTCAAGCTAGTCCACATTCATTTTATAGTAACTCCTCAGTTACAATCTAAATATTTCTACCAGTACCTGGTTTCAGCAGCTTCTGTTCCCAGTAAACTGTGATCCTCTATATTCAAATGTCTCCTCAGTTTTCAGGATAGCCATTAGTCCTGTCACTTCAATTCTCTGGCATGTCTAAGAAGAGTTACTGATTTTCAGTTTGTTTAGCTTTTATCTTGTTGTGAAGATGGGAGTTACAATTTCCAAGCTCTTTGTATTTCAGAGTGGAAACTGGAAATTTAAATGAGTTTTTGAGAAAAATGTATCAGGAACCTGCACTTAGTACTATATGTCTATACAAGCATGAACTTGAGAGAAGTTTGTTAAGCAGGAGTCCCTTGCTTTGTATGTCAGATTTCTCTTTTATGAGGTATGTAATGTTTAAAAGAAATTCTAGGAGCCTTTTGGGTAGTACATAAAATGAAAGATAATAACTCAATAGTGAGTGTGTTTCAGGATCTCTATTATGTCAAATTATTTCTGTCAAATTATTGACTATTCTGTCAATAAATGCTGTCTGTGCTTATTCACTCTTCTAGTACTGCAGTTAGTAACTGTCTTCTAAAAGTATTGGATCCCACGAAGAATGTCTCCATTAAATGAACAAAAGGTAAGATTTAGTTATACTTCCCTTCAGTAGTGACACAAACTGTTTATTTCCTTCTGTTACTTTTCTAATTTGTAAGCCCAAGATTGAAAACACAATTAATCTCTCAGCACATTTAATTTACTTTTCACTGGTTTATATACCTTGAATTTTGTCAGCCTGACTCTTATTCTTGTGTTTGACCTGACATATTAATTGCCATTCTGTTTCTGATGCTTGGAAACTGGTTATCATGGCTGGTGGTTGCACCTGGCTGGATTGTTGGCATGTCAACCACGACCACGACCCAAATCTGCCAATGACCTAGGTCTGCTAAACCTTTCTAACAAGGCTATAAAGTGAAATGACTGCAATTACCTTCACAATCGACCATTTTAAATTGTGAATATTGAATTCATAGATAGCAAAAAGACTTACATAATGTTTGATAGAATACAAATTGAAAACTGTGACAGGTAAGAAGAACCACAAAAAAATAAGTTGAAAATGTAACTGGAATATATATGAAGTTTCATGTTTTGTTTATTTTAGGTTTTTAAATTTCATCAAACATTGTGTTGGATAGACTTGATAGAATATTAAAAAGTATTAGTTGATTAGTAATCTCAACTTAAGCCAACATATAACAATACCATATAACAACAAAATATTTGGATAATAATATTAATGGAAATAGTATGCACTGCCCAAAAATGAAGATAGCCCCTGTACATAAAAGGAACATTGATAAGGTAGAATATCCCCAGAGGAATGTGCATGTCATTTTGGTATGTCTGAAAACATATTACTTGATGAACTAAAACAAACAAAAATATTTGTTTAATTTGGAGAAAAGAAATCTTTCCAAGAATGACAACAGCAATTCACAACTTTTGAAAGACTCTCACATGGAAGATAATATAGGTCTGTTACCTATTGCTAGAGAGCAAAACTTGGAAAACCTTACAAGAATCCTTAGGAAGAATTCAAGACAATCAGAACTGGAATGTATTGCCACAGGGTGAAATGAACTACCCCTGATCATTTTCAAGACGAAATGGATACAAATTTCACATTGGCCGTACTATTAGGCTGGTTAACATCTAACATTATTGTTACCGCATAAGATTCTACAATTTTAATGATGCAACAAAATTGACATCTTCACTGTCATTTGCCATCAAGGATTGTTTAAGGAGAAGCTGTAATTTTTTGACAATAAACTTTAAGGGAAAACACAATACCTAGTACCTAGGTGTCGAGCACCTGAAAACTTGCTTTTAAATATGAGAAATTAATTTGTTTCTTGCATAACTATGTACATTATTATTATCATTCCCCATTTTACATCTAAATAAACTGAGGCTTAGAAGGCTTTGTTACTTTTCTGAAGTCTCATATTTGGCAAGTGTTAACTGCTGACTCACCTGATTTCAAAGCTCATGCATTTACTAATCATAAGAACTGTTATATCTCTTTTTTTCTGGTTATATTTTTAATGATTAAGAACATAAAATAACTAGTGTTTTCTATAGTTCTGATCTGACCTTATGAAACTGACTTTCGCACATACAAAAAAAAATGTAACAAGATTTCTTTTTAGGAAAATAACTAAATTACATTCAGAAGGGTACTTGGTTAGACTTTTACAATTTGTATTGATATTCCTAGAGCAAAAATTTGATTTGGCAATTCTCAGGAGTCAAATAGTTATTGTTCTTATTTTAAGTAATTACATTTATTAGTTTAAATTTTAGCTTTGCTTATTGTGATCTTTTACATGGACTGTAGAGTTAAACACCCCTAAAGCATGATTGTTCTCAATTTGTAGAGAGAAATTATTTTGAATTATTTCACAATGGGTACTTTCTCTATGCTCTAGGCCAATCATTGTGTCTGCTTTGTGCTAGGTATCTGGTGACACAATTGCATATTGAATACACAAGAGGCAAGTTGGACTGCAAATCTCAAGTTCTGTCTGCCAACTATTCTCCTCAAACATCCCAAGTAGTTTGCATTAAAATTTCTAACTTGTCCCTCCAGTTTTATCTTTATTCATAGTCATGTTTCTATCATTAAATAAATTTGAAAGTATACTGAGGTACATAGTGATTAAGGTCAGGGAGTCTGCAGGCACATTGCCTGGGTTCAAATCCCTTTATGTTTTACTCCTTCCAAGTCTTGGTCATCTCATCTGCAAAAGAGGGATAATAATACCTCCCTCAAAGAGCAAATAAATTAGCACCTAACAGGGAGATCATTGCGCTTGGTAAAAGCCCAACAAATATTACAATAGTATCTTCATTTTATTATTGTTATTCAAAGTGAGATGTGATTGCATATGCCAGATTCTGTTTTCATGTAGGTTTTCTTTTCTTTGCATCTTCTCCTCTCACTTCTTTCCTCTATTCCTTCTTTCTTTCATTCCTTCCTTCCTTCCTTATTATTTTTATTTTTTCTTTCACAAATATTTTTTCAGTGAGTCCACAACTGAGGCAAGCCCACACATATATCTTTGCAACATCTGACTTAGCAGTCCAGTTGTTAACTTTCTGCCACTCTTGTATTTTTTGAGATATCAGAGTATTTCATGGGAAATACAGAATGTTTTTCAATTTAGCATATGCTGTAGAATGAGGCTCACCTCAATAGAATTGATAGGAGCGATTCCCAATTGTGTTAAATTTCATTCTTAAAGTATAAATATCCTCTGAAGGCACATGGGTGAAGTTAAATCAATAACTGCATTATTGTAAATTACTTCATAATTATATATTGATAAACACAATAAGGTTATGTGATATCCATTTTCCATATCACTTCATACCTCAGACACCTTAGTAGAAAATTGCATTCTTAGGTTGTTTTCAAAAAGCTTTGTTTTATGTAAAATGCATTTCATCATTTTAAAGCAATATAATTTCAGCCTAATATTTCTTGCCTTGATTAGATTTTCACACCATGTTAACTCAGTATATTTAAATCATATTTTGCCTCTTTAGATGTCCTCAGACTATTTTACATGAAAAAATTTTAATGACTTATGAGAAAAAAATTGCATGCTGTTTTATGTTTTTAGGCCTGGCTAGAGAGTACTGTAAGATATTAACAGTAAGATATTAAGGTATTTCAAGTCAGTCTGCCTCCCATCTTTCCCATAACCCTGACTGACCATCAGCTTAGAATATTCCTCCCACATGCAATTTATCATGTACTTATTTATGTTGACCATGTGCCATAGAATGTTTACAATCATCTGATAGAAAACATTCTGTTCCATTTTCAGTAAAAGTGGCCCAATTTTGGGTTGAGAAAATATGGCCCCTGTGCACATACCTACTAATTCATATATCATTTGTTTCTCAACTGGAGCTCAAGTTCACACCTCAGATATGTCCTTGGTATAATCCTGTTCTATGCTCACTTTGTCCCTGTCTGGGGAAAGACACTGGGATAATGTGTGCATAGTGAAAAGAGGGAGTGTTTTAGATACGGGCAAACTTGCCCTGGAGTCTATTTTTAGCACTTACTAAACTTTTTCCTAATGAAGCTGTTTAACTTCTTCCTATATGAAACAGAGATGATATTCCTTCCTTTCACTAAAATGGTGTATGAATGAGATGAAACGTTCATGACAAGCCTTTTTCCTTAACGTTTAGTGGGTGTTCAGTGTATGGTAGGAATGATTATGGATACCAATAATTATTATAAATTCATTATGTAAATGAAACTGTTTTTCTGTTCATGATCTCACTGTTTATCTCACCAGGTCTCATTGTAAAATATTGGTCATCATATCTGTGAGATAAATCTATCTTTAGTGTTTGTGTGATCTGAAAACAGTTTCTCAAGCATTCACCACCTCCTTCTGCAAATTCACTGAGCCAGAATCTTCAGGGGTGGCTCTGTTTGTAAACCCCCCACAGGAATTCTGAAGTGAAACCTGGTTAAGAAGCACCAAGCCAAACATCTGAATGGGGTTTGAAAGTTTTCCGTCTAAAGAAATTTTGCTTTCCTTCATGGTAGTTAGCAGGGATTTTCAAGGAAAGTTGTTGTATCAGTTAATGGAAACCTGCATATCAGATTGTTGCCTTACAGCCGATTCCAAGACCACCCCCTCTGCGTTAGCCTCTAACCCTATTAGTCTTGAGAGAGTGTCTCAGTATGACTGAGGCCCGGTGGAATGATATCGGTAAAGCTCTCTCTGGGGGTGTCTCAGGTGTGACTGGGACCTGATGGAATGATATCAGTTATCTCCCCTGGGAGGACACAGTAACAAGGTATCCTGGGGCTATATGGTGGATGTATGAAGGCATAGCATTTTTTGGAATACAATGGGATATGTTAATGGAAAAAGGCCTTAAGGCACACAAAATCACACACGGTTGCTAATTGACAGCAGTTTTACTTCTTTGAAAATTCTCAATAAAAGCCATGCGCTGACCCGATTTGGGCTCAGTCTTCTCTGGCTGAGTCCCTTGGTCTCGCTCTTATCTTACTTCTGTCTCTTGTTCTTATTCAATCTGCGTCTCGCCCCTCTTGAGACCCATTTTCCCTTGCCACGCAGGACGTGACATCAGATGTCCCAGGTAAGACCATTTGTAAGCAGTAGAAACTAAAGAGATTTTATTGTGCAGACTCTGGGCCCTTCCTTCACATGTCAGTTTTATGCAATGAAATCTAGGGACAATGAACAGCAAAAGCACCTTCTAAACGTGTACCCTCACAGTGGTCGGAGTGGGGATTTTTTCTTGACAGGCAGTCTCAGCAAAACTCTGCCCTCCAGTGTTAATTGTCTGTCTGCCTTAGGTCCTACCGTTTCCCTTACCCTGAGGCACCATTTGGGAGAACTAGTTCCTTTACCCTAACCCTCACCTCCTTGAAGATGATTCCCTTAGCATCAGAAGCTAACCAAAACCACTCTGCTGCTTCACTGTAAAACACAACCGCACTGTGAATTGTTGGTTAGCGGGCCTTTTTTCTCAACCTAGATCCCAAACAGGGAGAATAGAAAGAAGGGTATACTGTACAGGTAACTGTGATGTTTGGGCTTATTCACAGGTGATTTTTAGTTAGCTCTAGAACCAGGTATAGAATCATGGGCTCTGGGTATTTGACCCATTATATTATTCATCCTCCTCTATAAAGTGCTACACAAACTGTGTGTGGGTTTGTTTTATGAAATCCAAACTGATATTTTGAATGATTCTTGTACAGGAATATTCAAGCCATATACAAGAAGAGAAGTTGTATCCTATGAGCAGCTATCAACTTAAATCAAGGATGGGTGAGAGGTGAGCTCAGGGAATAGAGTAGATTAATCTAATAAGCAGCCTTTGCTTACCTCTGAGATAAATAGCAAATTCTGTTGTTTTGAACAGTTTTATGGGCACAATTAGTTTAATGCTTCAATTGCCTGGATAGTCTTTTATAAATGTTAACCACGCTCTTCAAAGATTTTGTAGTACTTACTCTTGATGTCTAACAAATACAAGATCATTTCCATTTGAGGTGTATATGAAAATGCAAAACGTATCTCTATTTTGACCATCAAAAGGTTTATGATCACAACATTTTACAATATATTTTAACTGTAATGTGATAGAGCATTAAGAATGCCACACATAACTTTTACAATCTAAACCAGAAAGGAAATCTGGCTATTAGGGCAGTAGTGCCTTCTATATTCTGTGGGGGAGAAATGTAGAATACATTACTGAAAACAATGAGCACGTGCTTCAAAATTAAGGATTAATTAATTTATTCATTCATGTATTTACTCACACCCATTTAACAAAAGAGCTATCCTATGAGCAAGATCCTGTTCTATCTGGAATATTTTCAAGGAACAAGACAGACAGTTTCTCTTCTCAAAGAGCCTACATTTTAAATGAGGGAAAATGGTCACTAAGTAAATAAAGAACAAAAATATCAGGCTAAATTAGTCTTGCAAAAAGTCTTTATTTTTAAATAAAACCTAGTGTCCAAATCTAGAATGGAGTCATACAAATACGTTTTTAAAGGCTGTCAACATATTAAGGTTACTCATCCTTTCTATTTTTATAAAAAGTCAGTTATTCCTGTAGTATTAGAAGGAAAACAAAATCATGAAAAGTGAAAAATGTTGGGATAATTTGTATTAAACAAACCCTGGTGGAGGAAGCTCCTTTGATTGTTTTCTGATGTCAAGGTCATCTGGTCAGGGATCAACACCTTTTCTTCTGTTCCCTGACTGCTCTCCTTACCCATTTCATCACATGTATTACTCAGGTCACCTGAATGATTGCCATTCTCCTTCATTC
Source organism: Hipposideros armiger (assembly GCF_001890085.2). NCBI lineage: Eukaryota > Metazoa > Chordata > Mammalia > Chiroptera > Hipposideridae > Hipposideros > Hipposideros armiger. The sequence goes on from NW_017731609.1 coordinate 602,208, forward strand.
TCTATTTCTAAGAAGGCACTTCTTTTTCCCTAGGGACTCGAGAGAAGTCAATTATCTTTGACAACTGCTACAGAGAGAAAAGCAGAGATGATGGAAATGCTCAACCCATGAAAATCCTTAGATTCCAAGGATTGGGTTTTTTGCTCCCATAGACTTCTAGGAACTTTGGTTCATTGAACTTTGGTTTTATTTATTTATTTTTTAATGAGAAACATTATCACATAAATGAGTGCCAAATATGTATGTAGAAGGAAATTGCTTTGATATGGTCTAGCCAAAAATCGATGAAACTAGTATTCTATATTTGCTTATCATATCAATGAGGTTTGAGGGTCATTTAAAGAATATGTATTGCTCTTTTTCAGCCAAAATTTCCATCCTATTAATCTAAGCCAAATGTCCCATACATGAGTATAGCATTTCTTCAATCTCTTCAAGTGATTTAAAACTACACAGGCACCTGTGTAGTTAAGAGGAAAAATCCATTTGGGAAACATGCAGGAGCTATTTATATAAAGTAAATAGAGTTTGTAAATGAACAACCTAATATTTAGACACATATTTAGGTATCTTTAAACATAGTAATATTGATAGTAGTACAAGTGACACTCCCACTTCTATACAGTCTATATTTAGAATATCACCTGTGAGAACTTGTAATTGTCTGTAGTCAACAAGTGGTCTTGAAAGAAGGGAATTGGGAAACATGCAGAACTTGTCCATGCCTTATACCATAATTACCTGATATCTCCATGTGGAGAATTGTTTTTTACTAGTATTTAAAGATGTATCAATAGAGCATCAACAGACTTAGTGATGCAAGCCAGGCATAGTAGAGCACTATCAGGCCACTGGCTAGTAGCAGAGGCCAGCACGCTAAGGTGTAGAAGCTGAAGACATAGATTACATAAATAGTAGCTCATTGAAAGAGCAAAGTGCCCTCTAATGTACTTTCCTGAAGATATGAAAGGTGTTTAAAAAGTGGTTCCTGGATTCCTCTCATACCACAGCCTTCCTGCTTTTGTGTGGACATGCGTTCCTTTAGTGTTTAGCCTGAACGAAGGCTAAGACCTTTATGAAGATGATGACCTTCTTGAGAGAAGAGACATAATTGATTCCATTTTGAATCACCAGTATGTACTACACAGTGCCTGGAAAAAAATGCTTGTCAACTTTTTCTGTCTGACTTATTTCACCTAGCATAATAATCTCAAGATCCATCCATGTCGAGAACCATATGATTTCAGTCATATGTGGATACAAAACTGAAAACAACAAAGGAACAAGACAAACAAAGAAAGAAACAAAAATTCATAGACGTAGACAATAGTTTAGTGGTTACCAGAGGGTAAGGGGGAGAGGGGTGATAGATGAGGGTAACAGGATAAAATATATGGTGATGGAAGGAGAACTGACTCTGAGTGGTGAACACACAATGTGATATATAGATGATGTGTTACAGAATTGTACACTTGAAACCTATGTAACTTTACTAACCATTGTCACCCCAGTGAACTTTTAAAAAAATGATAAAAAAGACAAAAAATTAAAAAATTGTTAAAAAGTGCTTGTGAAACTATGATGACTAAATGAGTTAATTACCATATTTCCCCATGTATAAGACGCACCCTTTTTTGAAAAATTTGGGGTCTCAAAACTGGGTGCGTCTTATACAGTGGTTGTATGAGCACAAAAACAAGCGTGAAAAAAGCAGGGAATGCAAGTGAAAAAAATCTACAACCACTGTGTAAGGTCTAAGTTTTTAGACCCCAAATTTTTCAAAAAAGGGTACATCTTATACATGGGGAAATACATTATAACAAATACAAAGTTATTGTTTACAATAAAGTCTTTTTGTGATGATAGGCCCTGGTACATTATGCTGAAGTCTTTGGTGTTATTTATTTTCTATTTTAGTTACACATTGACACGTTTGTTCAAAAAATTTCCATTCCCATGTTGATGGGCTCTTTGGTCAGGAAAATCACATATATTTACCTATGTGTGGGCTCACCTAGAAGACATCCCAACCTAAACAGAGTATTGCATTGCTATGAATTTGTGCAGTGACTAATTTAAAATATGGAGTTTCTGTTTTGATTTTTTGGTGGTGCCCTTCTGGTACCCATGAAATTCTCTAGGTTTATAAGCATTACATATGAAAAATTCAAATATTGGGAAAGCTTGCTGTAAGAGAACAAATATGTTTGATAATTATTAGTACATGAACACTCCCATCTCTTTCTACAAAAAGGAAAGTGTACTCAAAGATAACCTTCTCTAAGAAGTCTTTTCTGATACCGTACCTGCTGCCTACACATATACACATATCTCTACCACACACTCCTGGCTGTGTTATGTGCCCTTTTCTATACTTTGCTGTATAGCATATTGCTTTATCATACTATTTACAACACATTGTGGTTACCTGTGTATATGTATGTCTACCAATTGACCATAAACACCTCAAGGTAAAAGACCAGAGCTTATTCATGTTTGAATTTTTAGCATCTATCACAATGCTTAGCTCACAGTAAGATCTTAAGAAATGTTTGTTGCACTGAATTGAAATGACTTCCACTTGGGTTTAACAGTAGAATATTCATTACTTATCCAGCTTACTTAGGGGACAATCTCTGGCCTCATTTTCATTTGTATCCTGGCCATGGTTTGGGCTACTGTGAATCATCATGGAACACAGAAACTAACTGGACCTAAGATATCCTCATTAGTAAAGAGTACAGGCAATCGAGGAGTTATTTACAGCTTTATTCTATGGTTATCATGGAAAACTGGTTATGATTTTGATGTCAACTCATCCTTTTGTTTGAAAGATACTTGTGATATAGCCATTACAAAAATAACAATTAGTGAACACTTACAATATACTGAACACCTAGAAAAATTAGATTTTTTATTTCAGATAATGATCTGAATAATATTATTAGATAAAGCCCTCTAATATCTATGTTTGTCCAATTTTAAGATATTTTTACTTACATTGTAAAATGAAGGACAAAAATAAGGAAATTATCTGTGTAATTAAACCCAAAATTCTTTTAACACTAGGATTCTCTACCAAGATTTTTTTGTTGTTGTTAATTCATCCTTATATCCTCATTTCTGGTGCACCGTGTATGCTCAGAAGTATTATAGATAGATTTTATTAAGAGCTTACTATATGCTGCAAATATACTACAATGTGCTACCTAACATTAACTCTTTCTCAAATATCCTCACAATAATCTTTTGAGATAGATGGGTTTATTATTTGAGTCATAAGAATGTTAAATAAATCACTGAAGGTCAAGTTAAGAACATGATGTATCTTTCCAATGGCCACTATCCATAAATATTTGTTGAATATGATTAAATGCATTTTTATCAAGATCTTTATTTTTAATAATACAGTGTTTTTTTTCTTATTTCATAAGTATTTATTGATCATTTGGGAAAAATCAAGAAAAAAATCACAGAAATAAAAGAAGAAATCATGAAGAGATAGAGGAAAGAGAGACAGAGACAGATGATAAAGACAGACTAATGGAGAGAGAGAAAAAGAGAGAAGGGTATGAGAATTATAAGCAAGAAATTATGCCTGTGGTCTAACAGATATAATTTTTTTAAGCACCTGAATTTAGAAAAATGAGTTGTATACTTTATTACTGATTATTTAAAAACAAACTAGCCTTTATTTTTCCAGATGTTTATTTGATGGAAAAATATGTTCTGAGAGTTCTTTATTCTTTAGTGATTCTTTTTTTTTGTGTGTGTGTGGGGGAAGGGGGTGTCTTTGGTCAAGGGAACCTGTCTTGAAACTTTTATTACTGTGAATTTGTAGAAAACTCAAGGATAAAAAATAGGAGGATTTTGTTTATTTGTTTTTTTGTTTGTTTAAAATGAATACTTGTTATTGACTAAGTCAACTTATTTCTTATTGCCATCTGGGGCAAGTTTGCCAGTATAACTACTTGCTGTGCAAAAATATTCTCATGGTTTTTCAGTAGTCTATAAAGTTCAAATGGAAAGATCATCTGTAGCAGAAATAGGAGATAAATATTCCTAAAAATAATAGGCAATAAATATGTGTTGAGTGAAAGAATAAACAAGTAAGTTAAAGTTAACTGTAGTTGGGAAGTGGTCAACCTTGTTGTATTAAAAATATTACTACACATGGACAAGTAGTCTTTGCATCTTCTTGAGCTAACTCCATGAACTTGGGCAAAACACTGATACTCAGTTGAATTATGGGTAAAATGAGACCAATAACACCAGCCATGCTTATCCCTTGAGGTTTTTTTTAGAGTTACATAAACTAATACACATAAATAAAATTTATGAAAATAGTTCTGTACTATATAATTACCATATACTTAATATGTATGTAAATAAACTTTAAATAGCATAGGAGAAGACTGGGTATTTACTAATTGCTAATAAGTGACGTATTAATTAGGACAACATTGTATGTTTTCTGAAAGTATAGTTTTGAAAAGTAGAAATCTCTTAGAGTTAACATTTCTTTAATTGATAGTTAGAATTCAGAGTGTTAACTATTTAGGTATATCTAGAGTGGTTTTCCTTTTCTTCATAATTTTGCCTTGTTTATCCTTCTGCTATATCCTCCTGTTCCACTTAGTGAGGCTATGGACCTTAATACCATCTTGTTTATGGGGACTAATAAAAGAAAATTCTTTATTTAAATGCAAATTAAAACAATATTCTTTCAGTTACAGGGCAAAGATTATAAATACACGCTGTTTAAGAATCTTGGGCAAAAGTAGGAATATTTTGCTTCCTATAATCTAATGACACTGATTTAGTTCTTGTAAATGGTGCAACTAATTGAGCTGTGACATCTATATTATCTTATGTATATTTGAGGCTGCTTTTTTAAAGAGAAGGTACCATTTATATAATTAATGGAAAAAACTAAACTGTTAGAACAGTAAAGAAACTGACTAAAACAATTTAGAAGGCAGAAATATTTTTCTGTTTCACTGTTCACCTGCTATGACTGAACAAATATAATTCTTCTGCCTTCTTTATTGTATCTAGAAAAGAGTTACTAACATTTATTGTGAAAGAATATTCTAAGAATGAATACAATAACATGCCAAATGCATTTAAGTTTTTGGAAAGAAAAGGGAGCCTAGTCAGTCTTTGGAACCAGATACAGCCAGTTTCCTTCTTTTGAAACGCACATTCACAATCATCAGATTCAAGAAAATGATCAAGAAAACTGAGAAGGCAAAAGAACAAAACAAATAAATACCTATAGCATGCCCAGAAGGTAATGAGATCTTGGAAAAAAATTAAGATTGTATGTACCTACGCAATGAGATTTTAAAAGTGAAATGGGCCAAGAATTAAAGAAAAAGTCTAATTGTATTTTTTTCCTGTTTTCTTCTTCAAAATAGAATATGGTCCCCAGAGGGAGAGAATTGTACTTCTATTCTCGCATAACTTCCCTACCAGAATTGTGTTATTTCTATATTGAGTAGAGAACTATTTATTCCAGGGTACTATGACTCACATTCTTTCACATATTGGAGGATGCTTTCTCCTCTCCAATCATGTCCTTAAAAGATCGCTTATGACTGAGTTTGGGACCTATGGGAAAATATCTGTTGGCATTATAAAACAGGAACTCAGCAAAAAGTATGACAGCCCAGCCACCCCACACATTTGTTCATGTTATATCCTGTACTTATAGGAAAGATTTTGTTGTTGTTGTTATTCGTGTAACAATGATGACTGATGTCATAGAATGGATTATTCCTACCTGTGCAATGTGAATAAGATTTTTAAGGTTATGTATATAAATAAGAATAAAACTTGAAAGAACATACTCTTGGAATCAAATTTCACAAAAGTGTAACATAAAATAGTGTTTCCTATAGTGTTTTTTCAAGTTCAGTTTTTGCTAAGAGGTCAATTTTTATAGAGCTGATCATGCAATAATTAGAGAAAGCAAGGTACTCTGATTACATTAGAAATATTTTGTGAAAATGTTACAAATGAGATAAATTCAGTAAAATAATCATCTTTCAATTTGCCTGGCTCTCACCACAACCAACAACTTTTCTACCCTATATTTTTATGATACAGATACAATGTGTAACATAGTGGATATTATATTTTGTGGTGTTTTCCACAAAAATATTACAGTTGAAAAACCTGAGTTTTTAAAAATCCATGTCACCTAACCCTATATCTAAAAAGGAGTCAAAAATAGCCTTCTTAATATCACATTACGTGTAAGTAGTTAATAAGAGTCTCTGTTCCAATTATTTTGAGAATAAACACCTTGAACAAGAATGAGCAGTAATACTTCCCATATTTTTCAGTTAATGTTGAAAGAAGTTTATAATTATTTTGAAAGTTAGTGTGCTGATTTTCAATTGAGACAAATAGTATTTTTAAGTAAATATTAATTGGCAATGGCTAAAGGAAGGAAACAAATATTCGAGAAGGTTATTCACCCCAAAAAAGAAAAAAAAAGACCTAAGATTTATTGTAAAACCCCTATTTTACTGGGCAGTTTATGCATACTTTTTGATTTAACTAACATCACAGTCTTGTGAGTTATGTGTTATTACCAGCGCTTGCCCCACATACACCTCTACCAGTTTTCCTAATAAGAAAACTGAGTCAGAGAGATTAAGTAATAGCTCAATGTACCTGAGGCATAGCTGCAAATTAGATATGACTTTAAAGCCCAAGATCTCTGCACAGTAAACTATTGAACATCTAGGATAAAATTATGTTCAATGCAACATTATAGGAAAATGTTAGTCTTAATTCTCACTTTAATGTACAATAGTAGTTCTGTAATGCTTTGGTAAGAGGGTGTATAGAACCCAAAATATTATCTTGAGTTATATTATAAGTTTGACTTCCTCAATATATGGATGGCAATTGCATTTTTGGCATTTTCTGATTAAGGAACCATTTCTAAACAGACTTTTCCATTTCTTTTATATGTGGGTATGGCCCACATATAAATGCATGGTATGGCCATTTCTTGCCACTGTGACTCCTTTATTATACTGCATGACTATAGTTTTAATTAGACAGAAACAAAGAACCATTGCCCTCAATTAGATTAACCTTTGCACTTTGGGCAGCTCAAGTTAAGCCCAAAACTGCCCTGAAGACCAAGTGGGATCTGGGGCACAAGGGTTTTCCTTTAACAGGTTAAATTAGAAAATTATATCCAAGTAGAATGACAGCCAGAGAAAAAAATGGAAGCATGTGAATAAGAAGTTACTTTGCACTGAATCTAAAGTGTTGGAGCTAGTCTACAGGAGGTTGAAGAGCTAACAGCTGGCTTAAGACTCAGATGAGCTATAATAAAAGTATCTGGCTTAATCTTATTTAGAGGAAACAGTAATTATTAATGTGCTCAATATCCATACTGATATTGGCAAAAGAACTAGATTTGCAGAATTCATTGATAGGTGTCATTACTCTTTGGAAAAGGAAAAGCAATAATGAAAAATTCAAAATATATGAATTTAAGAACTTTCCTACAGACATTTAAAATGTAATGAATTCAGTAGATTAGACTATATCGTACTAGAAAATCATGTTTCTAAAGCATGGGAGCATAGAGGTGGCAGAACATATTATCATTATTTAATTTTTAATCTTAGAATTTTCTTCATATTTTTATAAAATGATAGAAAAGAATGTATATATATTTCTAAATAAGCACTACAATACATACATACATATACAATATATTGTATTATATATAACATGCCTCATATATGTATATAATATATGTACTATATAATATGTGGATAAGTATATCATATATGTTACATGTGATAGCATATATCATATAGCACATGTGCTTTTATGTAGAATATATTGTATATTATATATTACACATTAAATATTATATACTATATATCTTTAAATATAAATTCAGTCACAGTTGTGTCCTATGTCCTGTACCACTGGCTAATACTTGATTCTGGTATAAACAACATTTGAAGAAGCATAAAGATATCCTGGAATGTAGTAAGCACAAGACAGTTAGCAGCAAAATATTAAAAAGAAAAAATCAGAGAACAGGTAAGTGACAGGAAGGAACACATATGTCATTAATATTTATGAGTTATAGCTACTTAACACAATATAAGTTACCAGTAATGGTGCTGTTAATGAATGTTTGAATTAATGAATTCAATATATATGGTGAATTAATTTTCAAAATTTGTATTTAATATACCATCAGGGTCAATATCTTTTGAAAAACATTCTTCGTCACAGTATTTGTTCTATTGAGACATTTGTAAATTGGTTTAACATAATATATACATTCCTAAGGTAACCAAAAACAGTTTCCAATTGCCCGTTTATGAAATAGTGTGGGATGTTATTTAAAAGAAAAAATATGAACTTATAAAAGCCTTCATTCCTTTTTAATTATTTCAAAGGAAGGAAGGAAAAGAATGTAGGGAAAATGTGGATCTTTTTATAACTTAATTAGCATTATGTTACTGCAAATCCCTTTTCCATGATTTTCTCAAATTTTGCAGTTACAGAATTGTTTTTGGTAGTCATACAAAAATGATTAAAAGAGTCGAAAAGAGGATCAATAAGAAAAGATTAAAGGGACTGTCAGTTTTCAGCCTTAGGAAGACAGAAAAGGCTATAAGCCTACAAATATGAGGTTTTAAACATTGGATGGTGATTAGCTGCTATTAATTTATGTCAGCAAAGAAGAGAGGAAATATGTAAAACTGCACCATGAAGAATTTAGATTAGACACCAAGAAAATATCTGACTATGAAAATGAAGAATTAAGTAATATTACTTGTTTTGGGATTTAAAAGTTATGTTCTCATTTGAGTACATAATTTCCTGACCAGGATATATGGGCATTTCATACACAGTGTTTTCCTATGAAACTTTTTGAAACTTCTGTTATTACACAAAACTTGAAAGCACAGAAAAATATCAAGAAAAAATCACTTTTAATATTATTCCTCTAAGAGAATACATGTTAATATTATATATTTATTATTTCTGCAAATATTTGTCGATGTGTTTGTATATTTATGTGTGTTTTAACAAACAAAAAATTCAATAAAAATTAAAAAACAGAAATGACAGAACGAAAATAAAAAATAATATAAACAGTTCCTCCATTGTAGCATATATTACCTTTTTCACCTTACATTATATTGTAGGAATTTTCTCTTATCATCTAATGCTTTTGAAAATATCATAACATTTCATTATATGGACATGACATGATTTTTTAAATCAATTTATCTTGAACCTTTAGATTATTCCATTTTGTAATCATTAAAATAAGTGTTCCTGAGTTCTTTTGCATAATTTTTTTACACATTTCTGATTATTTCCTTTACCTAAACTTCTACAAAGAGAATTATTTGAGCAGAGGGTTTGAGCAAGTCTAAGGGTTTTCACAAGTCTTGACACATTGTTTGAAGAAAAGATACATATGTTGTTAACATCACCATTTTCAAGTAGCTAGAGTCTAAAGAAGAAAGTAATTTTGTTTCCTCGAGTTTAGTCCTTGTTCTGTGGAACCACGACAGACTTGAAAATTTTTCTTTCAAAATTTTGTTTTCTACTTAGAAAAAAAGACATATCTAAAAGGACCTTAAAATCTGACATCAGCTGAAGCTTACTAAACCATATCAATAAGATCATGTCATTATCAAGAAAAGCATGTTTCAAATAAAAAGGAAATGTCAGCCTTGAGCGTTTTTATTAACCATCTCCCCATCTTGCCTTCGCATTCAGCTTTGGGTGACCACTTCCTCTCTCTGGTTTATTTGTATTAGAAATAAGTGGATTCATTAACTGTGCCACTTGGTGGGTAGGCCAGACCTGTGAGTGTCCAATAACAGGTAATTGTATTTTTCATGGGGTGACTGATGTTTACTTTGTTGATGGCCCCAGGAGCCGATGTAATCTGAGATAGGTCTTTGTTTACTTCTTGTTTTAGTGATAATGCTGACCCATTTGAAACCCTGGAGAAAGAAAAATAAACATTCTGGAATATAGTACCTGTTCTAACTCTTCCTTTGGTGGCTATTTTGGAATCTCTTCAAAGACTATTTTAACCCACTCTTTTCCCAACAAAAAACCCTTATCTTGTCTCCCGCTTGCCAAGGAAACCCAAAGGAATCAATGTCCAAACAACAATTAAAACAGCAAATTAAAAAAAATTATAAAAGACTAATATTATGCCAGTTTTAATCTGGCATTGAATTTTCTGTGTGCTCAAGTGTTGTGTTTGCTAGTGACAGGTATTAATAACTGAGCCTGTCTACAGGAATTAAAATTTTCTTTTAGTTAAGTTAGATTTTTCTATACTGACTTGTTTGTTGTATTGTTTTAGATGTGTTGAAATGATCTTCTTAATGGAAATCTAAAATAAATATAAAGTGAGAGAAGTATTTTTTTATAACTACTGCTAACATATTTAATGGAAATTTATTATTGTGTCACACACCATATTAACTATTTGTTACATTATTAACTTTATCTATACAGCAAATATTTATATATTACATGTGAAGGAAGTGAGAGATGAAGAGATTAAAGAATTCCTTAAGGGCAGAGGGCCTGTGGTTAATGAATGTAGACACAGTTCCACACCTGCCTGAATCTGGAGTCCATGTTCTTTTGCACTAAAACACTATGCCACCTCTATACTTTATAATGCCAAACATGCATGAAACTAATATAAAACAAATACACTGGAACTTGTAAACTCAAATGAATAATTGGCACACATCCATTCAGCTAAACTGGATGTGTGTCAATTATTTTCATTTTTACAGCACCTAGCTCAGAAATGATTAAGCACTTATTATTTATTTAATTGTACTGAGCAGCCTTTTTGAAGGGTCTATTTTGCCACTGTTTGAAGCATTTTTGCTATTTCAATTTTGGAGCTCACTTCATTTGCAACCTGAGTCATGAGTAAATAAATTTTATTTTTTTATCAGTCATAACTTTAAAATTATATACATATTTATTTCAAATGTATTTATGCATATAATTTATATATAAAAAGAACTTCATTATCAAAAATTAGTTACTATAGTTCCCTCATATGTGTGTGTTTTCAAGAATTATATTTAATCTCAAAGAATTACCATCATCTTTTATGGTGGGTTCTGAAAGGAATTTCAAAAGAATTTGAAGAATTACAACACTATTAAAAAAGTGATAGCCTCTGGACCAGCCAAGTGGTGCATTGGTTAAGAGTTGGCTTGGGACACCAGCTCTGAGCAGCAGGGCCTCTGTTTGGATCCCACATTAGGGCCAGTGACACTGCGCCCTCTACAGCTAAGATGGTGAACAACAGCTCGACCTATAGTTGGGGTGCTGTGAGTCGCTGGAGATGGTGTAGGCTGCAGTGGAGCTGCAATGGGCTGCTGTAAAGCTACCGTGAGTGGCTGGCAGCCGGCGTGAGCAGCCAGCAGCCAGTCTGAGCTGCAAAGAGCCACCGTGAGCGGCCGTCCAGGGCCCAGCGACCAATCTGTCTCACCCAGGAAGAGTGCAATGATAATACCAACATAGGCCAGTGAAGCGACGTCCTCCACAACTAGACTGAAGAATAAAAGGACAGCAACTTGTCTGTTTCCCTTCCCTGATTCTCCAACGCTGTACAACTCCCCCAATTCCCCAATAAAATCTTAAAAAAAAAAAAAAAGTGATAGCCTCTAACAAACTACTTTTCGGGACAGTGCTTCATGTTAAGTATGAGTATTAATAGATTTGTTAAAAAGTATTCATGTTGCTTTATACTTCACTTGTATACATTATATTCACAGCCTACATATACTTTTAAAATTTATGTTGCATGTACTTAAAATGCACAGTGTTCAGAAGATTAACAATTACATCCCAGAACAAAATGTATCTGTTCAAAGTCTAGATCATAAGACATCAAAATAAGAAACACCCATTGGTGCTGCATGGGACTGTAGCCTAGTCAGTGTAATGGCTCCCATCTTCCACTTCTGGTTTAATTGCTTTCAGTCATTTTGGCAGTTGCACCAAGAACATCCTGAGAATTCAACCCATACTTCATAAGAAGGTACTTAGGATTGAAGGGCGATTTGGAGGGCATTTTAAAAATAAATGAAATAAAGATATTGCTAAAAGCTCTTTATTCTTAGATTCACAAGGCTGAGAGTAAAACAAAGTTCCAATTGAAAATCAGCATAAACTAGCCAAATGGTTTGCTCTGTCTTGGAAGGCAGTGATGTTGGCATGCGATCCAGTGTGTTCAACTGTTAGCACTGTTAAAACATAGGCCATATCTTTAATGGAGAGAAGAACCTAGGTTCTTGGGAGAAGAAGATTCCATTTTAACTATTGCATTCATTTTCCAGGAGTATAATCCAAAATAGCAGGGAGCATTTGGAAAGAGTTCTTGGTGGTTGTAGGTAGTTGAAGAAACTCAGAATGTGGGATCACTAATATAGAATGTACTCAAGGCCCAGCCAAGTGGTTCATTGGTTAAGAGCTGGCTTAGGAATGTGAGCTCTGAGCAGCAGGGTGCCCACATGGGCCAGTGATGCTGCACCTTCTACAGCTAAGATGGTGAACAACAGCTCGACATGGACTTGGGCTGCCATGAGTCACCAGCGATGGCGTAGGCTGCAGTGGGGCTGCAGTGGGTTGCCTTAAGCTACCTGTGAGTGGCCAGCAGCCGGCGTGAGCTGCCATGAGCCGCCATGAGTGGCTGTCCAATGGCCACCGATCGATCTGTCTCAGCTAGGAAGAGCACAATGATCACAATATCAACATGGGACAGTGAAGCAATGTCCTCCACAACTAGATTGAAGAATAAAAGGACAGCAACCTGTCTGTTCCCCTCCCCCAACTCCCCAAGAAAAAACAAAAGAATGTACCCAAACAGACATAAAAGGTCACCAAGGCTGGGCTACAATAACAGATAGTGTTTACTTGGTATGGATATTTATAAATAGTTATAATGAGAAGGATTTTTATGATGATATCAAAACAGTGGGTGATATATGTCTCATATAAATTTTACCTTACTAACAAAATGGAAAACCCTGAGATAGGTGTGACAAAGAGCATTACCACTATTTACAGTGCAGTGTTAATTTTGTTTCTTGAATTAAGCTTTGCTCCTTCTTTTCTATGTGTTCAAGATTGTTTCTTTTCTATATCAGCATGTATTTAGATCAAAACTGGTTTATACATGAGACACTATAGGCATAGTCTTTGGGGC
>NW_017731609.1:620209-630402 GCF_001890085.2 Hipposideros armiger
CATTCTTTTGTACATGCTCCCCGCCCATTAGTCACTTAGTAGCTGTCTCAATTATCAGATCAACTGTCACAGTAATATGGTGCTTGTGTTCGAGTAACTCTTACTTTACTTAATGATCTCAAAGCATAAGAATAGTGATGCGGGCAATTTATATATATATGCTCAAGAGCAACATAAAGTGCATCCTTTAAGTGAAAATGTGAAAGTTCTTGACTTAATAAGAGAAGGAAAAAATGTATGCTGAGGTTGTTGAGATCTACGGTAAGAATGAATCTTTTATCCATGAAATTGTGAAGAAGAAAAAAGATATTCCTGTTAATTTTGCTATAGCGCCTCCTCAAACTGCAACTTAACCCACAGTGCATGAAAGTGCTTAGTGGAGGTGAAAAAGTCATAAATTTGTGGGTAGAAGACATGAACAAAAAACACATATATGTGGTCCAGTACTATTTGCAGTTTCAGGCATCCACTGGGGGGTTTGCAATGTAAATCCTTCCTCAAATAAGAGGAAATACTATACCACAGACTTGGTGGATTGAAAAACTGAAATTTATTTCCTCACAGTGCGGGAAGCTAGATGACCAAGATCAAGGTGTTGACAGGGCTGGTTTCTCGAGGCTTCTCCCCTTGGCCTATAAATGGCCATCTTCTCCCTGTGTCCTCACATGGCCTTCCCTCTTTGTGCATCCTTGTCCTAACGTCTTCTTATAAGGACATTAATCATATTGGATTAAAGCCCAACTTGAATGACCTCATTTAACCTTAATTACATCTTTCAAGACCCTATGTCTAAATACAGTCACATTCTGAGGTACTGGAGGCTAAGAATCAACACATGAATTTAGGGGGATATAACTCAGCCCATAAGAGTGTACATATAACACTTTGAATGTTAATCTTACAATTAGTGCTAATTCAAGGTAATTTGGTAGACTACACCCTATCTGTTTGATAATTATATATTCCTACACTAGTTTATCACATGTTTCTTTCTCAGGCCAAATTTGGGGACATAAAATGCAGGGAGATCCCTCTCCTTCATGATACGCTACCAGGAATAGAACTACTGCCTATGACTAATCCTGATGGCACCTGAGGTTAAGACACTGGTGCCCTGCATGGCACATTAGCATCAATGACAACCATTTAACACATAATCTATTCCTTACATTATATGGCCCTGAGCTGTGCACAACAGGAAAACAGAGTCCTGGGGTCCCTGTTGCGTTATTTACCTCTTCTTTAAGCTGTTAAGTCCACCACAGCCATTTAGTAAATTATCAGTTTTCTTATTGGCCCTAAATCGTGCCTAATTAAAAATCTGACCTCCACAAGCTAGTCCTCTTCCTAAAGAGACAGAACATAAACAGGAAAAATCAGCTAATTGCTACAAAAACTGCTTTTGTGGCACTGTAATTGGACCTCAGTGAAACAAATGAACCCACTGGGGATTCCTTAATGAATGTTTAACTGCAAACGGTAGTCAGGCACTTAAGCAGCTAGGCTGATGGTCCCTAATGAAATCAAATAAAATCAAATAAAAGAATCTGGCATTTTTACTAACCAGATTTCTTGGCACTATGACATGAAGAAAAATATATTTCCGAGTAAATAAATATAGGAAAAGTTATAAATGGAGCAGTGAAAATTTAGTTAAAACTGCTCAGATTACACTAAGAAAAATACAACCCACAGGAAAAAAAAAAAACCTCAACAAAATGACACATGCTGTTTAATTTCACACATGGATCTCTCCATCATGAAAGTCACTTGAGGGAACTACTGAATTTGAGTTGGACTATTTTCTTATTGACACAAAAAGTGCAATTTGCTTTCTTTACTTTTCTTTCAATTTTTTCTTTCATCTCAAAGAGTATGTTAAAATTGACAAACATTAACTTCACAGTTTTCAGTGTTGTCAATGTGCTTCCTCAGGGAGTTAATGACATTTCTAATTTATTATTCCCTTGCGTAATAGATGATAAATGAATTCTAATGACAAAAAAATAGCTCTATAATTTAGATTTCTTCCCTGATTATGTTAATATTAAAGGACACCTTAATAAATTGTTATCATTATAAATAATTTAATGATGTCTACACACCCATTCTGACAGTGACTGTTAGTGCTCACTAATGTTTGTGGGCTGCCACTTTCCTTGGCATCCTGTTAGTTTCAGTTCCCTTTTCATAGAGGTCGGGGTCATATAACTCCTTGACAATGGAATGTGGGAAGAGTCATATGCCACTTCTAGGCCTAGCTCATACGTATTCCCAAGAACCTTCTATGTCTTTTGCTGCTACTTGGTGGATGAATATAGAAGACAATGGGGGGTGGGGGGAGTTCTTAAAAAGGCAAAATTCAGAAGATATCAAATTGTGATCTCCAAACATAAATCACAGCACCAGCATCATCCAGGAACCTGTTATAAATGAAAANGGACGAAAACCAGAGATGTGACTAAGGTGGCATGAGAAACAGGCCAATCAGTTAGAGCCTTTCAGGTCAGGTCCAGGTTTTGGTCATTATCCTTGGAACATGAGAAGCCAATAAAATATTTAGCCAATTAACATTTTTTTATCATTCATTCTGGAAGCAATTAGAAAACTTAGCTGAAATGGAGGAAGCAGAGTAGATGCCAGAAGAACATTGATGCAGGTTCAGTAGCCTAGGGAGAGATGTGGGGTCTTATGTTAAAGGGTTGGTGTAGCAAGAATGTGCTATGAAGCCCAAGTAGCCCCTTTTTTCCCTCTGGCCCAAACTCAGAAGCCAGCTAGGACTGATTGTTGATGCGTAGACACTCTGAACATGATACTTTGGCTTATGGGTGATTTTTTTCTACTCCAATTTTTTAATGCAAAGTTCTATTTGTTTGAAATAAAATTCATCACTTTCATTTTTGAACATGATTTAGGTCATTTGAAATATACAAGAAAGTAACAAAGAAAAAAATCACATGTTAAATTTGGCATGCTATATAATGCAAGCAATGGAAATGGTAATTTGTTATCTTGGATTTCTCCTTCGATAATAAAAATAAAATAAAATAAAATCTGGCCTAAAACAACAATGAAAAAGTTAAACCAACACAAGATCATTAGTCTGTTTGCTTTTGTTGGGTTCAACCCGATATATGACTTCAATATTTTCACAAAGATTAGGATCATTTTTTTTGTATAAACTGTATTGTATCATTAGCTTTCAGGTAGTTGCAAAGCTCTAGTATAATATGAAATAATTTCACTTGATAAATTTCCTGTTTGCATTAATTTGCTCATTTAATAATATCTATACAAAGAGCCTAAATTAAATGTCCAATTTTTCTTAATAACAAAAACACTAACTTGTCAAAACTTTGTGTATTCAAAATGTATAGCTTGATTATAAATTGTGAGAAATTAAAGTGTAGGTTTCATTTACTACTTAATACTAAATAGCCTTAGCCTGTGTTCTGACCGAATAGCCTGCCAGATTTCACTTCAAGTATACTTAAACATTTGTTGAAAGAAAGTTTATGGAGATTTCCATTAGCAATGACTGTTACTGTGAAATATATTTATTAGAATGTGTCTCATAGGAATAAAACAAGCCAGATTGATCCAGGATTCAAAAGAGCATTGTTTGTATCACAGATAAACCAGTAAAATGTCTCTAAAAGTGTTTATATTTACACTTACGATAAGCATTTTTGGGAAGCTCCAAGGTATGTGATTTTTCTGCACTGCTCTTTAAGAGCAGGACTCCTAAAGCTGCATTTCTAAGGCACCTTTGTTTATAGATAATATAAAAAGTGTGCCCCAAAGGCCAACTAAATTATTATATTTGTGATAATCAAAGTGACTCAACTGAAAGCACTGGACAAAAGACAAAAAGGCAGAGGATTATGGTCTCAAATTCTAACTACCACTTTGGAAGAACCTCTCTCCTTTTCTTTGTGAGTTCTCTGAAAGCCATATGTTTATTTTTGGCCTATAGGGAATTTAGTGCCACTCATTGTTTGTACAAAGTTACTTCAGTGATTGATGATTATTAATTACCTTCCTGAAAGAATTTCAAGTCAGACAGGACTTGAATTTCAAAATTAACGTATGTATCAGGCTTTCCCATTTGAATAAGAGGATCCTGATGATGGCTCTTGTTTGGAGCCAAGAAAGGCGGAAACAGCACCCTGGGCCCAGCAGCTCCTGGGCTTTTCCATGGAAGCTTCAGTTAGGTGAGAACATTTTACCGACCTGAGGGAAATTTACGTAGAAGGTTGGCTATAAGTACCCTGAGCTTTCAATTTAGTGTGCAAACAGCTACGTTTGCAAATTAAAGATAATGTTGTTCATAAAAATGGCAGGCCAATGGGTATAAACTGGAATTGTTTTAGGAAAACTAGAAAATAACTGAGAGCCAAGAGCCAAGAGTCTTAAAAACACCCCCAAAATGGTGAAAAGCAAAAGCAAAGTACTAAGGTTTAAACAGCTTATTACGAGAGACTGTTTTGAATCTTTATTCAGAATGTCATTTCTCTTATTTTAGATACAATTTGAATACACTTTTCTGTTGTTGTACCTACTGTCCAGGGGTTGGTAATTGTGGGTTGTGAATTTGTAGAATGAGGTGGATTCCTTAATAAGAAGTTATAGTTGACAACCCACTGGGGAAGCATGAGCAGGAAAACTACCCCAGAAAAATGGCACAATTAGTATTAAGAAAAAAATAAAAATTTAGTAGATGTGAGTTATTTCATAAGTGAAAATTTAGTAAGCCTCAAAAACATCACATAGAGGGTCCATTTGGACTGTACTACCCCAACATAGTAACTCCATTTCCTAGTTTTATATCAAAGTATTCTGATCTGGATGGGCTTCTCTTTTCTGTTAGAACAACTTAAATCAATTCACAAACATTTATTGAGTTTCCAACATTATTCTAAGTGGTTTGTAATTTTTCAAGTTTCTTAGCATTTTTTTCTTTAGTTTCAATAGTCACCTAGTAAGAGAATTAGATCCCATTTAAATCTGTGGAAATTTTTTAAAGCAGTCAAATATTCCCTACCCCCAAGACTTTTCTATATTTTCCAGATATATTTATATATTGAAATATGTAACACATTAAAATTTATAAGTAGAATAAATGAATAAGTAAATTGATCTAGAGTCTTCTTTGTTGCTGTGTCTTTCTGAGTCAATTGGATAATCACTTTAATTCTCTAATTCCTTTTGGGAGAAGATGATCATGCTTCAGTTAGCTGTGTGGTTGCACCATGAAAAGGAGAGAGTCCATGAAATGACTTCATCTTGAGGATACAGGACAAAATTAGTTTCATGAAGAGACTGCTTAGCAATAAAGGATTCTACATGCAAAAAGAAGGAATAATAACCAAATTATTTTGAGGCATTTTTGTCTGCTAGGACTGGACAGAGAGAGAGAGGCAGGGGCGCACACAAGCATGTATTTTTACTGAAACACACATAGGCCATCTTCATGGAATTCCTACATGTGAGAATTAATGTTATGTACTAATTCTTCCCCTGCACGGGTTTTAATGCTGGTGTTCAGGAATTAAGTCATGCCTGGTGATAGATAAAAGGAGATAGATATTGGTGAATAAAAAGAGAAGTACTGAGAGGGCATGATAGAAGTATAGCTCTTTCTTTCATCTTTCTTTCTGTCTGTGATAAAGTCTGGGGAAGAGATCTATGAGGAAGCACAACTAGTCTCCTTGTGGAGGAAATCGGCTGAGTCTATGTTAGCGGCCATGTCAGGGTGTGCTCCAGCATGAAGTTATCACGGACCTGGTAAGAGATTTGAGAAATCCTTACTCACTTATGATGAAAAAATTAAATAGAGGCTTCCTTTAGCTTCTCAAAGATCGAAGTTACTCTTTGTATCAGGATCAAGGAACCAAGATGTGGAAATGAAAAACTCCAAATTATAAAATGCAACAGACATTTTGACAAAATTTCAGACATTGAGAAAGAATANACTAACAAAATGGAAAACCCTGAGATAGGTGTGACAAAGAGCATTACCACTATTTACAGTGCAGTGTTAATTTTGTTTCTTGAATTAAGCTTTGCTCCTTCTTTTCTATGTGTTCAAGATTGTTTCTTTTCTATATCAGCATGTATTTAGATCAAAACTGGTTTATACATGAGACACTATAGGCATAGTCTTTGGGGCCTACGAACCCTATAGGATTGTGAGTTTTGGTTGAACCTTGGGGAATGTAATAATGAAAATAATAATAATAATAATAATAATAACAACAACATCCATAGAATATTTACTTTGTACCAAGCACGATGTAAGAACTTTACATCTATTAACTCTCCTGATCCTCACATCAACCTTTTGTTTAGGTACTTTAATAATTGCCATTGTATATATGTTCAACCTGAAGTACAGAGAGGCAAAATAACTATCCCAAAGTTAGATAGATAGTAAGTGGCAGAGCTGGGCTTCTACCCTGGGGATGTTGGAGAAATGTTCCTCCCTGCACTGCCTCTCACACATGTATTCAATGACGTAGCATCTGGGGAAGGACCTTCAAGCTTTTCGCAGTAGAAAGCCCAAAAGGCTGCTAAAACTGTTGTCTTCTCTGTTCAACCACCCAGAGAGAGGGAAGAGTCAAGGTCCAGAAGTGGAGGGGAAGCTGATTTAATGGAGTAACTAGAAGCTGGTAGATGTGGACGAAAACCAGAGATGTGACTAAGGTGGCATGAGAAACAGGCCAATCAGTTAGAGCCTTTCAGGTCAGGTCCAGGTTTTGGTCATTATCCTTGGAACATGAGAAGCCAATAAAATATTTAGCCAATTAACATTTTTTTATCATTCATTCTGGAAGCAATTAGAAAACTTAGCTGAAATGGAGGAAGCAGAGTAGATGCCAGAAGAACATTGATGCAGGTTCAGTAGCCTAGGGAGAGATGTGGGGTCTTATGTTAAAGGGTTGGTGTAGCAAGAATGTGCTATGAAGCCCAAGTAGCCCCTTTTTTCCCTCTGGCCCAAACTCAGAAGCCAGCTAGGACTGATTGTTGATGCGTAGACACTCTGAACATGATACTTTGGCTTATGGGTGATTTTTTTCTACTCCAATTTTTTAATGCAAAGTTCTATTTGTTTGAAATAAAATTCATCACTTTCATTTTTGAACATGATTTAGGTCATTTGAAATATACAAGAAAGTAACAAAGAAAAAAATCACATGTTAAATTTGGCATGCTATATAATGCAAGCAATGGAAATGGTAATTTGTTATCTTGGATTTCTCCTTCGATAATAAAAATAAAATAAAATAAAATCTGGCCTAAAACAACAATGAAAAAGTTAAACCAACACAAGATCATTAGTCTGTTTGCTTTTGTTGGGTTCAACCCGATATATGACTTCAATATTTTCACAAAGATTAGGATCATTTTTTTTGTATAAACTGTATTGTATCATTAGCTTTCAGGTAGTTGCAAAGCTCTAGTATAATATGAAATAATTTCACTTGATAAATTTCCTGTTTGCATTNTCTAGCATTTATGATATCCCACATTCTTTGGGATTGAAAACTAGTTGCTGAAATTGGGATTGAAAATGGAATCTGACATCTAGCTAGCAGCCATTTTATCCATTCAATTAATTCCTATTTATTGGAAATAGGTTACTGCTATTAGTCCTGCAATGCTATTTCAGGCACTTTCATTGAACTCAAAACTGACAAGTACTGAGGAATTTTCAATAAAGTGTGTAAAGAACTACAATAGAAATAATCATTGGTTACCATGGTAGCAAATAGGGAGCTCTTAATTTGGCATAGGGAAATTTTAAAAAATATTGCCTGCAGGAGGTTACGGTAAGACCTAAGCGAAGATCTGAAAGACATTTAAGAGCTATTTGGGTAAATGTAATGATGGACAGGAATTTTTCCAGTATAGGCAAAACCTCTGAGGCAAGAGAAATTATGACTGCAAGTATTCAGGGAAGCTAGAGCCCCTCCAATCTTTATGTAAAAATCATTATGAAGAAAGCAAAAGGTTTTCTTTTTCGGATATGAGTACCACTTCCTGAGATGGATAGAGTATTGTTTCCATTGATTCCATTTTTACATATGATCATAGAGAAATATTGTTAGAAAATTAAAAAGGGGGTAGTTCTTAAGGAGGCAAGATTATCTCCAGGGAGTTTTGGTCTACATAATTAAAATATTGAGCAAATGAGTACTTGGCGATAACAGGAGCTGTGTTCCCAGTAAGATGGTGATAGTAGGTTATTTGTTATTTGTTTCTTTATCCACTGATTCAGAGTCCCAAGGATTCTGACAGTGGTTTCAATGGTTGCAGACCAATACACAATGTTGAACTAAAACCTGATACTTTTCCTGGAAATTATTCACATTAATCACTTCTCTAATTGACGATCTGAGAAAGATTCAATCAACCACCATGGACCTGTGATAAGGCCAAGCAAAAGACATGTGTACAGTGTGTATAAATAATGTGTTCAGATACATTTTTTATTCTCATGTAAGGATAAATGTTAGAAAGAAAAAAACTTAAAGTAATAAAAATTATAGGAAAGGGGTCAGGATTTTTAAGTCTCAAAGGGCCAGCAAATCTGAAAAGGATTCATTGGATCAACCAGATAAAATTTTGGAATCTGTTTTCAAGAGATGCCACAACATCTAAAAACAAAAACAAAAAAACAAAACAAAACAAAATCCTGGAGTGGATTATGCAAAAGACAGAAAAGAGTAAAGTTAAATAAAAAAGAAGAAGAAGTGGACAATATGCTCACATGGGAAGGGGTCTGAATGGGCATACTAAAAGAGAGCCAAAATCGCAATAGTAGAACTAAAATATACACTGGAGGTAGCCAAGAAACAAACAAACAAAAAAACTATTGAGAAGCAAACAATATTAGATGCAAACCTGAGAAAATATCCCTACTGAAGAAAAATACAAGACAAATATTAAAGTGATGAAATAAGAGACANCACTGCTCTTGAAGATAGTTACTAATTGGAAGAAGCTGAGATCCCTGAATGAATGTACAGGTGAGAAACCAATCCCTTCCTGCCCCCAGTCATTGGATAGTGACACAAGTAAGAGATAGCTCTCAATTATGTTAAAATGCTGAAAGTTTTGTACTGGCTATTGTAGAAGTTAGCATAATCTGCCCTCACTAATATACTAGTAAAAACAAAAAACAAAAAAAAACCTCTTACATAAAATTTTCATCTTGTTAATTTCAGCTTTTTTTGTATCTAGCAGATGTCACGTGATTACTTCTTACCAATGGAATGTAGGAAGAAGTGATAGATGCCACTTCTATGCCTGGTCCATAAAACTTCCCTGAGATCGTCTATATGGTCTCTGTTTTCACATTGCTCACTGGGTGGATGCAGAAAGCAGCAGTCTAGGACATAAGCATCTTCAATATCTTCATTTGGAAAATGAAGAAACTAATGTCCAAGTTTAGAAATTTGGATGAAATTACACCACTGCTTTGTACTAGATCAGGCATAAAACCACATATACAATATACAGCCTGTCTTCATGGAAGGTTTTACCATTGATATATTTTTTTCTTTATAAATATTAGTTTTGCCCTCTACACATTTACTTCATTAGATATTTAGTGGTAATAAAACCACTTATATATAATTTTGGATGCTTCCACACCATTCATTATTTTTACTCTTTCATGTCATCAACAAAAATTTATTGAGTACTTGCTGTTTGCTAGGCACTATCCAGAAAATAACTCCTTCCTTACAACTAGCTATAAACTATGTTTATTTTACTGAAGGTAAGTAGACTCTCAAGACTCTGAAGAGAGCTTTATCCCAGTAATTACTTGAAAAAAATTTATATAATGTTTATATGATTTAGCAAATAGTATGTAAAGCAAAGTTTTATGGAAAAGTCTAGAATGAGTCAACAGACTAACTGTGTGTGTTTGTGTGTGTGTGTATGTGTATGTTCTGGTTCTGCCACAACCTAACTGTGAAAACTTTACCAAGTCATTTAGAACTTTACCAAGTCATTTAGATCCTAACTCTCAACATTGTCAAATGAAAAATTAGAGATTTTGCTAAATAAGCTCTAAAATCTCTTCACCTCTAGACCTATGAATCTAATGCAAAAATCTTAAATTTAGAATCCAAGCAGGATCAATGAGATAGTTTTCAGTGGTTTCGTGTTTCTCCCTTTTT
>NW_017731609.1:638502-641265 GCF_001890085.2 Hipposideros armiger
AAAAGGTAGTTGAAATGTAACATTATGTTTGAAAACTGAAAAACACCATTTTAAATAATTTATACAATTAAGAACAAATCATGCATAAATTATGAAATGTTGAAGACTGACAACAAAATTGTGTAACCCAAAAAGTGTGGGAGACAAGCAAAAAAACATTTATATGGGAATTTGTATCCTCAATGCATTTAATTAGAAAAACACTGAAAATTTATATATATATATATTGGGGTGCCAAAAATGTATAGAAGTACACATGACTTGTATTCCTCTTTTGTTATTGGCATATAGTATTACCATTTTAATTTCAATACAGTTTTTCCCTTTCTTAAAATGTGTATATACTTTTTGACACTCTCTTATATATGTCGAAGGTATAAAAAGAGCAAAAATTAGTAAATTCAAATAAGTTGGAAGTAGTATTTAAGTAAAATAACATTAAATTTAAAACATAAAATGTATATTAAAACTTGTAAGAATGCAAAAGATAAATCTTTGAAAGAACTTGAAATAGACAAATTGGGAATGCTGATCAAGAAAAAATAAATGAAATATATTCCATGTGAAAATAGCGTCAGCTTTAATTACATTAGAGAGTGAAAATATGTATATATCTGTGAAAACTACATGACTATGTATTTAAAAGCAAATGTGAAATGATAATTTTCTAGAAAAATAAAACTTCCCAAAATAATACAAGAAAAAAAATCTGAATACCCAAGTATGTATTTAAGGAGTGAAAATAACTATCAAAAACTACCTGTCCACAAGCCCCTAAAAACAAGCAGGTGGTTTTACATGGAAATTATGTAAAATTTTCAAGCCTCAGAGCATCCTTAATACAGACTATTTGAGAATATATATTAAGTGAATAAATTTACAATTCTCATTTTATGAGGTGAGTGGAAATTCTACAGGTGATTTCAAATAATAAAATGTGACAATAGAAATTGTGCCAAGAAAGTTTAAATAGTTATCTTACAGCCACAGTAATGGCTACTACACACTAATGGTAAATGGACATCAAACCAATAGTAATAGTTGCAAAAGATGCAGAAAACAAACAATCCATATATTACAAAACCTGTACATAAAAATCCCTATCAATAAAGTGATTTGAAGAAAGTCCTTTCATAATCTGAATAGCATTTATTTACTAAACATCAATAGGTATCAGTGTACTTAATGGCAGAATTTGAGAAATGTCTATATTAAAGGCAAGCACAATATATATCCCTCCTATCATTTTCATTCTACTAGAGATCCTACCTGGTGAAACCAAAGAAGAATAAAATAATGAAAGCATAATAATTGTAAATAAAAAAAAATTAATTGTTATTTTTCGACAGACAGAATACAAAAATATAAAAGGAATACAAAAAATCAATAATAAATATAGAATCAATATGAGTTTATCAAGATTGATAGATATACAAAACTCAGTGGCATTAAGAAAATGTAGGGCCNGTATAATAAAGAAAAATTTTCTCAAGAATGTGATAGTAATTATTATGGTTATTAAATTTAAAATCTCAGTAGAACAGGAACTTAGGAAATATGATAATAAAATTGACACCAAAAGTTGAATATCTCAACAGATGAAAACAATGAATAAACAAAGTATCACAAATGACTTCATCCATAATCTCCTCAGAACAATAAACTATGCTTTACTTAATATTCTAGGGAATTATAAGAAACTGAATGCTACCTAACTCATAATTCATAGTTGCCTAAGCTTGACACATACTGAAAAATAAAAAGTCAGTGTTTGAGAATAATTGTAGAAGTAAATACCCTAATAAAATACTACCAAATCAGCTATACAGTACTTAGAAAGCATACTCAACTAAGGACAAGATATAGAAATTTTATTCAAAACAACTATGGTTTAAATGTAAAGGTAAAATAAAGTTTTTTTCATATTTATAGGAAACTAAAAACTTAACCATCCACAGATTTTTGAGGGTTTACTTGACTACATATTCTCAGGAAGTAGAAAATGAATCCATGAGAATAAAAGAAGATATAAGATGAGACAGTGAATATATCACATTGTGTGATCACCACCCAGACTCAGTTTTCCTTCCATCGCCATATATTTAACCCCATTTATGCTCTTCTACCACCCCCCTGTCCCTTTACCCTCTGGTAACCTCTAAACAATTGTCTGTGTCTATGAATTTTTGTTTCCTTTTGTTTGTGTTGTTCATTTGTTGCTTTCAGTTTTATAGCCTACATATCAGTGAAGTCATATGGTTCTCAACTTTTTCTGTCTAATTTATTTCACTTAACATAATAATCTCAAGATCCATCCATGTTGCCACAAATGGCACTATTTCATCTTTTCCTATGTAGAGTAGTATTCCATTGTGTATATAGACCACATCCTCTTTATCCAATTATCTATCGAAGGACACTTTGGTTGTTTCCATGTCTTGGCCACTGTAAATAAAGCTGCAATGAACCTCAGAGCACATATATCTTTACACATAAATGTTTTCAGATTTTTGGGGGTATATGCCCAGGAGAGGGATTCCTGAGTCATATGATAATTCTATTTTTAATATTTTGAGGAACCTCCGCACTGCCTTCCCTAGCAGCTGCACCAATCTACATTCCCAACAACAGTGTATGTGGGTTCCTTTTTCTCCACAGCCTCTCCAACACTTGTTATTATTTGTCTTGTTATTGTTTTTCCCACTCCCACACTATACTCCACGTCCCATGACTATATATATATATATATATATATATATATAT
>NW_017731609.1:644357-645693 GCF_001890085.2 Hipposideros armiger
GCTGAAAATGTCCTCCAAAAGATATCAAGGACCTAATCTCTGGACCCTATGAATATTATCCTATGTGGTAAAACAGATTTTGCCAGTGTGTTCAGTTAATGATCTTGAGATCAGGAGATTATCCTAGATTCATGGTGAGCCCTAAATACCATCATAAGTGTCTTTAAAAGAGATGTAGAGGGTATTTCACACAGAGAGAAAAGGATAAGGTCATCTGATCACAGTGGCAGAGATCAGAGTGATACAGACACAAACCAAGAAATGATGGCAGCAACCAGAAGTTGCAAGGAACATATGCTCTCCTAGAGCCTCTGAACGGAGTCTGGCCCTGCCAACACCTTGATTTTGACTCAGTGACACTGATTTTGGATGTCAGGTTTCCAGAACTACAAGAGAATAAATTGTTTTAAGCCACCAAGTGTGTGGTAATTTGTTATAATAACTTCAGGAAAACAATACAGAAACCAATAAAAACATTTTTCTCATAAAAGAAAAAATGCAACCCCAAGCTACATCCATACAGGAATTAACATGAATCACACTAAATACCTTCAATGATATATACAGCTATTTGGCATACAAAGATGTTTCGGTCAACAATGGATCCCATATACAACAGTGGTCCCATAAGGTTATAATTCCCATCACTTGATGGCATCATAGCCATCATAATGTAATAGCACAAGATACAGTTCATGTGTCTGTGATGATGCTGGTGTAAAGAACCTACTGCTGCCAGTCACATAAAAGTATAACACATAAAATTATGCACAGTACATAATACTTGATAATGATAGTAAACAATTATGTTGCTGGTTTATGTATTTACTGTAACATACTTTCTATGTTATTTTAGAATGTACTCTTTCTGCTTATAAAAAAAATGGTTGCTGCAAAATAGTATACTGTGTTACGCCAGCAGCCTCATATATCTCCTACTTTATTACATCTTTTGATTGTATCATATTCTCTTGTGCTTCAC
This sequence comes from Hipposideros armiger, assembly GCF_001890085.2. Lineage (NCBI taxonomy): Eukaryota > Metazoa > Chordata > Mammalia > Chiroptera > Hipposideridae > Hipposideros > Hipposideros armiger. The sequence goes on from NW_017731609.1 coordinate 645,340, forward strand.
TTAATCTCCTGTTGTTTTATACAGTAACACACTGTACAGACTTGTAGTCTGGGAGCAATGGGTTATACTATATGTGCATCCTCATCATTAAGTGGCACATGACTGTAAAGTAAAAATTCACCAAATTCAGGAAGAAATTGAAAAAATCATAAACAAAATGAGAAATTTTAGTACTTCTCTTTCAGAAAGTTAACTAAACATAAATGAGTAGATACACTTTAAGAGTTCAATTCCATAATAAAAAAAATCCTGTTCTAATAGATCTACATAGACTCTTATATCCAGAAGAAACTCATTCTTTTCAACTATACATGGAGTCATTCACAAAAATTGTCATGGGGCCGGCTGAGTGGC
>NW_017731609.1:648143-650514 GCF_001890085.2 Hipposideros armiger
AAAAAAAAAAGAAAATGTAATAAATAGAAGTATGTTTATTACCTCACTGGTTTTTGAAGACTAATGGACTAAGTTGAACACAAATAAAATAATATTTATTTTAAAAATAATTGGTTTAGGAAATTATACTTCAACCTTAAGAATTATTTTTTAAAAGATAGCAATAAGTACCAGTTAAATTTCATTGCACATTTCCTTCCTTTCTAGAACTCAATAATTGTTTGTAACTCTAATGTTCATTTCACACAGCTGGAGAAAAGTTTACATTGTGGTGAGCTGAATACCATGAACGCCTTCAGTGCAGTAAATAGCAGTTCATTTTTGGATGCCTCTTTGATCTATTTTAGAGGCTGAACTAATGACTCATGCATATCTGGCCTTTCTCTGTAGCAATGGTTCTTCAAATATCTCTGATTTTCTGTGATTAAAATCATCAAAGACTATTGTTTACAATACTTTAAAGTGAAGAAATACCAACTCATGGAAAATCAAGTGTATTTAATGTGGTATGTTCTTAAGATACCCTAGTAATGACTTTCAAAAACACTTTCCTGGCATGTAATATTGTTTTCAGTAAATAATGACTAAGCAGTGAAAATACTAAGATCATTATATGCTGATCAAATAAGCAGATCTTACTCAATAAATAGTGAGTGTTTTTTTCATAGCCATGTTAATTTATAAGACAACATTTAAGATTAGTCTTAATAGCTTTCACTTATAAGTACATGCTCTTTATAAAAATCTTTCTATTTCAAGTTTTCAAATATAAGTTTTATGCATGATAAGCTAAATCTCTAAATGGAACTTACTGAAACATCATTTATAATTTGAAAAATTATAATTATCAACTATTTTCTATCACCAATATTAAATAATAAAACTACTTTAAATTCATATTTTTCTTTTGTTGTAACTCTATCAGTAAAGATATTAAAAGAGGGAGGAAAAGGTCTTATCTATCTCCTTGTCATTTGGAGTCCCCACCTCACACTATCTTCCATCCAGTTGGTTCCAAGGGAGCTCTGCAAAATTCTAGAATCATAAGTGGGAACCACTTATTTTAAAGATGGATAATTACTTTAATATCTCTCTGTCTCTCTGTGTCTCTGTCTCTCTCTCTCTCTCTCTCTCTCTCTCTCTCTCTCTGTGTCTGTCTCTGGATAGATAGATAGCCCAGATAGATAGATATAGACATATAGAAATAGAGATATAGTGCACAGAATTTTTGAAAAATACTGTTCATTACACTATATTTCATACTTGAACAAACTCCCATATATAAAAGAATTATATATACGTTCTTATCTATTTCAGGTTTGACTCTGTTGTATGATTTTTCTATTGCTATAACAAATTATTACACAATTGAAAGGTTAAAACAACAGATACATTTATTACTTCAGCAGTCTAAGCATGGTTTAGGGGGGTTTTCTGCAAGGATTCAATCAAAGTGCTGGCCAAAGCTGAGTTCTTATCTGAAAGCTTGACTGGGGAAAGGTCTGCTTCCAACAGCACTCAAATTATTGACAGAATTCATTTCCTTGTGACTATAAGTCTGAGGGCCCTAGCCCCTTGCTTGCTGGAAGCTGGAAGTTGCCTTCAATAACTACTGGTAGACCTTGGCTTCTTGCTACATGGGACTCCTAGCATGGGCACTAACTTCTTCAAAGTCACCAAGAGATAAAGTGTCTAGAGCCAGTCTACTAGCAAGATGAAATCATATAAGGCAATGATAGAGGTGACAGCCTATCACCATTGCTGCACGCTAATTTTATAAATCTGTCACAGGTCCTGCCCACATTCAAGGGGAAGGTGAGATTACACAAAGGAATGGCAACAGGAGGTGGAATCATGCAGTCCCCCTTAGAGTCTGTCCACCAAGTTGTTTGAAATAAGGAAATGAAACACTTGTCTCTATTTGAAAATGTGGTTGTCTAGGTATTAGTTAGCAAACAACTCTAGTACTTCATATCATACTGAGCTAAGCACAGTACATGTTATTCTCAAAGAGATGAGGACATATGCTCTTATAACAAAATGAGTTGACATATCATACATCAGTGAATGAGAATGTATGCTTTTATTACACAGAAAAAAACAAATAATTGAGGAAAACAATCTAATATACTATAGTTCATATATAGACCTATTGCATAAGGAAGTTTAACAGAGATTTCTTCAAAAGTAAATGACTGATATGCAAATAATTTTCTAAATATAATTTATAACTAGCATCTTTATATTTTAAATGTTTTTAAATTTTTAAACACCTTTTCCTAATAAGTTCACTGCAATATTTTGAGTTTCATCCTAACAGAATTTTTTTCAACCCTTCAACTTAGTATAGTTTAATTATCTATAACCTTTT
>NW_017731609.1:655084-658523 GCF_001890085.2 Hipposideros armiger
GGGCAAGGGAAACAAAAGAAAAAATAAACAAGTGGAACTGCATCAAGCAATGAAGTTTTTGCACAGCAAAAAAAAAAAAATCAATGAAACAAAAAGACAGCCTACTAAATGGGAGAAAATATTCACCAATGATACATTTGATAAGGGCTTAATGTCCAAAACTTATTTTAGAAAAACTCATACAACTCAACACCAAAAAACCCAAACAATCCAATTAAAAAATGGGCAGAAGATCCAAATAGATATTTCTCTAAAGGGGACAAACAGATGGTCAATAGACATATGAAAAGATGCTCAATGTCACTACTCACCAGGGAAATGCAAATTAAAACCACAATGAGGTATCATGTCGCATCTGTCAGGATGGCTATCATCAATAAATCAACAAACATCAAGTGCTGGCAAGGATGCAGAGAAAAGAAAACCCACCTACACTGTTGGTGGGATTGCAAATTGGTACAGCCACTATGGAAAGCAGTTTGGAGGTTCCTCAAATAATAAAGATAGAACTACCTATGGCCCAGCAATTCCACTTCTGGGTATTAATCTGAAGAAATCCAAAATACTAATTTAAAAAGACACATGCATCCCTATGTTTATTGTAGCACTAGTTGCAATAGCCAAAATATGGAATCAACCCATGTTCCCATCAATAGACAACTGGATAAAGAAGAGGTGGTACATATATACAATGGAATATTATTTGGCCATAAAAAAGAATAAAATCTTACCATCTGTGACAACATCGATAGACCCAGAGGGCATTATGGTAACTAAGTCAGACAGATAAAGACAAATACCATATGATTTTACTTACATGTGGAATCTAAAGAATAAAATAAATGAACAAACAAAATAGAAACAGACTCAGAGATACACAGAACAAACTGATGTTTACCACAGGGAAGGGGGGCTTGGGGAGCTGGGCAAAATCAGAAGGGATTATGAAATAAAAAATAGTCATAGGGATGTAAAGTACAGTATAGAGAAAAAGTCAATAATGTTGCAACAACTATGCATAGTGCCAGGGGTGTGCTAGACTAATCACAGGACCACTGCACAAATTATATAAATGTCGACCACTATACTATACACATGAAACTAATATAATATTGAAGGTCAACTGTAATGAAAAAATTAAATAATTAAAAAGGCATTGTTGAAAAAATAATGATAGTTTTAACTACGTAAAAATTAATGCAGTCTTGTATTGGAAAAAGCATTAAAAGGACAAAGGTTAATGTATTTGGCACACCTGAAAGATAGATAGATAGATAGATAGATAGATAGATAGATAGATAGATANTGAGATGGAGGGTGGTTAGGGTCTCAGGTGTTCCCCTTAAAAAGTCTGCACATGGACTTACTCACTGACAGACTCACTCCTTTTGAGCTCCAGGGCTGGGGCAACAGCTGTTATGGCACCAGGGACATACAGAGAGGAACTGAGTTGTCAGGGCTGTGGGGAGAAACTGGAGGAGCAGCTTTCTCCCAGACAGAAGTGTTGGCAGAACCCATTGTTTCCTTATTGAGCCTTCCCAGCTCCCACTATGCAGACACAGGTGACCACCATATCTGAGTCTTTATCAACCTGAATAACTTGGTTTGTCCATCCTGCCCTGGTGATTCCCTGAGATCCGACCCAACCTGACTAGACTATCCACTCAAGCTGCTTCCAGTGGCTTTTCTGTACAAATAGTCTGTTTTGGCTCATGCTACAGACTTTTCTGAAATATCTGGAAGTTAACAAAACCCAAACAAGAAGCATCTGGCTTCTGCATGTTCTGTACCTCTTGCTAAGCAGCCCCAAGTCTGTTACTAATGACAGCTGGCCTTCATTTGTGGCTTGGCCTCTCAAGGCACATCCAAGCACAGTGTGGGTGGCAGCCATCTGCAGATTTCTTTGTGGCTTATGCCAAGTGGCCCTGGGCATGGCACAGGCTTTAGGTGAACTTGGCTTGTGGTGGGGCTCCTCTCAGGAGACCTTGGAACCAGCACACCCAGTGACTGGCTTTGGGCAAAGCCAGAGCATCACTTAGCCACCTCTAAGGATGACACAGCCAAAGGGCAGACTGGGCAGGCATCCGAGCCATGCTGAAACAAATCCTCCTCAGTAGGGTCAGCCCCTACACAATAGCTCCTCCACTGTAGTCATGGTCAGTCCTCACAAAAAAATCAGCCTGAGGGACAACCTCTCCCACTGATGTGCAAACAGCAACCAAGACTCAACTACAACAGGAGGGCACATACAATCCACACAAGAGACACCTGGAACACCTGGCTCAGTTGACCAGGGAAGAACTGCACCACTGAGTCCCACAGGACACCTACTACAAAGGGCCATTCTACTAAGACCAGGAGGCATAGCAACCCTACTTAATACATAGAAACAAATGCAGGGAAGAAGCCAAGATGGGGAAGAAAAAGAAAAATGTCTAAATAAAAGGAAAGAATAAAGCTCTAGAACAAGAACCAAACAAATTGGAGACAAGCAATCTTACCAGATGCAGAGTTTAAAACATTGGTTATAAAAATGCTAGATGATATCAGGGACTTTAACCAAGATATAGAAAACTAAGAAATGGAGATAGAAAAAAATTAACAAAAAAACAGTCAGAAATGAAAAATACAATAACTGAAATAAAGAACGCATTAGAGGGAATCATGGAAAATTTTACAAGATAGAACATATGTCAGAACAAGTCTCAATGAATTTAAGAAGATTGGTATCATATCAAGGATCTTCTCTGACCACAATGGTATTGAACTAAAAATTCAATTACAAGAAACAAATTGAAAAACACACAAACACATGGAGCTAAATGGCATGTTACTAAACAATGAATAATGAATGGGTCAATAACAAGATCAAGGAAGAAATCAAAAGATGCCTGAGACAAATGAAAAAGAAAACACAACAACCCCAAATCTATGGGACACAGTGAAAGCAGCCTTCAGAGGGAAATTCATAGCAATACAGGCTTACCTCAAGAAACAAGAAAAGTCTCAAATCAACAATCTAACCTTACACTTAAAGGAAACAGAAAAAGAACAGCAAACAAAGCTGAAAGTAAGTAGAAGGAAGGGAATAATAAAAATCATAGAGGAAATAAATAAAATAGGTATAAAAGAATACAAAAGATCAATGAATCCAAGAGTTGGTTCTTCAGCAAGGTAAACAAAATTGATAAACCTCTAGTCAGACTCATGAAGAAAAAGAGAGGAAACCCAGATAAATAAAATCAGAAATGAAAAAAGTGAAAACTAGCAGCATAGAATTACAAAGGATTATAAGAAAATATTACAAAAAAATATATGCCAACACATTTACAATCTGGAAGAAATGGATAAATTCCTTGAAATATACAATCTTCCAAGACTGAGCCAAGAAGAAACAGAAAATCTGAACTGCCTAATTACTAATAATGAAATCTGATCA
>NW_017731609.1:658983-659878 GCF_001890085.2 Hipposideros armiger
CAGCATCAATTTATGATAAAAACTCTCAGCAAAGTGGGAATAAAGAGAACATATCTCAACATAATAAAGGCCATATACAACAAACCCCAGTTAACCTCATAGTCAGTGGAGAAAAGCTAAAAGCATTCTTCTTAAGATCAGAAACAAGACAAGGATGCTTACTTTCACCAGTTTATTCAACATAGTATTGGAAGTTCTAGCCACAGCAGTCAGAAAAGGAAAATAAAAAAGGCATCTAAATTGGAAAGGAAGAAGTAAAACTGTAATTATTTACAGATGACATGATACTATATAGAGAGAACCCAAAAAATTCCACCAAAAATTTATTAGAACTGATAAATGAAGTCAATAAAGTGGTAAGATGCAAAATTAATATTCTGAAATCAGTTGCATTTGTTATACACAAATAATGGGCTGTCAGAAATAGAAATTAAGATAACAATCCCATTTAAAATTGCATCAAGAAATAAACTAGGTATGAATTTAACAAAGTAGATAAAAGACCTGTACTCAGAAAACTATAAGACACTGAAGAAAGAAATTGAAGAAGATATAAATAAATGGAAGCATATACCATGATTATGGATAGCAAGAATTATTATCATTAAAATGTCCTTACTACTCAAAGCAATCTATATATTCAATGCCATATTTACATCAAAATACCAATGGCATTTTTCACAGAAGTATAACAATCTTAAAATTTGTGTGGAACCACAAAAGACTCCAAATGGCCATAACAATCTTGAGAAAGAAGAACAAAGTTGGAGGTTTCATGTCACCTGATATCAAACTATACTACAAGGCTATAGTAATAAAAACAGCATGGGACTGGCATGAAAACAGACACATAAATAAATGGAACAGAATAGACAGCCCAGAAATAAACTCATCC
>NW_017731609.1:660642-661794 GCF_001890085.2 Hipposideros armiger
AAAAATAAGTGTATTTTAAAACATATAGTATTTTTTAAAGATTTTTACTAAAATATAACTAATATATATTATCTTCATTTTTGGTGTCACCAGCACCAGATACCCCAGGAGTTTCCCTTTTGTGGGTCCTGTGAGCCCTCCTATTATATTTGAGCCTTGACTGCTGTTGGCATGTCAGTGTGTGGACTAATCCCTCAGGCTGACTGGCTGTGGGACTTGGCCAAGTCCACAGTTTATGGGCTGCTGTGTGAGGGACTTACCCCATGAAACGGGATTCACCCTTGTGGGCTCTGGTGCCAATGAAAGTACCCTTTGGGTGTGCCATTTGTGGGGTTAATTGGGTGGTGCTCTGCTTTGGTCTGAAGCTGACCTCTAGGTATGTTGGTTCTGGGGCCCCTTGGGAGAGGCTGTGGTGCAGGGCCACAGCCACTGCCTCTGACTGGCCAGGGACTACCTGGTAGGAGTTACAAAAGATCTGCAGTTGATTGCTGCCTGTGCTGGACCTGGAGGCACATGGAAGAAGCCACGCTTTCAACCAAGAATGGCTGCCACCAGTACAGGTCCTGGGGCAGCTCCACAAAATGCCCAGGACATTCTGAGTTCTGCTGCTGCCTGCTGGCTCCTACTAGGCTCAGTCACTGATAGACCCTTATGCAGTATAGGAGTTGGGCAAGGCAGGATAGGATCTCAGGGAGTCATCATGGCGGGACATGTGTTTACCTGGTAAATGTAGATTCTGTTTTGTTGCCAGTGTTGAGACTGGAGCTACTCAACAAACATCTTAGAGCACACGAAAGCCAGTCACCACCCACCTGGGGCCTGCGGACCACCTAGAGTTGTCTAAGAAAGATTGCAATGCAGGTGGGCTGGCTTTCCTGAGAAATTGGCTCAGGCATTGCTAAGATGGGTGGGGCAGGGTTCCAGGGAGTCAACAGAGTGGAGTGAGTGGCTGGGTCAAGCAGAGTTCACCAGGCCAATGCAGGTTCAGATTTGGCCATGTGGGGGCGGGCTCAACACAGGAAAGGTGGTGCCAGCCTGCCATCTGCATGGGAGGAGGATTCTGCACAGGGAAAATGATGACTGTCTCTCCAGTCCTCTCTCTAAGCCACACAACTCAGTCTCTCCCTGTATGTCTCTGATGCGTCCTGAGTC
>NW_017731609.1:664364-667299 GCF_001890085.2 Hipposideros armiger
TTCTCATTACTCTTTTGTTTGTCATATCCATTTAACTAAATTAATCCAGTAAATTTTTTATTTCAAAAATTTTCTTTGTTATTACTAGACTTTCCATTTGGTTCTTTATTATTATTTCTACTTCTCTTCTAAGACATCTTATTACTGAGATTTTCATGCATTGAAAATATGTTTTATTTTACCTCACTAAGGCTAGTTTATAAGTTTAAGCTGCTTTAAAATTTTTGTTGCAACATCTGGTATATCTTAAGTTGGACTCAGCTGATTTTCTTATCTCTTGAAAATGTGTTCTTTTTTCTTTTCTTTTCTCTTTAGTTCTTCACCTGGGTAATTTTGTATTGTATTGTACACATTATGAATGCTAACTTAAGAGGATACCTGATTCTGTTATTTTTCTGTGATTTTTTTTTCTTTTGCTTTAGCAAGGAGTTTTTTAATGTCTGAGCTTGAATGCATTAGGGATCCTTCCTCTGGCTCTTTCCCTATCAGTATGCCCTACTTTCTTCAGCAGTCATGATTTCCTGGCTTTTCTTTACTTGTTCACCAGACCAGGTAGGCTGCAGTATTTTTTATGTGTGCTCCTGCCTGTATTGTGTCCTGTGGACTACAATTAGCCTCGAGGTAAAATTACAGCTAGAGAAACTGTGTTCCTCATCAGCTCTCCTTCAAGCAAGTTTCCACTTCACCAAAATCTAAAGTAGTCAGGATAGCCACCTCCAGTACAATAACAAAAATCAGAGTTCAATCTTTGGTTTCTTTGTTTGAGCTGCTGTGATTCTTTTCCTTCCATCAGATACGATTCACAATTGTGAATAGACAGAATTTGGAGCTTCTGGCTCCAGATCTTTCCATTCTGGGATTTCCCCCTTTCTCTTCATTACTCATAGTATCCAGGTTTCATTTTTCTGGTTCTTCAGCGAGGACAATTTTGTGGTTTCCCATGTCCATTTCCTGTCACTATTGCTTGTCCAAAGGACTAAATTTAGCTCCTTAAAGATGGGGATTATTTGTACAGTTCTATTTCCTTCCTCCTAGGAAGCATGGATTCTTTGCTAGAATATACCTGCTTTTGTTCACTGCCTAGTTACTTTAGGTGGATCTGTTTTTATCCAGGTTTTACTGTTATTTTCTGCAAGGGGGTTCATTCAATAGAGTCTCAGCCTAGCATACCTAGATGTGAAAAAATTCCAGTCATTTTGAATGGATTCTGCTTACTATTGTCTGAGGGTTTTTTTTGGGTTTTGTTTTGTTTGTTTGTTTTGTTTTTTCTATTATTTTTAAAATAATTTTCTTCTTCATGTTTTTTTTTCACTATTTCTGGACTTAATATTTAGATACTGACCTTTCCTCAGTTGATTTTTTTATAAATCATCTTTTCTGTCAAATTTTCTTTTAATTGTCTTATGCACTATATTCTGGGGATTTTCTTAATATTATTTTGCAATCTCTAATTCACTTTTTATTTTTATCTTTATTAGTTTGTTTTCAAAAAGTTCATATTCTTATTGTTTCTTCCTTCATAGCATTCTTTTTTTATTTATGAATAAAATGTCTTCTTGACTCATGTTAATCATACTAAAACTAGTGTATTTAAAACTTAAAAATGTTTTCCTTAAATTATCTTGTTTAATTTTTAGTTAGTTTTTCTACTTATTTGGTCATTCTCTTTCTTGATACAGGATATCTTCCTTGATTTTTCACTCATATTTCAAATTGAGGCAATAAAATAACTAAGTGAGATCTCTGTAATCATGTGCAGCGTTTGGACACTGGTTGGCTTTTATTTCGTGAGCAGATGGGCAACAAGTGGTAAATACATCTACCACCCACACTAACTGCTACAGTTTTATTTCCTTTGCTCCACAGCTTTAGAGAAGAGTTTTCTAATTTTTTGCCTGAGAGTAAATTCTGATCTTATTATATTCTGTACAGCAGGGTAGGTGAGTAGGTCAGGGTTGTTATAGGATAGGGAGTGCCAACTTTTTAAAACAGACTTTTAATTATCTTGTTTCCATTCATATTTCTCATGTCTATTCATTTGCTCTTTCTTTTAATTTTGTCACTGGAGGTTCACAAGTTTCTTCCCCTATTATCTCACCTTTTGATGCAAACCTTTCTATTTTATGCCTTCATCTATTTCATTTGTACTCTTTCATCTCCTAGAAATTTGTTGCAATTTCTTTCATGTTCACAGCCACCATTCTGATTGATTTCTCTATTGTTTATTTGTACAGTTTTTATTCTTTAAACTGTTATTTTCAAGTTTCTTTTCTTTTTTTTCTTCCTACCTCCCTTCTCCCCGCTTTTTCTCTTTCTTTATCTGTGAGAGCAAGGGGAGACAAATGTCATACTCAATTGGCCATTTTGAAATTTACTCTTTTTGTATGTTAGGTAATGTATTTATTCCTTCAATGTTTTCTTCTTTCTATAAAATGAGGAATATAGCTTCAAATAAAAAAATAATACTCATTTAAAAGCTTTTAAATCTTTCTAATAAAAAAGCTTATGTTTATTGTAGTCAATATTTGAATATTTGAATTTTAATACTATTTACTATATTTACTTATAACAATAGTTTATGATTTTTTAAGAAAATACCAAAAAGTAACAATGAAAATATAATCATGCAAAACCTCATTATTCAAAGACTAATAGTATGCATATAAATGAAATGTTATCACAATGCACATATGCTTTTGCAAATTTAATATAGAAATAAATATATAAGAGCTTCTAAATTTAATCAATATGCAGTATAACTAATTACAGAGGAAAAGGGGGATCAAACATGATGGGTTCATTTACAGATTCAGAAGAATAAATATCATTGCCCTGGAAAGAGTTATATCACAGAGCCAAAAGAGAGAGAGAGCACATCGGAATTTATGAAACCTTTAAAGTTATCTCTCTGGAGTGTGTTTTTCTCATCCTTTTT
>NW_017731609.1:668519-669533 GCF_001890085.2 Hipposideros armiger
ACCCTTGAATTCTTTCCTGCACGAAGCCAAGAACCCCCTTTCCTGCAACACTACCCCTGTCATGCACATGGCTTATGCATACATATTTCCAGCTTTGACTCAGACTTTGAGATTCAGGAAAGGATTTAAAATCCTGCTATGCTTCCAAGCATCTTAAATTGAACATAGCTGCAATTAATCTCAATACTGATTCTTCTCTGTTTTTCTTCTATTTTGTACAATTGTTTTACCATTCATTCTCACCTACATTAGGAATAACTGTGTTACCTGTTAACTCTCTTCTAGCTTGTACCCTTATATCTAGTTAGCATTCAATAACTGTTGATTCCACCTCAGAAGTAGCTCTTCAATTACTAGTCAAACTGCCCATTTCTGTGGTAACTCTCCTTATTCAGGTCTCTCAATTGTTTTCTCTAACTTTTTGTTTGTTTGTTTGTTTTTAGCTGCAATTATTCTCTTCCTTTCCTGAGAATACAGATTTGATTATGTTCAGCAGGCCTGTGCTTCTTCAAAGGCTTCATGGTTTTGTTGCCTACATAAAAACATTCTAAAGTTCTTCCCAAAATAATCAACTCTGTTTATTTTCTGGTGTTAGGTCATCTTCCTGTGGTTATTCATTTTCTCCTACTCTGCTTCACCCACACCAAGCAAAACATCATCACCTAGACTAATATTGTGAAATAAACACTTGGCATTTTCTCACAATGTTTTCTTTATCTGGAATGATCTTCTACGTCTAACAAGTAAAATCCCACCAATACTTCTAGACCCAATTAAATTCAAACTTTGTCAATTCTTTCATACAAGTGTAAACTAGTTCATATCTTGATTGTATTAGCATATACTATTATATGCTACAATATATAAGTAGCTGCACACATATTTGTTTGCCAGCACTAAATTGTTAGATCATTTGGATGAGAGCACTATTGTTTAATATTTGTATTCCTTACAATGTCTGTTAAATTATCTTGCTAATGCATCAATTATATTGGCTACTGCTATTTAAAACTA
>NW_017731609.1:672018-673135 GCF_001890085.2 Hipposideros armiger
TCTAATTTTAGAATATTATCATTCCTTCCAAATTAACTCCATATTAGTCACTCCATAGCCTCCCTAAACACACTGGACTTGGGGCAAACACTACTTTCTTCCATTTTAGACTTGCCAATTGTGGACATATTATTTAAGTGAAATAATGCAATATGTGATCTTTTGGACCAACTTTTTTTGTTTAGTATAGTGTTTTTAAAGGTTCATCTGTGTTGCATTATATATCAATACTTCATTTATCTTAATATGGGATAATATTCCAATGTAATGATATACCATATTACTCATTTATCAGTTGATAGACATTTGAATTGTATCCCTCTTTAGCTAATAATGCTACGAACATTTTTGTACAAGTTCTTGTGTGGATATATGTTTTCATCTCTTGGGCATATATTTGGGACTGAATTGCTATGTCATATAATAATTTTATGTTTAACATTTTGAGGAACTGATAAATTGTTTTCTGAAACAGCAGCACCATTGTACATTTCCAACAGCAATGAATAAGTTTCAATTTCTCCATATCTTTACCAACACTTATCATTTTATTTCTGCCTTTGTTGTAGTTAATGTAATGAGTGTGAAGTGATATCTCATCTTGGTTTTGATTTGCATTTTCCTGATGGCTTATGATATTGAACATCTTTTAATGATCATTTGGACCATTTGTATAAACTCTTTAGAGAAATATCTACTCAAATACATTGCAGGTTTTTAATTGAGATGTTTGTCTTTTTGTTATTAAATTGTAAGTATTCTTTGTAGATTCTAGATGCAAATCCCTTACCAGACATATGACTTGCAACTAATTTCTCACAATCTGTGGGCTGTCTTTTTACTTTCTTATTATTTTTCTATCTTTATTGAGATATAATTAATATATAACATTGTGTAAGACTAAGAAGGAAAACAGAGATTTTATATATACATATATTGCAAATGGTTAGTTAACACATCCATCAGTTTGCATGATTACAATTTGTTTTTGTGGTGAAAACTTTTAAAATCTACTCTCTTAGCAACTTTCAAATGCACGATATAATGTTGCTAATGATAGTCACCATGCTGTACATCCCATGCCCAGAAATTATTCCTTATAATTAGAAGTTTGTAC
>NW_017731609.1:675987-679309 GCF_001890085.2 Hipposideros armiger
CCAGCGACTCACAGCAGTCCAGCTCCAGGTTGAGCTGTTGTTCAGCATCTTAGCTGTAGAGGGCAGCGTCACTGGCCCTCATATGTGGGATCCAAACCGGGGCCCTCTGGCGTCCCAAGCCAGCTCTTAACCATCGCGCCACTCGGCCGGCCCTATTTCTACACTCTTAATTCTATTAGTTTTCACCAGAAACGTGGTGTTGCATACTATAACTTTGTACTAAAGTTTGAAGTCAGAAAGTGTGAGATCACCAATTTTTTCTTTATCTAGATAATTTTGGCTATTAGAGGCCACATAAGATATTTAGATTCAGCTTGTTAATTTATGCAAAAAACATCAGCTGGGGTTTTAAATAAGAATTCATTGAATCTGTAATTCAGTTTGGGGACATTTCCATCTTGATGTTATTACATATTCTGATTCATTAACATGGGATGTCTTTTCATTTATTTATATCTTTTAAAATTTATTATAACAACATTTTATAGTTTATAATGTTCAAGTCTTTTACTATTTTTGTTAAATTTATACATATTTAATTCTTTTTGATGCTACTACAAATAAAATTATTTTCTTAATTTTATTTTTGGATTATTCATTGCTAGGCATAAAAATACAATTGATATTGTATATTGATTATATGTCTGGAAACTTTGCTATACTAATTGATTAGTTCTAATAGGTTTTTAGAAGGGTTATATTATAATTATAAATAATTTTACTGTTTATTTTCCAACCTCAATTTCTTCTATTTCATTTTATTGCCAAATTGTCCTGACTAGAGCCTCCAGTACAATGCTAAATAGAAATTATTGCAACAAATAGTCTCATGTTGTTTTTGATCTTAAGAAGAAAACATTTAGTCTTTCATATAAGTGTAACGTTAGCTGTGATTGTGTACATAGGTCCTTTATTAGTTGAGGGTTTTTATATCTGTTCCTAATTTGGTGAGTGTTTTTATCAGAAAAGGCTTTTGTATTCAGTCAATTTTTTTTGTTATGATCACCATATGGATTTAACTTTTATTTTCTTACTATGGTTTATTATATTAATTGATTATTGGTGTTAAACCAATTTTATATTCTAGGATAAATGTGTACCATCATTTATCCTAGGTCAAGATCTACCATCATTTTTAATATGTCACTGCATTTCATTTGCTAATATTTTGTTGAGGTTTTATTCATCTATGTTCATGGGAGATACTGATTTATAGTTTTTCTTGTTATATCCTTATTTGGTGTTAGGAGATTACTGGCTTCATAAAATGAGTTAGGAAGTGCTCCCTCTGCTTGTATTTTCTCAAAGACTGTAGAAGTATCATATCTTCCTTAAATGTTTGGTAGAATTTACCAGTGAAACCATTCTGGCCAGGTACTTTTTTTTTTGAAACTTATTAATTATTGTTTTAATTTCTGTAATATGTATAGTTATATTCAGGTAATCTCTTTTACACTATATTATGTATGTCTTAGCAGCTCTGGTCTTTCAAGGTATTGGTTTGTTTCCCCTAGGTTATCAAATATTGAGGTATAGAGTTGTTCATACTATTTCTTTATTATCCTTTTTATATTTATGGGATCAGTAGTGTTGGCTTCTATTTCATTTTTCATATTGGTAATTTTTATCTTCTGTTTTTTTCAGTTGCTTAGCCTGGCTAAAGGTTTTTATCTAATTTATTGGTCTTTTCAAAGAACAAGCTTTCATTTTCATCGATTTTCTTTATTGTTTTTCTGTTTCAATTTTAGGATTTCTGCTCTAACTTTTACTATTTATTTTCCTTTGTATGTTCTAGGTTTAAATTGTTCTTATTCTCTAAGGGAGAATCTTGGATTATTGATTTTAGATGTTTGTTCTTTTCTAATATAGGCATTCAATGCAATAAATTTACCTCTAAAAAGTGTTTTTGTTATATTCCTTAAGTTTGGTAAGTTGTACTTTTATTTATTTCAGAATATTTAAAAATTTATCTTGAGATTCCTCATTTCACCCATGTATTATTTAGAAGGGTGCTGTTTAATCTCCAAATATTTTGGAGTTTTGAATTATCTTTCTCTAACTGTTTTTTACTTTAATTCCTCTATGGTCTGAAAACATACTCTGTATAATTTCTTTTTTTTTAATTTTTAAGGTGTGTTTTATAGCTCAGGTGTTATTTATTTTGGTGAATGTTCCATGTAAGCTTGAGAGATATGTGTACTCTGCTGTTGTTATATGGATTTTTTTATAAATGTCNTCTGATGGTGCAAGGTCAGGTGAGTGTGATGGTTTTGGCGACACATCCCATCCAAGCTCCGATAATTTTTGATAGATTATCAAATTTGTGTGTGGTCTTGCATTGTTGCAATGGAACACAACTCTTTTACAATTAACAAGCTCTGGACGTTTCTGGATGATGGATTCATTCAAACTGTCCAATTGCCAACAGTACACATTTGAATTGATTCTTTGGTTCCTTGGTAGGAGCTCAAAAAACGTCCCACCACATTTAACATCCCACCACACTGAGAGCATAATCTTCCTCTGATCAATGTCTGCTTTTGATGTCGTTTGAGGCAAATCATCACGTCGGGACCAAGAGTGTTTGTGCACCATATTGTTGTAAATAATCCACTTCTCATCACCAGCTATCAGTTGCTTCAAAAAAGGATTGTTTTCCTCACGTTTAATGAGCATATTGCAGATGTTTATATGCACTGTCAAATGAACTTTTTTGGGTTCATGTGAAACTCAAATATCGAGCTTACTTACATATCCCAGCTTCTTCAGGTGGTTGTGAATGCTTGAACGATGGATGTTCAATGTTTCTGCAATCTCTCATGTCGTGTAATGTGGGTTTGACGCCATCAATGCCTTTATTTTGTTGCCATCAACCTCAGTGGTCCTCCTTGAAAGAGGAGAGTAGTTGAGATCAAAATCACCAGCACGGAATTTCATGAACAGTCGTTGGCACTGACATTCTTGTAGAGCATTGTCACCATAAACTTTATGCAACTATTCACAAGACTTGCGTTCTTCCCTTTATGAAAGTAAAACAGTAAAATATGGCAAAAACGCACAGTTTGGCTTTCCATCTTCAACTTATTGTAAAATCTCCAAAACTCAACAAAATTGCTCAATTTTATAAAAAATGAAGCTAGAACTGTCAGCTGTCAAATGACATATAAATAACATAGATGTTTATAACTCTAGTACTTCCAAAAATGAACTAGTGCCATGTGTTGCAAACACACGTCATGACTTTTCTGAAGACCCAATGAGTACCTCCACAATCAAAATATAGACCAGTTCCCTCACCCTACAAAGTTTTCCCCTGACCCTT
>NW_017731609.1:681649-683356 GCF_001890085.2 Hipposideros armiger
TATATATATAATTTTTGCATTTTCTTTATTAATTCAACTACCAACTGACACAAAGATTGTTCCTATGTCTTAGCTATTTATAAATAATGCTGTAATAAAAATAGGGGTGCAGATATCTCTTAGATATATTTATTTATTTTCTTAAAATATTTACCCAGAAGTAAAATTGCTAGATCATATGGTAGTTCTATTTTTAATATTTTTGTTTTCCACACTCTTTTACACAGTGGTAATCCTAATTTACTTTCCCACCAACAGTATATAAGGATTTTCTTTTCTCCACATCTTCACTATCAATTGTTATCTCAACATATACAAATCAATAAATACAACACATCACATTAATGTAATGAAAGATAAAAAACATAAAATTATGAGATGGAAAAAGCATTTGACAAAATTCAACATCTATTTATGATGAAGTCTCTTAATAAACTGGTTATGCAAGAACAAACCTTAATATGATAAAGGCCACTTATGACAAGCCCACAGCTAACATCAAACTTAATGGTGAAAGGTTGAAAACTTTTCCTCTAAGATCAGGAACAACAAAAGAGTGCCCACTTTTATCACTCTTAGTCACACACAATACTGAAATTCCTAGTCAGAGTTTCAGGCAAGAAAAATAAATAAAAGGCATCCACGTTGAAAAGAGAAAAGTAACATTTTCTTTGTCTGCACGTGATATGATCTTATATGCATAAAATTCTCAAGACACCACCAAATAACTGTTAGAATTAATAAACAAAATCAATGCATTTGCAGGATACAAAACTAATATACAAAAAATGAGTTATGTTTGTATACACTAACAGCATTATACCAGGAAGAGAAATTTTTAAAAGTTTAATTTTTAATAGTATCATAAAAAATAAAATACCTAAGGTTAAATTTAATCGAGGAGGTGAAAGATCTATACACTAAAAACTATGAGTGGCTTCTTGGTTAAGAGTTGGCTTAGGAGCGTGAGCTCTGAGCAGAAGGGCCGCTGGTTTGGATCCCACATGGGCCAGTGACACTGCGCCCTCTACAGCTAAGATGGTGAACAACAACAGCTCAACCTGGAGCTGGGTTATCATTAGTTGCCGGTGAAGGCATAGGCTGCAGTGGAGCTGCAGTGGGCTGCCATAAGCTACGGTGAGTGGCAGGCAGCTGGCATGAGTTGCCATGAGCTGCCATGAGCAGCTGTCCAATGGCTGGTGAGCGACTGCCTCACCCGGGAAAAGCACAATGATAATACCAACATGGGCCGGTGAAGCAATGTCCTCCCCAACTAGACTGAAGAACAAAAGGACAGCAACTTGTCTGTTCCCCTTCTCCAATTTCCCAGTGCTGTTCCCTCCCTCAATTCCCCAATAAAATCTTTTAAAAACCCAAAAAAACTATAAAATAGTGATTTAAAAAATGGAAGAAAACACAAATAATGAAAAAGATATTCTGTGTTTGTGGATTGAAACACTGTATCATTTCTAGTGAGTTTTAGACATTGCTATGTTTTTGCAATTAGTGTCCTTTCATTTTTTCTACGAGCACATCTTTTGGCTTTTTTTGCAAGGAAGATCTAATGGTGAAACCCCTCAGCTTTTGCTTGTTTGGAAAATTCTTTATCTTTCCATTTCTTAAAAATGATTTGTTGGGTATAGTATTCTTTTTGACAGTTTTTTCCTTTCAATATTTTGACTATATCATCCCACTCTTTTCTGTCAC
>NW_017731609.1:683726-684661 GCF_001890085.2 Hipposideros armiger
TTTGAACTTCATACATTTCAACTTTCATTTCTCTCACCATGTTTGGTAAGTTTCAGCTATTATTGCTTTAAATAGATTCTCTGTCCCTACCTCTTTCTCTTCTCCTCTGGGTCTGCCATAATGCATATCTGTTTCTTTTGATGATGTCCAATAAGTCCTGATGGCTTTTCACTCTTTTTCATTTATTATTGCTCCTCTGACTAGACTGGAGGCTGGGAACCCAAATGAGGAAGAACTCACCACAAAGCTCCCTGGCCAGACAGGCCACAGCTTGGCTCTGCCGATGGGCAGAGATACTGATCCAGCTTACTGCCTGGATGCAGTTGTGAGGATGATGAAGTCTGCCAAGATCTGATTGCTGGTTGCTGAAAACTCGGCATCCTTTCTGTTTTTATCTAATCCTTGATGGTCGAACACTGCAGATTTCCTCTGTGAGGTGAGACCCAACTGGGCCTCCAGGGAAGCACTCTGCAAGGGTAGGAGAGTTGGATGTCAACCTTAAGGTATTTATTTCTCACTGGAAAAATCATAGGCTCAAGGGGCCCTCTGACTGTCATGCTTTGCTGGCTTGGGGGACTGGAAAATGTGGTCAGAGTGTAGCTGATCCTTTTATCATTCTAATGTGGTCCTTCTCCATCTCTCCGGTCCGTGTGGATGCTTCTGCTTCACCTCCAGGTTCTAGGGTTTTTGCAATGGAGTCTTGTCAATGGCTGGTTGTTAGCTGATATTCTTAAGAAGGGGATTGAAGTCAGGAACAAATTATCACCAAGTTAATTACATCACTCCTTCTTTTCTGTCTCATGGCAGTTTCAAAACAAAAGTTTTTACTTTTGATGCCATCCAAATTATCTGTTTGTTTTCTTTTGTCACTGTGCTTTTGGTCCCATATTTAAGAAACTATTTCCTACTCAAGGCCACAAAAATTTATATTTACT
>NW_017731609.1:687517-730757 GCF_001890085.2 Hipposideros armiger
CAACTCTCCTTACTGATTTTCTGCCTACTTAATTTCTAAGTTGCTGAAAGAGGAGTCTCCAACTGTAATAGTGGGTGTGCATATTTTTTCTTTAAACTCTATTCAGCATTTGCTCAACATATTTTGATGCTTTGCTGTTAGATGTGTACACATTAAAGTTTATTGTATTTTTTTGTAGATTTGATCCCTTTATCATTATGTAATGCACCTATTTCTCTCTCACTCTTTCTTGCCCTTAAATATGTTTTCTATAAAATTAATATCATGCTTTAGCTTTCTTTTTGTTAGTGTTAACATGGTATATCTTTCTCATTCCTTTTCCACTTAATCTTTATCTATATAATGTTTTCTCTCTATATATAATGTTTTCTTTTTACATAACATATGGGTCTTGTGTTTTTTTGTTGTTTTTTGTTTTTTTTTCTGCCCTGTCTGATGCTCTCTGTCTTTTTGATATATTTGGACCAATTGCATGAAAAATTTATATGGTTAAATTAATACCTACCATATTTATGACTGTTTTCTAATTGTTGCAAATGTATTTTGTTTCTTCCTCCCTATTTTTATTTCCTACTGTGGTTTTA
This sequence comes from Hipposideros armiger, assembly GCF_001890085.2. Lineage (NCBI taxonomy): Eukaryota > Metazoa > Chordata > Mammalia > Chiroptera > Hipposideridae > Hipposideros > Hipposideros armiger. The sequence continues at coordinate 688,102 of NW_017731609.1, forward strand.
ATTGAGCATTTTATATGATTCTATTTTATCTCCTGTCTTAGTATGTCATTATACTTCTTTGAAAACTTTTAGTGGCTTCCCTAGAATTTTCAATATATATATTTAAATAATCTAATTTTAACTTTAAATAGCACTATGCTTCTTCATGTGTAGTAAAGGAAACATAACAGAGTTTTCCCAGTTCATCCCTCTTTGCTCTTACACTATTTGAGTCATTCATTTTGTATCTATCAGGAGCTCAGCTGACCTGGGAGAGAACCAAGCTTCCAGATATTAGAGTAGCCAATTAAAGCAGCACACCAAAAATAAGTAAGTTAAGACTTTACTTACTGAGATGGTTGTAAGCAAGAGGCTAAATAAAACTGAAGGAGGAAGTGCTAACACCCCATTTTCAACTTTCCCCCATGGAACAGTGTACTTGTCAAAGGTCAGGTAGACTAGCACAGATATGGGGTTCATCTCACTGTTGAGGGAGCCTTGAATAAAAGGCTCCGGCAGTGTTTTGGATCTTGGGGTTAGGAGAAGGGTAATGGGGGAGGCCTAGGAGTGGAAAATACTGAGTCAGAATAGGGAAAATTGCCTTCAAGGTTTCTCTTTCCTCCCACCTCCCCAATACTTCATAAAGATACCTTAGTAGGGGCACCTGAAGAAGTTCTTAGTCCAAGGCTTCAGATAAAGAGAGCTAGGAATGAAAGCACTAGGGCTAGGAAAGAAAATATGCAAAAAGCATGAACAACCGGAGGGGTCTGTGTCTTACCACAACTCCCTTTAGAGTCTTGATATATTGGCTGTGCACCAATTCTGGTGAGGGGAGGGCAGCTTTCCTCTGTGAGGCCTGTCGGGTAAAGACTGTGAATGCCTATGATCAGGTCTGAAAAAGTTTTAACCATACTCTGACTCTGCAATATCCATTTGCTATAATCACTCAATATATTTTAGTGTTGTTATTTTAAGTAGTTGTCTTTTATAGTAAGGATAACAATTGTATTATTTTAGCTTCATTTATTCATTCTCCAACATTTTTCCTTTATTTATGTAGCTCTGTGTTTCTGACGTATATTATTTGCCTTCTCTCTGAATTACTTCTTTTAACATTTCTTGTAAGGCAGTTCTGCCACTGATAAACTTCTGCCTCTCCAGTTTTTTGTTTGTTTGTGTTATCTGAGAAAGACTTTATTTCTTCTTCATTTTGAAGGATACTTATTGTATGTGGGATACAGAATTCTAGGATTTTTGTTTGTTTGTTTTTTTAATTTAATGCCTTAGCAATTTTACTCCATTCTTTTCTTGCTTTCATGGTTTCTGAGGAAAAGTCTACAGTGACTTTTGAAACCTATGTAATTTTACTAACCATTGCCACACCAATAAATTTACTTAAAAACAAAAGTCTACAGTAACTTTTTTTTTACTTGTTCTTCTATAAGTAAGGTAGGATTTTGTTGTTCTTGTTTTGTCTTCTTTCAATATTTTCTTTTTGTCTTTTGTTTTCTACAACTTGGACAGATATGCCTCAGTGTAGATTTTTGGTATTCATAATGCTGTTGATCTCTGGTTTTTCTGGATCTGTACTTACAAATCTGTCAGCTATTTTGACAATCCTTGGGCATTAATTACTTCAACTATTTCTTCTGCTCTCTTACCTTTCTTCTCTTTCTAATATTCCACTTATACATATAATATCTTTTGAAATATTTCCACAGATTTTGTATGTTAAATGCTGATATTTTTTTTCTTCTTGATTTCAGTTTGTGAAGTTTGTGTTGCCTTTTATCTTCAAGCTTATTGGTTCTTTCCTCACTCATGCTTAGTCTTCAGAAGAGTGTTCATTCTGAAGATGAGCCCATAAAAGGCATTTTTTATTTTATTTACAGTGATTTTTATTTATTTTTTCCCAAACTGTCTTTAATTTTTAATATATTTTTTCATTGCAGTTAACATACAATATCATATTAATTTCAGGTGTACAACATAGTGATTAGATATTTATATAACTTGGGAGGCGATCACCTTGATAAATCTCGTACCCATCTGATACCATACATAGATATTACAATATTATTGATTATATCCCTTATGCTATACCTTATAGCCAAATGACTGTTACATAACTACCAATTTATATTTCTTAATCCCATCCCTGTTTTCACCCATATCCCCAAATCCTTTCCCATCTGGCAATCTTCAATCAGCTCTCTGTATCTAAGCTTGTTTCTGTTTGGTTTGGTCATTTATTTTGTTCTTTAGATTCCACATATAAGTGAAATCATGTGGTATTTATCTTTCTCTGTCTCACTCTACTCAGCACAATCCCTCTAGGTCCATCCATGTTGTTGCAGATGACAAGATTTCATTTCTTCATTTTCATGGCTGAGTAATATTTCATTGTGTATATGTACCATTTCTTTTTTATTGATTCATCCATTGATGGATACACAGCTTGCCTCCATATCTTGCCTATTGTAAACAATGCTGCAATAAACATGTGGATGCACATGTCCCTTCAAAGTAGTGTTTTGGTTTCTTCAGATAAATACCCAGAAGTGGGATTACTGGGTCCTTCTTCGTCTCTTCTTATAGTCTGTGTTTTAAAGTCTATTTTATCAAGTATAAGTAATGCTACCCCAGCTTTTTAAAAATTTTATTTCCATTTTCATGAAATATCTTTTCCCATCCCTTTACTTTCAGTCTGTGTGTATCTTTCAATCTAAAGTGAGTCTCTCATAGGCAGCATATGTAAGGGCTTCTTTTCTTATCCATATAGCCACCCTATGTCTTTTAATTGGAATATTTATTCCACTTAAATTTAAAGTAATTGTTGATAGATATCAATTATTGCCATTTTATTATTCATATTTTTACCTATATTTTTCTTATTATCCTTGAAGAAGTACCTGCAACATTTCTTGTAATATTGGCTTGGTGGTAATGAACTCCTTTAGTTTTTCTCTTGTTTGAGAAGCGCTTTATCTGTCCTTTGATTCTGAATGATAGCTTTGCTGAGTACAGTCATCTTGGTTGTAGGTCTGAACTGTTCATCTCTTTGAATATTTCGTGTGACTCTCTTCTGGCCTGCAAAGTTTCTGTTGAGAAATCCACTTATAGTCTTTTGAGAGCTCCTTTCTAGGTAATTAACTGCTTTTCTCTTGCTGCCTTTAAAATTCTCTCTTTGTCTTTAATCTTTGGCATTTAAATTATGATGTGTCTTGGTGTGTGCCTCTTTGGACTCATCTTGTGCTTACTGGGCTTATATGTCTATTTCCTTCACCAGGTTAGGGGAGTTCTGGTCCTATTATTTCTTCAAATAGGTTTTCAACTCCTTGATTTCTCTCTTCTCTTTCTGTTACCCCTGTGCTGTGAATGTTGGTATGCTTGATGTTGTCCCAGAGACCACTTAAACTATCTTTACTTATTTTGATCCTTTGTTCTTTTTGCTGTTCTTATTGTGTTTATTGTGCTACCTTAACTTCTAAATTCTTGATTTGATCCTCTGTTTAATCTATTCTATTGTTGATCCCCTCTAATGTATTCCTCATTTCAGTTATTGTATTCTTTATTTTTGACTTTCTTTTTTTATATTTTCTCTCTCCATTTTTATGTTTCCTATCTGTTTGTTGAAGTTCTCCCTGAGGTCACTGAGCATCTTTATAACCAGTATTTTGAACTCTTATCTGGTTATTTGCTTATTTCCATTTTGTTTAGTTCTTTCTCTGAAGCTTTGTTCTGTTCTTTCATTTGGTATATGTTTATTTGTCTTTCCATTTTGGCTGCCTCCACATGTTTGTTTCTATGTATTAGGTAGAGCTGCTATGTTTCCTGTTCTTAGTAGTGTATCCTTATTTAGTAGGTGTCCTATGGGGTCCAGTGGCACAGTCTCCTTGGTCACCTAAGGTGGGTGCTGCACGTGTGTTTTTTTTGTGTGTGTTGTGTGTGCCCTCCTGTTGTAGTTGAGCCTTGGTTGCTGTTTGCACCTCAATGGGAGGAATTGAGCCTGTTGTGCAGGGGATTATCCTATGATGTAAGATTTGCTTTAGCAAGGCTCTGATGCCTGCCCAGTCTGCCCTTTGTGTGAGTTTTCCATGGAGGCAGCTGAGTGCTTACCTGGCTCCAAATATGGTCACTGGGTATGCTGACCCCAGTGCCTCCTGGGAAAGACCCCACCGAAGGCTAAGTTTAGCTACAGCCTATGCCCTGCCCGGGGTCACTTGGAATGATCAATAAAGCAATCTGCAAACAGCTGCCACCCATGCTGTGCTTGGAGGTGCGTGGGAGAGGCCAAGCCTCAAACCAAGGCCAGCTACCACTAACTCTGGGCTTGGGCCTGCTCAGCAAAAGGTATGGTGCATGCCAAGGCCAGATGCTGCTTGTTTGGGGTTTGTGAACCTTTGAGAGATTTTAGGCAAGTCCACAACATAAGCCAAGACAGGCCATTTGTCAGAAAAAGCCACTGGAAGTCTTGGGTGGGCCCACAAATTGGGTAGGGCAGGGTCTCAGGGAATCATCAAGGTGGGGTGAATGGTGTTAGCTAGGTTGATGGACACTCAGATATGGTGCCCACTAAGTGAATGCTGGGAATGGGGAAGGTTCAACGAAGGAACAATAGATTCTACCAGCTCTTCTGTCTGGGAGAAAGCTGTCCCTCCACCCCTTGCCCTGAAGCTAGATAATTCAGTTGTATTTTTCTTGCACCCTTCAAGCTGCTGCCCCAGCAATGAAGCTCAGAGTGAGTGAGTTCATCAGCAAGTAAGTCTGTGGGCAAGCTCTTTAAGAGGAATGCCTGGGACTCCAGCAGCCCTCTGTCTAATCCAGCCACAATCTTCACTGGTTTTCACAGTAGGAAGTTGTGGGGACTTCTCTTCCCAGCACTAGAACCCTGGGCTGGGTAACCTGGTATGGGGTGGGTACTCCTCAGGGGAGACCTCTGCAGCTGATATATCTTTCCATATTTTTAACTGCCACACACAGGTGTGGAACCAACCAGTTCCACGTCTCTATCTCTCCTAACAGTCTCAACATGGCTTTCTCTGTATATCCTTAGTTACAGACTAGACTTCAAACAATTCTCAATGATTGTTGTTCTGAAGCTTAGTTGTAATTTTGATGTTGCCATGAGAAGATGCAGGCACAGTGTTTACCTATTCTGCCATCTTGACCAGAAATCCACATTTTCAGTGCTTTTAGTTTCTAGCACTTGTTTTTTTTTATTCTTAGAGTTTCCATATCTTTTACTACATTACATCTTTTACACATTAGCCATATGTTTATGTATGTTGTCCATTTTCCCACTAATTATCTTAATATATCAGTTATAGTTGTTTTAAATTCTTTGTCTAATTCCAAAATATGTGTCTGATTCTGATGCTTGCTTTCTGTCTTCAGTATATGTCTTTCATTGTCTTTACCATGTTTGTAATCTTTTTTACAGACAGAAATGATGTATCAATTAATAGTAACTGAGGTACCTAGGGCCTTAGTGTGTTTTATGTTAATCTAGCTAGGAGTTGGGCTATGTTTAATGTTTGCTGTGGCTATAGGTGACAGAGGCTTCAAATTACTCTAGTATGTTTTTGTCACTCATGTAGCCTTTGGCTTCCCTAAATAATTCTTCTCAGATCAAGTCTGTGTCTTAGAGCTTTTTCCACTGCAGTTGACTATTAAGTTCCCTGATGTGGTGGACAGATGAAGGGGAGGGAAAGTGTTCTATAATCTGATAACTTAATCTTAGTGTTTGAGTGGGCCTGTGTCTCTGGGCTGTGACCTTTACTCATGGTTCTTAGCTATTCCTCCCTTAGGTGAGATGGGTAGGATAGAGGGGACTAGAGTTACAGAAATACCTTTCCTCCATGTGAAATATGGCTCAGATAAAGTTTTATGGGTTTGTTTGGTTTTTTACTATGAAATATACTGTGGGCACATTTCACAAAGTTTACTCTTTCCCTCCTCCTGCCAGAGCTATGGGATTTTTTTTTCTTGGCTTTTTCAGTTTGTTGTGGGTTCCTAGAGGACAAAATCACAAAAGAGTTTCATCTCCCTAAGACTGTAACCCTTAGAAATTTCTCACTTTCATGTGAATCCAAACTTGGTCCTCAGCAATTTGTAAAACTTACAATATAACTATTTCCGACCTGTTTGTAGTTCCGGCAGCTATTCTCTTCCAGGTAAGCTAATCTTGGTTGTATGATCTTGGCTCATATGTCTCTTTTAATTTTGGGGTGGCAGTTTTCACTGTGTCCTTTCTCTTCTGATGAATCCAAGAAAAGTTGGTCATTTTCAGTTATTACAGCCTTTTGTTCTACTAAGGACAAGGATAATTCCTTCCAAGCTTTTTACTTGTTAGAACTGAAACCAGAAGAACCAGCCATGCCTTTTTAATTCTCCAATTCTGAAATTCAATTATTTGCACGTTAGACTATTTGTTATTGTACCACAGCACATGGGAAAATATATATTTTCATTTAAACTTGTTTATGTTTTTATTTCACTTTCATCTTTATATTTTCAGTTCACTTTTTTCTATTTTACATCAATTTGAATATTTTGTATCAACTTAGTTTTTTTTTTAGTTCACTGAGTCTTTCTTTTTCTGTCAAGCTTATTGATAAGCCTGTAAGATGAATTGTTCATCTTTAATATTTTATTTTGTATTTCATGCATTTACATTTGACTCTCTTATTACATAGTTTTTATCTCCTTGTGAAATTTCTTACCTTCTCATACACATTCTCATACAGAGTGTTTAATGTGAAAGTTACCTGAACCTATGTCCATTATCAAAAAGGATAATTAACATTTGCTAAGAGTGCATATTTTTACATAACTTATTTCCTCTTTAAATTAATATAATTCAAGATTGTCTTTTAATTGTTAATTTACCAGCATAACTTTTTAAAAAACTAAATAATAAATAAGAAGAAAATCAACATTAGACTAAACTTGTAGAAGAGGGTAGATAGAAGACATTTTATAAAACCTTTGGATAGAAATAAAAACTGTGTATCTGCTCTCATATTTTTTTTTTCAGGAAAACCTGGTCATTTCTCTTCAGTAGAAAGAGGTTTATATAGCAAAAAGAATGGTAAAATTTTTCTGCCTCTGAGGCAATTGTAAAAGTATTTTAATGTGCCTCAGCTGGAAGTTTCTATGTTTTGCCAAATTAAATAATCATTTTCTTTCTGTAAATAGTGTCTTTCATCTTCAAAAAAGTTTGAGAATAGATATATTTGTAAACTATGCAAAACATTTAGAAATTCTTAATGTTCAGCATGAAAATGCTGATTTTTTTCCCATCTCTGCTTTAATTACCAATGTGGGAATTCCTCTAAATTATAAAAAAAAAAAATACGCACTATCAGTCATGGGAGGTACCTTTCAAGACAACATATTTTAATTTGTAATAGGGAATGATTGGTTGATTTTTCCTCTTTCCTGAAAGTTTCACTTCCCCTCTTCCTCTGGTGGAATTAAAAAATATATATATATATATATATTTCTAGAATATTATCTATTGAAGATGTAACTTAACTAAGTTTTAATTATGATTTATTTTTATTATACCAAATAACTGCACAATTGCTAAGTGTCAAATGGGTTTATATGAGGTTGCATTATTTTTCCAGGTATTTTTATGATTTATTCTAAAATTAATAATTTAATATTTTAAGGTTAACTATGAAACTGATAATTATTTTTCTAATACTGTTATAATCGACTAATAGATATTTTAAAAGCTTTTAAGATTGTTTCCTGACCACTACGCACTCATTAGAGTAGCTAAAATCTGGAACACTGACAACACCAAATGTTGATAAGAATATGGAGAAACAGGAACTCTCATTTATTGCCAGTGGGGTTGCAAAAAGGTAAAGTCATTTTGGTAGACAGTTTGATGGTTTCTTCCAAAACTAAACATACTCTTATCATACATTGTGCTTCTTAGTATTTGACCAAATAAATTGAAAACTTATTTCTACAGAAAAACCTGCACTCAGATGTTTATAACAGCTTTATTCATAATTGACAAAACTTGTAAGTAAACAAGGTATCCTTCAGTAGGTAAATAGATAAACTGTGGTAACTCCAGACAATGGGATATTACTCCATGCTAAAAAGAAATGAGCTATCAAGCCATGAAGAGATATGGTGGAAACTTAAATGTAATAGTAGTGAAAGAAGCCAATTCAAAACAGTTATATACTGTATGATTCCAACTATATAATATTATGGAAAAGACAAAACTATGGAGACAGTATAAAGATCACTGGTTCCCTAGGGTTGGGGGTTGGGAGATGGATGACTAGGTAAAGCACAGAGACTTTGTTATTTTTAGACTAGAAAAAATATTCTGTATGACACCATAATGATGAATATGTGTTATTATGTATTTGTCTGAACCCATACAATGTAAAACACTAAATGTGAAACATAACGTAATCCATAGACTGAGTGATCATGATGTGTCAATGTTGGTTCAAATCATTCATTTTAATAAATGTACCACTCTGCTGGGGAATGTTGATGGGAAGCTCTGCATGTGTGGGACAGGGAGGATATGAGAAATCTCTAACTTCTGCTCAATATTTCTGTGAACTTAAAAGAGATCTAAAAATTAAAAAAAATTAAAATTATATTTTGTTTATGTAGTTTTTTAGTGGCATATCCAGTGTATTTGAAAGTGGTCATTTGTACTCAGGAAAGAAAGATTTTTACAGTAAAAAAAATGAAAAAAATGCTGACTTCAATAAGGAAAATCACTACACTGTCAGAGTTTTAATAGTGTCTCTAGAGAAATATGGCAAAGGCAGACATTTCATAAGTTTAGAGGGTCTAGTATAAGATGAGCTTTTCAATGTGTAGGCCTACTATGATCGGGTGAGGTTTATGACATAATAATTTAGAGTGGTAGACATAGAGACATGATAATTCTGAGTGAGAGAATAAAGCCAATCTTGAAGAGCACACAATGCCTTGTTTTATATTAAAGAACATTTTTTCTTATCCATTCCAGAAAAGGGGGTACAAATAATTTGAGCTTAATTACAAATTAAATTAAGATCTTTCCTTAATCTTATTTGAAGCAACTAAAATCTACTGAGATTTTTAAAAACCCATCGGTGAGCTAAAAGTATAATTTACATTTCATTCTCTCTTTACACACCACATACATGAGTATATTTTTATTTATCATGCAATTGAAGACATCAATATAACAATTTTCTTCAAAATATTTACAAAAGTAATGAGATACCTATTCACAGCTCTTAATGAAAGACACAAAATACCTCACTGCTCATGGATGTCTCTACCTGTACTTTGATTTAATAGCAACAAGCTCATTATCTTGAATAGCTTGCTAGTTGTTTTTTTATATTTTATTTAGTGGCTTTATTTTTCTGGGTAAAAGAAGAAAGTAAAAGACACCAAACTGGCAAAAATAAGATAGCTTCTTAGTTTTTAAGGGTGTTCTCTATTAAGATACCACTTTAAATGTGCTTCTTATTACCTTCTTTCACAAAAAGGAGGTCCATATATGATATAGGCATATTTGTTTATAGATTTAATAATAAAATTCATATTAATAACATAAAAGTAAAGCACCAACGATTACATTTTAAAGATTCAGTTTAGATTTCAGATATTAGTAAGGACTGGGAAACTGGCGGATCAAAATTTTCACATTTAAAGGCTCATTTAAAAAAGAAAACAAAGTAAATGGAAGAAAAATAATTTACGGAAGAACGGTAATCCAGCTGTTTGCTTCTGATCTTAATTGGATTTACCTACAATTGATATTTTGTGTCAGTATGTGTTGTATCATCAATATAGGCAATAGTTACCCAACATAAAAGATGCTATGAAGAGAGGTAAACTCCAAGATTAAAAACGTCAAATAAAAGACAACATATTAATTTATTTGACATAATCGTTTCTAAACACTTTTTAGTCATGTATGTTAGAGACTTAATATATCAGTTTGATGCTATTTTTCTACATTTCTATCCCTTATATTTGTCTCCTAGACAAAGACAGTGAAAGAAATTAGAGTCCAATAAAATGGCCTTAAAAATGGGGACACACATTTTCTTCTGCCTTGCAGGCAGCCATGTTGACTATTGTCTTAAAAATAGGTGTGTAGCATCTGAATTACAAAGGCAGGTACACATCATCAATTACAAGGCCTTTGTCATTTGTGTACAGATAAATGAACTTATCCTTTAAAACTAAGCAACATAAGTTGTGTTTGGGAAAGAATTTGCATGTGTATTTATTTATGTATATTTTATTCCATTTATCTATAAGAAGTTAATATGAGATGTTTTCATGTGAATATAGGAATATTTTATCTAGGAAAAAAATATGAAAGAGATTACCAGTGCTTATAAGAGAAAACTTTTTCAATAGAAATGTTGAATACACACACACTACACACACACACACACACATACACACACACACACACACACGGTGGAAAATTAAGTTCATGAACTCATCCTAGAAAAAGTGCTCCATACCTCATTGCTGAATATCACTACAGTCACCTTTGAAGCACTCTCTTCTTTGGGAAGTTATGTACCAATGCTAGCACCTAGTCCACCCTTCAAAGAAATTTTGGAACTCTTTCTGGAATGGCCATCAGAGCTGTCATCATATGACCCTTGATGTCCTGAATGTCATCAAAATGCCTCCCTTTCAATATTTCCTTTATCTTTGGGTAAAGAAGGAAGTCATTTGGGGACAGATCAGGTAAGTAGAGAGGGTGTTCCAATATAGTTATTTGTTCTGGCTAAAAACTCTCTCACAGACAGTGCCATGTGAGCTGGTGCATTGTTGTGATGCAAAAGCCATAAATTGTGGTGAAAAATTCAGGTTGTCTAACTTTTTCATGCAGCCTTTTCAGCACTTCTGAATAGTAAACTTGGTTAATTGTTTGTCCAGTTGATACAAATTCATAATGAATAATCCTTGTGATATCAAAAAAGGGATAGCAACATTATTGCAACAAGTTTATGAACGTAGTTGTCTGACCTCATGTGTGTATCTATATCTATCTATCTATCTATCTATCTATCTATCTATCTATCTATCTATCTATCATCTTCTATCTTTTACATATAAACGAATATCCATATCACACAAAATTGCAACACATTCAATATTTTTAGCTGCATAACTCACACTGACATCCTTTACTACCTTCCCCACCCTGTTTGAAAATGTACCCCCTCATTTATATCATCACTCCTGATTTTCCTTTACTGTTCTGCTTTTCTTTTTTTTCATTGTTTTTATCTCCAATATGCTAAATAATGTATTTATTATGTTTGTTGATTACTATCTATTTTCTCCTCTGGTGTTAATTAACTTCATGAGAGCAAGGATTGTTTTGTTTATTGACACATCCTAATTGTCTATAACAGCATGGCATGAATAGAGTAGGTGCTTAATAAATGAACACGTAACAAATATTATGTTGTATATGTATTTATGTGTGCTAGTGAATGTGGAGAGATAGATGATGATAGATAGATAGATAGATAGATAGATAGATAGATAGATAGATAGATAGATAAATAGATATGTTTTCAGACTTTGAAATTATGCTTTCCATGTCTTTTCTCTAATTTTTCTTGTTTTGGTGTTTAAGCCATCCTTCTCTGTCATTTAAATAGACTATGGGGTGTACAATTTATACAAGTTTAATTCGAAAGTTCCAGCTTTGATGCCCAATATTCTAACTGTAGAATTCTGACTGCAGAGTTCTGGTAAGTATTTCACCGAGCAAAATGTTTGAAAAATCATCTTTTTCATTTTCTTAACTTACAAATTGCAATCATAGTGCCCTGAGCTTGGTTGACCAGTATTTCTTACAAATCAAATGAAATGAAAAGCGACTTCTGAACTAACTGAAACAATCTGTGTCACATCCAAATCTTCTAATGAAATGGTCACTGGAGCTCAGCAGTATCATCTGAGCCAACACAGCTCAGATGGGTTTGAGTTAAATGCAAACATTACCACCCTACAGCAAAATAGAAAATTATTCTGCACAATCATGTTGTAAACTGGCAAATCTAAGGTCTGGAAAGCTCATAGTTGAATAGTTTCATCACCAATGGCAAGCCAGTTGGGCTGTCACAACTTACCAGCCATTCAGGTGAATTCAACAGTATTTGGAGTTGTATTATGAAAAAAAGAATTTTAAATTTCTAATGAAATATTTAGATCTCTGCTCAAAATGTTCCTCCTCAGTGATATCAAAATGATATCATTTTCATATCATTTTTACTGTCTATTATAATTACATTCATTTTATTATTTTATTATTGGATTATTTGCTTTCTTCCTCCTAGAGTATAAGCTCTATGAAGGCAAGAACATTGTATGTTTCATCCCTGTCTCCCCAATATTAAGAAAAACATAGTTTATAAATTCTAGGTTGCTCAAGTAATAGTCATCAGGTGAATGAATGAATAAAAATGAGTAGCACAAGGAGTGACTGCTCCTTCTAATGGGCATTTGGGCATCTCCAAAACCCCTTTTCACCAAGAAGGGCTCTGAAAAGCCTCTGTACTGAGCATTTAAAGTATTACAAACCTTTTCAAAAAAGCATTTTTATTTTTCCTAGAAACATCTCTACAATGTGAGTTAGAATTCTATTGTCATGTTTATTACAAGTCACATTAGAGAATTCAGTAGTTTTGGTCTTATAACTACATGCTTAGTTCTTAGTAATGACCTGGTTTTTAAGTCATTTTGTTTTTAAGGCACTAGGTTGAAAATATTACTTGAGAAAATGAATGAATAAGGAAGACTGCAAAAGATGCAGATATTGATGGTGGAATAGAAAAAGATCAATATTTCAATATTAGGCATGTTAAGTCCCAGATGTCCTTTAGGGATTCAAGTAGACATGATGAGTATATATTGGGTTGTCGGAAAAGTCATGACGTATTTTTTTCTGTTTTTCGTTGCAAATATGCGTCATGACTTTTCCGACAACCCAATAGATTGAATATATAAGCTTGGAGTCAGGGAGAGTTTCAGATGAATATATAAATTTAGGAGTTATTATCATATAAATATTTAAAGCCATAAGAAAGGGTGCAAATGTAAATAGAAAGAAGAGGACTGAAGATTGATCTCTGAGACACTCCAACATTAAGCAATTGTGATGATTGGATTGACCAAGTAAGGAATATGAGAAAGAGTGATCAGAGGTAAAAGAAAAAAAAATAGGCTGCTGTTTTGTCCTAGCCATCAAATAAAGAAAAAGATTTCTGAAGTGCTGGGATTGAAATGCTGGAAGCAGAAAGTATTGTTTTTCATGGTATTTGAAATTATATTTAGTTCTATTTGTTTTTTATGGTAAAGATAACAGGTATAAGACAGAAGAATTAGAAAAGAGAAAAAAATTATTTCATAGGTAAGTTCAGTAAAACATGAGCAGAGAGATTTGTTGAAAGACACTATTAGTTAAGTTTAATTCCTTTCAGTTGATTTCTTTTTATGCATATTCCTAAATACTGACCTAATATTGTATGCATAGATTTTTATCAAACAAAAATTTTACATTAAATTATAAGCATTTAAAATATTATTATCTATTGACTACCTATTTACATTTTCAATTTTTATAGTATATTAGTTTCAGATGTAGACTACACTTTTTTCAATAAAGAAATGATAATCTATGAGAGGTTAAACTGTATTTCTTAACATTTTATTGATGGATATTCAGATTTTATCTTTCAATCAAAAAATACTTTTGAGAGCCAATTTGTGTCAGGTATGGTACAGACAAGAACAATGTTCTAGAAAGAATATATATATATATATATATATATATATATATATATGTAAACAATTATAAAATAATGCAAAATTTAGAAATTGAAATTTGTTATACATCAAGTACTATTCTGAGTGCTTTGCAATATTATCATACTTAATCTTTACTAAATATTATAAGATAGATATCTAATTATAATATCATATATAATATAATATTATCAGATGTATCTGAGATGAAGGCTGAGCATGTGAAGCAGAGTGGAAGACCTTGGAGTTATTTTAAAAAGTTCAAGTTTGTGTAAATGTGACAGATAGCTTATGGTGGGCGCGTTGCTCTCAGGAGATCGCCTTGAAGGATTGCAGGGAGAGAAAGGCTGGGACCACTTTGACTTTTCAAAGTGCTCATGTGCTGTCTGAAAGAGATCCTGGAGATCATGGAAGCTGTCAAAAGCCTTTAGCAATTGGAATGGCATGAACAGATTTATGATTTAGAAAGCTTCCATAAATGAGAATGGAATCATGTAAGCTACAAAAGAAGTGATTGCAGTGATAAATGTGAAGGGTGAAGTCAGCTTCATGATGGAAGCATTCTTTCCTGTGCTTAGGAATATTTCTCTTAGGAATAGTGGACTAACTGGGTAAAAGAATGTGAATTTTCAAACTGAAATTAATTACTTAGAAAAATTTTCTCAGAAGATTTGGCAAGCTTGGAGTGTACATGATTTTATTCTGATAGTTTTTACTTTTTTTTTTTCATTATTCGTGTCATCTGGCCAAGTTCATAGTGATTGCCAAGTCATTCCTATTTTCTCTTTATCTTTGATGTTAGCAGTTTAAATATGACATGTCTAGGTATGGGGGGTGTTTTTTTTTATTTTTCAAGTTCCCATTATAACTCTCTTCCTGAGGTTTCACTTCAAATAGTTATTACTATTCTCATCATTATTTTTATTGTCATTATTACTTGTGAGATAATATTTTCAGTATTGTTGTCATCTCATATATGGAGGCATTTCAATATGAATATATAAATAATGCAGAATTTTTTAGAAAAATTTACATTTTCCACTGTCAATTATCTAAAACATAGCTTTAAAAATGCTTGTTGAACCTTTATATTTTTACCCCATCAGCTTTTGGCCATGCCTATCCACCTGTACCACAGAGAGAAGTCTTTCTCCATGTACTTGACACTCTCTGAGAGGTAGAGTGCTGTGCTGAGTACTCAGTACATGGATCAGGGTGGAGTTGAAGGGGTTCTTTGTTGTCCTGGTCCAGACTCAATCTTAGGTGGAACCTTTGTCTCTAGGCTTCTGTGGTAGGATGTTTTTAGTGTTCCTATTCCTTCTCCCCATGGCAGCAAGCTATGTCTTGTATCTGTGGTTGGTATTTTTAAAAGACAATTCTCCATCACTCTCTTGTGCTTCTGAACAATTAAACAGCAGAGATGCTGATGGCCTTTTTTACTTCTGGACTATCTTTTCAATAATTTTTTTTTTATAGTGAACAACCTTATAAGAAAATGATAGTATTGTTCTCTGGAGCAGAAGGCAGATTTGTTTTCTGTCCATTATAATAAAGTCTCCTTGTGGGGCAAAAGTCAGGTAGGTTTACTTGCAGTCCCTATAAAAAATTAAAGTATCCTAAATTGGAGTTGATTTTCTTTTAAGGCAACCCACTGCTTGTGCAGGCATCACCTAACATTCATCATGTCACTCTAGGGGAATCAAGACTCAGGAACCTGATGAAAGAAAATGATGGAATTCTGACTACCACTATTGGTGTGAGTATTAAACTGTCTTTTATCTATGGCTTAGGAGCCTCATGTCACTCTGCTAAGCATTTATATGAAATTGTGTCTAGTTACCTTGTTAGATTGTAAGTAGGGTAAAATTTCAGATCCTTCACAGTTCTTGACAATCTTGGGTGGAGGATTCCTGCCCCTCCCCAAGTGGCATCAGGCTTCTGCGTGGAATCACTATAAGATCCTGGGTCTAAGATCCTTCTGTGTCTCTCCTCCCTAGCAATACAGAGTTCAACCATTTCCAAATGGCAATGGACTTTCGTTGGTGTCTTGATAGTTCCCTTCCACTCCCCCAGAGCCTGATTGGATTTTCTTCTTCTCCTTCCTTGGAAGCTTAAGGTATTTGCTTTGTGGGACAGGTCCAGAGAAATGGGCAGGGTCTGTACCCCATGGACACTAGTCACCTACTTCACCTGTGCTACTATAATAAAAGCAGATTTCTCTGGCCTTCTGCCCAGTTCCCATCTTTCTCCTGAGCACCTGGTAGAGGCACATGGAAAAAATCTTGCAAGCAGTACAAACTTTCCTTGTGCCCAGGGCCCTTAGCTATTAGAAACTAATATACTAGCCCACTTTTGCCTTTGAGGATTCATTAAAATTTTTGCTTATTTCTTTTGTACCCATTTCTGTGGTGGCCATCTCTTTCTCCCATATTTCAACTAAGGTGAGACAGTCTGCATGCCCTGTCTCTCTTTGGATAGGTGTATCCATCTTTAGAATTTGGTTTGCTTGCTTGCCTTAAGTAATCCGTTCTCTAATAAATTCAAGAAAATACATGATAATGTAAATAATCTAGCTTTAATGTTCTTTGTAGCTTTCCAATCCTAGAAAAAACGGAATAGTGTCTAATTTGTTCATTTGACAAATACTTTCAAAGCTCTGCTAATGACAAAGCTGTTATCCTAAGTCATATTGCAGGCATGCAAAGGTGTATACATGATGGTGAAAAAGTAACACTTGTCTCACTGTCAAGGCACTAGTTGGGAGAAATGCCTGCTTGTTTATACCATTGGCAATCTTCTCATCCCATTTGAGGTCCAGCTTCCTAGACTCCAAGCCTCATCCATAGGAATGCTTTCTCAGTCTAGTGATCCCTGGTCCATATCAGATGAGTTACCATGTTACTATTATTCCTATTGAAGGTGCTCAAGGCTTCTTCTTTGCTCTCTATTTCCACACTCAGCTGGCCAAGTGAGAGCAAGAGGGCCTAGAGCAGACTGACATCAAGCCCCTTCAAAGTATTGGTGCATAGGAAGTAGTTCTTCCAGGGACAGTGCCTCTCAGCTATTTGGATTTTTTGTTTGTTTGTTTTTAGTAGTTTAGCTCCTTCCTGTTTAAAATGAAAGAGTTGAATTAAATAACTTCAGAATTCTATTCAAATGACATTCTGTGACTCATTTTGTTGTCTTCAACAAGGGAGACAAATTATATGTATCAAAGTTGGAAAGGAACATAGAAATATATACTTTAAACTTTTTTTTTGTAAAAATGAGAAAACAGAGACAAAAGGAAGTTAAATGATTTGCCCAAAGCTATACAGATGTACCATGAAAACCAAAAATGAAGTACAAGATTTAAGCCATCATGGCTTGACCACAAGGAAGGGCTAGGAGAGCGGATACCTGCACAGATTAGAGGGACTGTGCTCAAATCCTGGGTCTATTGATTACTTATCAGTAAAGTCCCCTAAGCAAAGGGACTCAAACTTTCTAAACTTCTACTTGCCTTTTTGTGAAATAGGGATGATAATGACAATATTGGCCTCCTATGGTTGAAGTGGGCGTAAAATATTATTGTTGACAGTGCTTGGCCAAGTGCTATCAATAAATGCACAAAGCTTTCCAACCGTACAATGTGCTCTGCGGTATTAATGTATGCACTTTAAATTAATGAGCAGAGAAGGAAAATGTCATATCAGCATTCTTTGTGGTGTTTTGAATGGAAATATTTTGCATTGCTTCATAGGCCTAAATTATATATAGGAAGGTCAGGAGCAGGTTCCATATTTAGTTTTTTGTTATTTTCCAGACTGGGCAGCAATTAAAAATTTTAAATTAACCTGATTAATATATCTGTTTTCAAATGTGTGGAAGGTGGTATTGTTCTAATAACCTTGCAACACTTGGGATGAAAGTGTAAATGTGGGGGTGTATGTTTGTGGGGGAAAATGGAGAAGTTGTTGAATAACTGCTATAGAACTAATTTTTCCCCCAAGGGATAGCTGTGGTAGTGAGCAGTGCCAGGTTGGGGTTTCTAAAATATATTTTGTAACCAATGCTATAATTTTTATTCCTGTTTATTGACCAAGAACTGCTTCATTTACTGAACTAACCACTTTGTGCAGCAGTTGGTGAGCCCTGTGGTTTTGTTGAACTGGGCCCTGTGTGTAATGCCCACTGCATTCCCATAGATGGCAGCATTTCACAAACAACTCAGGCACTGTCACCCCCCCACACCCCCCCCCCCAGGCCTTTCTTCCTCTTTCAGTTCAAAGAGAAAACAGCTCCATAATCTGTTGACAGGATTAAGGACCCCTGTTGCTTTACAGGAAGTAAATAAATCCTTATAGTATTCTGGAAAACTCAGAAGTGTATGAGAGTGGTACGAAATTGTTTATTCTATGGTTAAGGTATCAAATGAATATTTACAGCATTTAAAACAATTACCTTAGATTGATGTGGACTAGTGTTAAAACCCAGCCTGTTTGCATTACCTAGACTCTTGCACAGAAGGTTTACTTTCTGAGTACAGAATTTCTTGCTAGCATGAGTTGATAGTGAATTCTAAAACTGAAAAGACAGTGACATTTTCTTTTTAAATTCAAAAAAGTCATTTAGAAATTAAAATACTATCTATTGTGTATGCAAACCATTGTATAAAACATATGCCACATGATATAAAATATATAAACACAATAAGCAAAATAAAAGATACACCACAATAACAGAAGATAAATAGTATAATTGTGGGTATGTGTAAGCAAAAATTTATCTTTGACTTTAAAATTGAAGCTGAAATTGAAATTCTTCATTTTAGATAATATTGTTTAAGGTAGACATAGAAAAGTACTCTTGTCATAAATCTAGAACATTGACATTGCATTAAATGGTTTTAGTTAGTATTCTTAAATATGTTTCTGAGATAATTCAAACTGGCTACAGGACAATAATCTAAATCCATCAGTGAAATTTACCCAAGGGTCAATTATATGATCCTGTTATTTAGGTTTTCCATTGCTTTCGAGTACACTATTTTTTTTGTAACTCTTAATTTTTTTCTGCAACTTCCTTTAAGGTTTGAGAAGCAGATGATTTTTTAAAAGTACATTTGATTTGTGTTCATGATGCATTACTAGCTAAATAAATGATTATCATTTTGAAGTACAACACAAACATTTTCATTTATTTAAGATAAAGATTTCCAATAAGAAAATAAAAATGTTCTTGTAAGTGATAATCTCTAATAAGATGTTTGATCTTTAACAGTTCAACTAGTCTGTAAAGACTTAACCAAGCCCTAAATACAAGTTTTGTTGTAGTGGGTTGTCGGAAAAGTCATGACGTATTTTTTCTATGTTTTTTGTTGCAAAAATGCATCATGACTTTTCCGACAACCCAATAAATTCAATTATTAAATTGAAATGTTGACTATCATTCCCACTCTTATTTTTATAAAGAATAATTAGATAAATTGGCCTTAATAACTAATGAAGTTCATGTTTAAGTACTAGATAGCACATTAATTCTACCTCAAGTGGACTTCTCAATAATTCTGTTTTTCAGCTGCCATATTGTCAAAATGTGAAAATAACTATTTTATGCAAAACACGTAGTGTTTGCTTAGTCAGTGGTTGTAAATATTGTTTCTGTAAATTGAATACTGAACGTTTGCTTGAGAAACAATCCAGAAAAGGTTTTAGAAACTGGATACAGTGGCAGATTTCTGTTGTGGATCACCCCTCCCACTGAATTATGTCACATGATTGTGTAGCTTCATAGTGCAAATTGATGCTATTGATAACTAGTCAATGCATGTGGGCCAGTCCAGATGTTGCCCATCAAGACTATTAAGCTTGACAGGATTCATTTAGCAGCCAAGTGTAGTGAGAGCACTGCACACTTATGTAACATCAGTAACATAATTCAATAATACACAGTAACAGTGATAAAAAGGTGATGAAAACCTGACCAGTAATTGCTTTTTTCTTTTGGCTTATGATAAATACCTCTGATGCTTTAAATAGTGCTTGAGGGAAATAAAGAACATAAAACACTCTGCAATGTTAGTTTGTGTGTGTGTGTGGTCAGAACACATAACATGTGATCTACACTCTTACTGAATTTTAAAGTGTACAGTACAGTATTGTTAATTATAGGCACAATGCTGTGCAATAGATCGCTAGATCTTTTTCATCTTGCTCCACTGATGCTCTATAACCATTGAACACCATCTCTTTATTTCCTTTTCCCTCCAGCCCCTGGCAACCATCATTCTACTTCCTGCTTCTTCGAATTTGACTATTTTATATAGTCAAATAAGTGGAATCCTGCACTATTTGTGCTTCTGTGACAGGCTTATTTCATTTAGTATAATGTCCTCAAGTTCATCTATATTGTCCCATATTTCAGAGTTTCCTTCTTTTTGAAGGCTAATACTCCACTGCACATACATACATTTTCTTTATCCATTAATCCGTCAATGGACATTTAGGTTGTTTCTACATTTGGGCCTTTGTGAACAATGCTGCATGAACATGTGAGTGCAAATATCTGTTTGAGATCTTGATTTCAAGTCTTCTGGATAAAGATCGAGACGTGTGATTGCTGATTCATATGGTAGTTCTATTTTTAATGTTTTGAGGAAACTCCATATTGTTTTCCATAATGAACGTACCATTTCAAATTCCCACCAACAGCGTACAAGTGTTCCAATTTCTCTACAACCTCACCGACACTTTTGTTTTTAATAATGGCCATCCTAACAGGTGTTAAGTATCTCATTGTGGCTTTGATATGCATTTGCTTGATGATTAGTGATTTTTGAATGTCTTTTAATATACATGTTGGCCATTTGTGTATCTTATTCGGAGAAATGTATCTTCAAGTCCTTGGATGATTTTTAATTAGGTATTTGTTTTTATACTATTGAGCTGTAGGAGGTCCTTTTATACTTTGCATATTAACCTCTTTTCAGGTATATGATTTGCAAATATTTTCTTCTACTCACTCCGTTGATTGTTTTCTCTGCTGTGCAGGAGCTTTTTAGTTTGATATAATCTCACTTGTCTATATTTGCTTTCATTACCTGTGTTTTTGGTGTCATATTCAAGAAATCATTGCCAAGACCAATGTCATGAAGATTTTCCCTTATGTTTTCTTCTCAGAGTTTTATAGTTTCAGGTCTGTTTTTAACTCTATAATGCATTTTTAGTTATTTTTTGTGTATACAATGCATTTTTTTCAAGTCGCCATTTTGTTTTAAATTTTACATAGTAATCAATCTTATATATGCAACAAATCTATATGCACCCTCTTTTTAAAATTATCTCTCTTGATTTTTGAAATATAATTAAAATTTTCTTTCAATAACTATAATTAATTGTGACTGTTTTAAAAGCTGCCTCATCAGTATTTTGAATGGCCTCTTTGAAATCATGAGATGACATGTAAATAATTTTGAAGGAGTAGCATATTTTTATCAAAGTATAAAACAAATCAAAAGATTTATCTACAGTTTAGTAATATACCGAAGATACACTTTGCATGCATCATGGTAATTTCTAGAACAAACCAAATTCAATTATATAATAATAATGTTAAAAACAGACAATTAACAAACACTTAACTGAATATGATTTAGTTTTTCACCTTCGTATGGGTCTTTGTGTAATGCATTCAAAAACCGGGAGACAAAATCCCCTTTCCATTTCTGGAAATGAGGTCACCATAGCCAGTTGTCTATATTCCTGTTGTTCTTGTCTCGGTTAGACAACTGCTCTGCCAAGGCCAGTGTTCGTCCCCACATGGGCTTGTTAGTCTGCTCTCCAGCATGCTTGCATATCAGCCTGGTGGCTGAGAAACATGGCCAATCCTGTCCTCATTTCTGGAATAAATTAGACACTTAGGCTGCTTCATTACTTCAGGTACCTAGGTAGATTTTCCCTTTGGTGGTAAACACAACTTGGCGTCTTATTTTTTTCTATTTAACATCTCTGGCATCTGTCTCTTCCTTTCAGTGCCCACTGTCCCCAAATCATCACCTCACGTTAGAATACACTTCATAACTAACTGGGCTCTGTTTCTGGTGTCTCTGCCTTTTAATGTCACTGGGAAAATCTTCCTTAAAAAAGTCATTTTAAGAGCCATCAGATGCCAATCCTATCAATTCCCTCTGCCTGATTTTTCAAGATGGTAATCTAACCATGTCTTGTCTATCCAATCTAATTTTCTGCTCCTTCCAAATATGAGCTCTGCAGATCAGCCCGACCCTTCCCAATCCCAGAATATGACATGTCATTCTTAATTCAATTACTAGTCTCCTTTTCTCTGCATCTGGAATTCCCTCCCCTCCCCATTGATTATATCCAAATCGTACCCCTCTTTTAAGTGCCCACTCTAATTAATGTGCTGTTGTATCCCTGATTGGAATACTCAATAACTTCAGAGCCTGAGTGCACCCAAAGGCCACTTTGCCTGTGATGTTGTCTCTGATTATTCCAGGTCACAGAGGCCCCTCCTCCCCTGAAATCTTTTCATGCATATAGCCTGGAACTGCTCTTTCATTTGTTCTTTTATATTCTTCCATAGATCCATCAACCAGTATTTTTTCTTACAGGATTGTATGCTCTCATATCGCTTAATAAATCCTATGATTAATAGTGACTGTTGGTCCATCTTGCTCAATTCTACATTTGAGCAGCTGTCCCATGGCTTATGATCTGCATTGCAAACTGAGTTCCCAGGGAGGAGGTGTAGTGTTGTAGGTAAGCAGACCCACATTACATTCAGACCAATGTGAGTTTGAATCATCTCTCTCAAAAACTAGTTCTGTGACCTTAACTTTTCTAAGTCATATCTTTATTTATGATATGGAAAAAAAATATCTGTCTCATATAGTTTGCACAAAGACTAAATAAAATCAGGTGTGCAAAAATATATGTTCTTGCCACCATGCAAGCATTCAAACATGATAATGGTTGTTATTTTTATTATTGCTGGCATTTCATTGAACTCCAGCTATGGCTCACTGGCTTTACTACAAACAAATGAGAATGTGAGTTTTAATAATTTTCATGTATTTTGAGACATGACTCGGCCATTGTGAGAATAGGGTTAGGCAATAGTAATTTCAAAATTATTTAGTTCTATTGTCTTTGAGGGAGTGTTTCCTTTCTTTTTGTTTTAGTTTCATTATCTGCCAAATGAAAATCAGAATACTTACGTCGTAGGGATAAAGCAGAAATCTAAATTGCTGATTTTGATTTTTAAAACATTTTGATAACACAAAGTGCTATAACTGCATATTAAATATTTTAGTAACTACTTCACTCATATAAAGAGGTAACAGCACTCACCGATGCAGCCTTATTTAAAGTGTGAGGCCATGGTCGTCTAACTGAGGCTGACCTGAGCTGTGGAATCACACTGACCTGTGTTCAAATCCAGGCCCTGCACTTGAGTTGGGGCCTTACCTACCATGTTCTGCATCAGTCTTGTCACCTGTAAAACTGGGGAATAAACTCTAACTTGTAGGTTTGTTTTAGAGCATCTTTTGGATGTATCAGTGTCCAATAGGTAATGAATCATAACACGGTATTCTGTAGTCAGGTCAATATGTTGAGTCAGCAATGGTTTTGCCATGGATCAGGCTCAGATTTAGGCACAGTGAGAGGATTTGAAACTTGTTCAACAAACATTTATTGATTAGTATGTGTCGACTACCTGTCAAGCATTCTTCTAAGCACCCTGGTAGAATAAATGAAATACAACTCCCTTCCTCCTGGAGCGTATATGCCATTGGTTGTAAAAAACATGTAAGAAATGCATAAAAGATGTTACAGCTTACTTCAAGAGTGAAGTTACAAAAACTTGAAACTTAAAATAAATAGAAAAGATCAAAAAATTTAAATAAAGGTTCAAGGTAGCAATTCCAATGGTGTCCTAACGAAATAGATGATTAATTGCCAAATAAATGTTATAAACGTGTGTCAAAGAAGTTTTAAGACAGGGAAATCACCTTATATAAGCTATATACATAATAAATATGGTTAGGAGTTTTCCCCAAATTTCATTACGAATTCAATTTGCATGCTGTACAAGCACAGGCTGTTTTATGTCATATATATGCAGAAAGGGGTGGCTGCCTGGAGTACAGCGTCAGCAATGAGTCATTTTTGTACACCAAATAAACATCAGTGATATGCACTGCTTTATTCTTATAGCTAACACACACACACACACACACACACACACACACACACACATTTCCAAAGTTCTAAGAAGTATGACTTCCAGACTTTGAAATCAAGCTGAAGTTCTCTAAGGTAAAACAAAAACCTTTGACTGTTCCACTTACTTTTATATGGATGACTTTGATCAGATATCTCACAATAGAGAGCACGTACAGAGTCCCATATTGCTTTGCTGACATCAGCAGACAGGATTTCGTCTTGTTACTAAGTAAAAGCTTATGATCAGGAAGGAGGATTTTGTGTGTGTGTGTGTGTCTTTTGTGGAGCCTCCTATCTTTGCCTTTCATCTATAATGAAACAGCTTTTAAAAGAAGGTGGCATGCAAGATGAGATCAGGAGAATAGATTCTTTATTTCACATGACTAGAGAGCTGCTGTTCCAGTTAACTTTGGCCTTTTATTTTGTTTTGACACAATTGTCAAAACGTTTAACTCTTCCTTTCCCAGAACTTGTCATTTTTGGAAAAAGAGTGGTGACCAGCAAAGGAATTCTACTGATGTTATTGAACACAGATCTGATTAAGCTAACTCAGTGTTATTTTGAGATAAGAAAATCAAGCAGAAATAAACAACTTGACATTTTACTTCCTTTTTACAGTTTAGCTCAGATGCAAACCACATGAGTTAAGCCTATTGGTTTAGAAATATGAAACATGACAAATCACTGTTTTTCTAAACTTGAAACCAAAGAAATTGTACACTTCCTAAAGAATTACACACTTGAGCTCTTCTAGGTAACTTCTGGATCTTCAGAACCCATTTTATGGCTTCGAAGGCTGTTAAAACAGAGGTTGGCAAGTGTTTATTGGGTCAGGGTATATAGTTCAAAGAAAACAGAACCATACTGGCTTGCTTGTATAGCAGTGTGAAATAACTAAGTCAAGCTCAACCCAATTACTCAGAAGGGAAAAGTGTGTTAGGACAGCCATCTGTCAGTAATAGAATATAGATGCTGATTTCCATGGTGCAGAAGAAGCAGCGTTTTAAAAATAGAATAATGGGGACACTCATAATAACTGTCTGGCTTTCTTTTAAAGACATGAGCACAAGTAAAAGTAGTAGTTGGTGACCGGTTAGGGAAGAGTAAATCACGTAGTAGAAGAGTGCAAATACTTTTCTTCTGTCCTTAAGTGCATTCAGAGAAAAATAAAGGTGATTCCCTCAGTGGAGAATGAGGGAAGGAAGAGAACCAGGAATGCTCTATTGGGAAGGGACATTAAGGAGCAAGTGGGGAAGGCCTGGAAGATTCCTGCTTCTTCAGACATCCCTAAGTGTGGAAGAACATTTCAAAGGTTAGGGCTTTAATGACAGAGAGCCTGTTGATCTGCTATGTCCTGGGGGTGTCAAAAACTGTTTACAAGTGGACACTTTGGTCAGCATTGCTCAAGCAGTAGTACAACATAATCAGAAGTGTGTGGACGCTATGGGAACCACTTTGAGCACCTCTTATAATTGCAGAAGTCAAACGCGAGTTGTATTCATCTTTTGTTATCAGTATATATTGAGTATTAAAATCAATACATTTTTTTTTCTTTCTTAAAATGTGTATATATATTTTTGGCACCCTCTGTATTCTCTGTTAGCTTGTGGTTGTCAGAAGAATAACAAGAGTGAAATGAGAAAGAGTGGGTAATGCTCATTTTGGAGCAAGAGTGGGAGCTAAGGAAGGCGATTTGGTGGCAATGAGCGGCAAATGAAGTATTTCATGACGTCAGCTACCTGGAAAATTGGCAACAGATTGTGGTGACACAAGTGTTTAATTGTATCCTTAACTTTTCGTGTTTAACACCAACCTTTTTCACTCTCACACATCCTTACTGTCTTTGCTATCTCACAGTTGGTGAGTGTTTTCTGTTTACTCCCCTTTCCATGATATGCTTCTCATACTCCAAATGTTTCATTTAGTGCAGAATATCTCAGCCTTATCCCTGTTGATATTTTGGGCCGGAAAGCTCTTTGTCCTGGGAGCCTTTCCTGTGACTTGTGGGATGTTTAGCAGCATCCCTGGCCACTACACACTAGCTGTCTGTAGCATTCCCTCACACAGTGGTGACAATCAAAACAATCTCCAGATAATGCTAAATATCCCCTGTGGGGCACAATTGCCCTGGTTGGGGAGGCGGTGCCAGTAGTCTATTGTTTGCTTATTGTGTAGTCTGAAAAAGTTGATGCTAAAAATAAACGTGCTTCCCTAGAACTATTTTGCGAGTGGTTGAGAATAGAAAGAGTATCTAACCTGTTTATTTATTAATCATTAGTTAATTGCTCTGACTTGGCCCTAGGTATCACAGTTTAAAACCTGTAATTTCTTTGTCTCAGTGCTTTGATGGTTGCATTCATCTTTTTTTGGAAGTCAAGTTCTGTTTCTTTCTGTCCTTGTTTCTGTCTACCTACCAACCTACCAATCTACCAACTTATATCTGTATTTATTGCCTTGTAAATGTCATTCTTTGGGTTAAAATATTTGGAAGATATGCTTTTCCTAACCAGGCTAGGTCATCAGTAGCTCACAGAAGATGACTCAGAAAGAGTGCAAATTCAAAACATACTGTGCACAGAAGCAAAAACTCTCTTCATAAATGCCAACAGTTATTGGTGTGAATTCAGGAGTGGAATAAACTTGTTCCAGAAGAGCATGGGTGATGAGAAATAACCAAATTTAATAATTTTGAAGAGATGGTTATAGCCATTTTTTTTACCTACCTTTGATATAGCTTTTGGGATGTTTTTTAAAGTCCTAAGTGTTTAATAACATGAAGCAACTGTGACAGAATGGAAAGTATACAGAGCTACAGGGCTGATGATCAGTTCCAAGTCTCCATCCTTCCAGATAATCAATTTACAGTAGAGAGTCCCGAGATCCTTACTGAAAAAATGGGGAGAATAAGAATTCCAGAAAGGGTTGTTATACAGATAAGGTGATGTGGATTGGGGGCTAAAATTCCTGACCATTGGAAAGGTGCTACGAAAATTATTTCTTTGCTGTTTATTACAAATATTAAACTTATAGATTATAAAATGATATTTTAAAGTTGCCTTAAGGAGCTTGCCCAGGCAAGCAGCTAAACCAAGCTTCAGCTGTGCCATGCCTTAGTGGGGTATCTGTGGGCCAGTACGATACATGGGAGTTTTATAAATCAAATCACATTTGTATACACTAGGAAAAATGGACATAGGAAAGAATTGTATAGATAACTATTTTGTAAAGTGAAAAATCCTCACCACTTTTTTTGACAATAGATATAATTGTTCTATTTTACCCGTTTTCTGATTTATTTTTAATATTGAGAATTCATGATGGCTATATATAACACATCTAAATAGTATATCTTCCTGAGTTAAGATAAAATCTAAATTCCCTTTTATTAAACATTGTTCTCACCTCCAATTCACTACCCAGGCCAAATATTTTGGATTGAATTCACAAGAAAAAAAAGTACTAACACCTGAGAGCTGATAATTCACTCCACTGCAGTGCAGGACAATAGATTTTTAAAAAGAAAAACTGCTGAGCAATGCAAAAACATAACAGTCATAATGTAATAGGTTTAAGTGGCATTATTACAGTAAGGAAGAAAACTACAAATGACATGTTTAATTTTGATTATGGCTTTAAAGCAACCTTTTCTCATGTGCTAAAAGTTTCTAAAAAGACTATTTGATGGTAGTTAAATGATGTGAGAGGCTGGAATAAGAGATCCTGCTGGAGGATATATGCCTTGTGCTTCCAAAATGTTAGGGATAATGTAGAATGGAACATAATTACTAAAATATTTTCCTCAGGAATAACCTAATACAAATGACAGGTGAAGGAAAGAACACCATTTGTTTTAGGAAAATAATTAGTTACTTTTTTCACTTTCCTGTTTCCTAATCTTATATGGAAAACAGCCATTTTACAATATAGCTACACTAGCTCATCAATTATAGAGTAGATTCAAGTTAATTGTTAATTACACAATATGAAGAACTTTAAATGTGTATTCAAACTGCAACTTTGATACAAGAACTTTAAAGTTTTCATGTTAAAATAATGCATTTCCATTGTACATGACGGACTTCGATGCATGAGTTTGTCAACTTTAACCATAATGTCTTGGTCTTTTTAGAAATACGCTTTCAATGCTGTCAAGGAACACAACAGGATTTTGCTTCTTTTAAAAATTCTGGCCTAATTGGATATGGACATAGAGAGTTTATCTTTTTCTAAGTGTTTTTGTTGAAATGAGGAGGAGGGGAAAAAGAGAAAGAGCTCAGAGACAGTTTCTCTAAAATGTAGAGCTCTTACTGCATGTGCATACTCGCTGTGTTTTCTGGAGTGCAGTGTGTTTCCAGCTAGTCTCTCTAGGACATTTGATGGCTCAGATTCTTCTAGGTTGGTTTTCTCATATGTGACAACAAGAACAAAATCCAAACACTTCTCAGTTTACCAATGACCTCACTAAAAAAGATATCAAATGCCTACAGGTACAGGATCATTTCCTTGTCATTTTACAATAAAATTTTACATCTTATTTCACAGTTGCAGTTTGAATACCCACTTACAGCTCTTGGTTGTGTGTATTAATAACTAACACAGAATTGGCTCTATATTTGATAAACTGGCATAAACTCTATTATAAAGTACTACCATTCAATTTCCACGGTATTGAGGGTGAAATAACTACTGATTGACTTGCTCTAGAATGCAGTTTTAAATCATTTGTTCGAATATCATTATTTCTGATGTCCAGAAATTCCAAAATTCTAAACCAAATGATAAACCTATAGTTTAAAGACTGAGTTTGAGAGCTGGTGAATATGCTAGTTTCTTCATTCTGTGTCTCACTCTTTGTGTGATGAAAATGAAATGTACTTTTCATGAGCTAGGTTAAAGAAATTAAGATTTCTGCCAAATTGCTCCTTCCTTCCTTCCTTCGTTCGTTCGTTCGTTCCTTCCTTCCTTCCTTCCTTCCTTCCTTCCTTCCTTCCTTCCTTCATTCCTTCCTTCCTTCCTTCCTCTGTGTGTCCTTTCTTCCTTTTGTTCATTCCACTTACATACAGTGAGCCACTATTCTGGAGCAACTTCTGGGGCCAAACGCTGTATTAGGCAAATTGAATAGAGAAAGAAAAAGTTAAAAAAGACCCCACCAAATCAAGGATCCAGTTGGGTAAACAAACTGTGGAAGAATAAGAGGGATATGATTGGGGTAATAAAAAATCACATAGGAGAAACATCTAGTCTCCCATTAGCTCTTTCTCTCTCTCCCAACCTTCAGTTATCCTCTGACTCTTCGGGAATTTCTAGGAAATGAGAGAACTTATGAAAAATGAATTAACAGAAGATAGAAATGTCAAACAGGAATTAAGATATTTCTAGATTATTCTGCAAACTTCATAATTCATTTCTGCATAGAAATTAGTTATATAGTTATACTTTACTAATAGCAATATTTTGCCAAGTGATGTCTAGGCACTTTGCTTTCTTCACCTGCAAAAAGTGATATAATATTAAGATTTTTGAAAGACCATTATTTTCTCACCTTTTCAAACAAATGATATATTTCTTAGCTGAGTCTTGCTACAATGCATACATATGCACACAGATTTTTGATTGGGATCTGTGAAATTGCCTGAAAAATCTTAATATTGATTTACATCCTCCCTTGAAGAAATAATTAATATAGATTAATCTGAGGCACTGAACTTGAGATTATTGAACCCAGTTCACAACAAAAGCAAGTCAATTATGGTGCTTAGTAATTTTTAATAGTGATTTCTTTTTCCTTTATTTTTGTGTCTAGATGAGAGTTGACCTTGGATGAAATTCATTTGACAATTCAAATTAGACAAGCCAAAATATTGATATAGGTAAATAGGCCTGAAATCAGTTGGAACTTCTAAGACTAATGTTGTAACAAATGACATACTAGGGAAAATCATTAAATATGACACTATCTTCAAAACTGATTTGAAAATAGTATATTAACTTGTGATATAATTCAGTAAATAACATTAAGTGCAAAAATACTATGATTTGTATTAATCTAATGTGAATAGATGAATTAATCATGGAAATATAAGAAGTCTCTTCTTTTGAGGAAAAAAAATATATATCCTGTACCCCATATAGTAAGTTTAAGTGATCACATATTACATTAGCAACATATTTTGTAGATGTCAGGCGTATTTAAAAGTGCCAAACAAGAATTAATATTTTTCTACATTATTCTGTAAATTGTATAATTCACTTGAAGTGAGAAAAAAATCAGTATAATCTTATTTATAACATACAAAATTTAGAAACACTCTAAATGCCCAATAATAGAATATAATTAAATAAATATAATTTATTAAATGGGGTAATAGGGAAAATATTCACAATGAAATGTTAAGTAAGAAAACAACACACAAATACTGTCATATGTACCTAAAACCAAATGTTTCAATTTGATTGTTTATATTTTCATAATGCAAAATAGTAACATAATCACAGTTCAAAGGTTATTTATTTAGCCTACTAAAAATTATATAGAAAATTTTCTACTTGCTAAACATGTGCTAAGCTATGTGGAAAATACAGAAATGAATAATTTTCTTTATTTGTGTTTCTTGTTTTTCAATGGTATTGTGTATTTTTCACAGAACTTGTACTAGGTGTAGCTTAATAAAAGAGCACTTTCTGCTACCGACCATAAAGGGGGGCCATCTCTGCTTGATATGTACCCTTCCTGGCTAAGTTTGATGCAAGGATGGATTTTAAGTTATATACACTGGTTCACTGAATCATTTATTGCAAATTATACCCAAATAAGACTAAGTCCTGCTTTCTCTTCTCCTAGACATGAACAATATCTTTCAGCTCTTTTTTTTTTAAAATTAAAGTTTATTGGGGTGACAATTGTTAGTAAAGTTACATAAGTTTCAGGGATACAATTCTGTAATACGTCATCTATACATCACATTGTGTGTTTACTACCCAGAGTCAATTCTCCTTCCATCACCATATATTTGCTCCCTTTTACCCTCATCTACCACTCCTCTCACCCCTTACCTTCTGGTAACCACAAAACTATTGTCTGTGTCTAGGAGTTTTTGTTTCTTCATTTGTTTGTCTTGTTCCTTTGTTGCTTTCAGTTTTATATCCCACATGTGTGTGAAGTCATATGGCTCTTGACTTTGTATGGAACCACAAAAGACCCCAGATAGTCAAAGACTCCTAAGAAAAAAGAACAATGCTGAAGTTATCACACTCCCTGACTTCAGCTTACACTACAGAGCAACAATAATCAAAACAGCATAGTATTGGCAGAAAAACAGACACACAGACCAATGGAATAGAATTGAGAACCCAGAAATAAACCCACATAAATATGGACAGATAATTTTTGACAAATAAACCAAAAACATACAATGGAGAAAGGACAGCTTCTTCAATAAATGGTGCTGGGAGAATTGGAAAGCCATGTGCAAAAGAATGAAACTAGACTGCTATCTGTCACCATGTACCAAAATCAACTCCAAATGGATTCAAGACCTAAACATAAGACCTGAAACAATAAACTGCATAGAAGAAAACATAGGTACTAAACTTATGGACCTTGGGTTCAAAGAGGATTTCATGAATTTGACTTCAAAGGCAAGGGAAGTAAAAGCCAAAATAAATGAATGGTACTATATCAAACTAAAAAGCTACTGCACAACAAAAGTAGAAAACCATGCTTTCAGCTCTTTTGACACAGGACATTTGACTAACTAAGCATGTAGAATGAAGCTCCAAACCTGGAGAACACACTAATTACTCCTCTTTCAAAGTCAATAGGCCTGGAAATGGCTCTTTTTCACAATAAACTGTGGAACAGATAAAGTGCAGTTTGTTCCATTTTTTTCTATGTGGGCAGCACATGTTCTTTTTCCTTATTTTTGCAATACATGATTTGGGATTTTATTTTGCAATAAAGAATATTATTAAGACAATTGACAAAATCTGAGTAATGTTTATAGAGCAAATAATTGTATTGGGTTAATATTAATTTTCCTATTTTGATAACTGTACTAGATTATGTAAGAGAGTGTCCTTAATTTTAGGAAACACACACTGAAGAATTATAGGAAGAGGCATCATTCTGCACATATTTTTAATGTGAATGGGCTTGTACCTTCAAGTCTAATAAAAATTTAGACAAGTGAGAGACTGATAAGGTAATAGACAATGTCTAAATATCATCATTACTATTAAAGGAAGAAAGATGTAGGTATTTCTCTAACATAAATGTATTCAATTAACTACATCATCTCTTACACCATTGTACCTACTTTTAATTAATCCATATGCTACATCTTTTAAAGTATGTCTTTAATAATTTTGAGGCATTTTGTTTGTCAATATTAGTTACAATCTTAAAAGAATTAGTTTTGTGTAATTAAGAAAATGAATTATGATTAATTTTGTTTTATATACAAGGTACAAATTCATTTCAGCTGAAACTTTGTGAGTAGTATATAATAACAGAAAGCATTAGGGTACTTTTTAGATAATGCAACTAAATGAAAAATTTTCAATACTTAAACAGAAGAAAATTTTGGAAATACTTATCTAATCTCACTTAAAGATCATAAAAGTGGAGAACACCAAATAAAAATGTTAACATATTTGGTTATATATAACACACTTCAAAATGCAATAAATATACAAATAAAATTATGAAGAAAGTCAGAAAGTGAAGAAAGTATTTTCAAGTCATAAAAACACAGTTGTGCAAAATAATAAGGAATAAATTAAACCTAATCACTGTAGGCAATGAACACACGTAATTCATAAAATAAAACAAACAAATTGACAATAAATCTGAAGAATTTAACACTAGTAATAAAATGTTTATAAATTAAAGTATATAGAGGCTTGTAAAATGTGGTAGCACCAAGTGCTGTGAGAATGAAAGAAAACACAAATTTTTTTATGCTTACCTTCCTGGAAAGAGTTTATATTCAAAGTTTAAAAGAATATACATCATTTGATCCAGTAGTTTTAATTCTAGACTATGTGACAAATATATGTTAAAAGATAGATGAACATTTTACTATTAGAAATTAGAAATAACTTAAATGCCCAACAATAGAACATGATTAAATGAAATATTTATTGAATAGAATAGTAGGAAAATGCTCATGATAAAATGTTACATAAAAAACCAATCTTTTTATAGATAAACTGTTTTAAATTGGTTATATTTTATAATTATATTTTCATGGTACAATTAAGGGTGAATTTTAACTTCCTGTTTATGCTACTTGGTATTCTTCTATTTCTTTAAATACATACCTATTGCTTTAGTGATCAGCTATTACTCATCAATTTTATTTCAACAGAGAGATCCAGGAAGAAGAAGGTATTGCAACAAATAAGTAGTATGTCAAAATTTGGATTTATGTGTAATTTCAGGCTCAATTAATTCGTATGTTTCTAACCACTGCAAATCATGAGTATCAAAGTAATTGCATATTTACCACAACAGTCATTAAAGCATTGAAGTTGATAAGGCAGCTGTGTAGACATAAGACTATAATAATGTGATGGTCAGAGTAGTTGGAGTGGATCTTATCAATCATCTACATAGGAGTCTAGCAATATCCTCATTCACATGACTGTGGTTCAGAAACCATTTTGATTTGTTGCTGTGGTACTTAGGAGATCCTTGCAGCTTCTTTGGGCGTGTTTCAGGCATGCACAAAGGAAAAAAACAGCTTTTGTACACAACCAAAAGGTTTTGTGGAGTCCTTTCTCTAGTAAAACCGATAAGCAAATAAATAGGCAATTGATTCTCCTTTAAACATAGTTGTAAGCTTATACTGCATAGAAACCAGAATCTAATATTCATGGGCAATAAGAAAATGTATCATCTATCTATCTATCTATCTATCTATCTATCTATCTATCTATCTATCTATCTATCATTTATCTATCTATCTATATATCAATAATCTATCATCTATCTAATCATCTATCACCTATCTAATCATCTATCATCTGCAAAGATTTATTTCTGGGCTCTCCATTGTATTACATTTATTTATGTATCTGTTTTTATGCCAGTACCATATTGTTTTGATTACAGTAGCTTTGTAGTATAGTTTGAAACAAGGGAACATGGTACCTCCCACTGTGTTTTTTCCCCAAGATTTATATGGCTATTTAGGGTCTAATGCCATTCCATATAAGTTTAAGGATTTTTGTTTTAGTGCTGAGAATAAAGTTATTGGTATTTTAATAGGGATTTCATTGACTCTGTATAGTGCTTCCAGTAGTAAGGACATTTTAACAATATTAGTCCTTCTAATCCATGAGGATGGTATGTCCTTCCATTTAATTGTATACTCTTCAGTTTCTTTCTTCAATGTCATATAGTAAAGGTATTTCACCTCTTTGGTTAAATTTATTCTTAGGTTTTGTATTCTTTATGATGCAATTGCAAATGGAATTGTTTTCTTGATTTCTGCTGACCATTTGTTATTGGTGTATAGAAATGGAACAGATTTATGTATATTGATTTTAGTATCCTGCAACTTTACTGAATTCACTTTTTAGTTCTAATAGTTTTTTGGTAGAATCTTTAGCATTTTCTATATATAGTAGCATGTCTTCTGCAAATAGTGACAGTTTTACTTCTTTCTTTCCAACAGTGATCCCTTTATTTTATTTTTTCTTATTGGATTGTATGGCTAGGACTTCCAATACTAGTTGAATAGACCTGGTGATAGTGTGCATCCTTTTCTTCTTCCTGATCTAAGAGGAAAAATTTTCAGTTTTTCACTATCAAATATGATATTAGGTGTGGTTTGTCATATGTAGCCTTTGTTGTGTTGAGATATATTCCTTTGACCCACTTTGTTGAGAGTTTTTATCATAAAAGAATGTTGAATTCTGTCAAATGCTTTTTCTACATCTATTTAAATGATCATATGGTTTTTATCCATTATTTTGTTAATGTGGTGTATAATGTTGATTGATTTATGGATGTTGAACCATTCTTGCATCCCTGGGATAAATTCCTCTTGGCGTTACTATATAATCTTTTTAATGTATTGTTGAATCCAGCTTGCTAATGTTTTGTTGAGAATTTTCACAACTATGTTCATAAGAATGTTGGCCTGTAATTTTCTTTTTTTAATAATATCTTTGGTTTTGGTATCAGGGTAATGGTGGCTTCATTGAATGAGTGTGGAAGCATTCCTTCCTCCTCATTTTTTGAAATCATATAAGAAGAATAGATATTAATTCTTTTAATGTTTGATAGAATTCACCTGTGAAGTTACCTGGTTCTGGGCTTTTGGGAGTTTTTGGATTGCTCGTTCAATTTCTTTGCTAGTAATCAGTCTGTTTAGGTTTTCTATTTCTTCTTGGGTTAGTCTTAAAAGGTTATATGCTTCTAGAAATTTATCTATTTCTTCTAGATTGTTGACTTGTTGGCATATGCCTATAGTATTCTTTAATGATAGTATTACTGTGGTGTTGGTTGTTAACTTCTCTTTCATTTATGATTTTATTTATTTGAGCTCTCTTCCTTTTTTTATGAGTTTGGCTAAAGCTTTGTCAATTTTGTTTATCTTTTCAAAGCACCAACTTTTAGTTTCATTAATCTGTTCTATTGTTCTTTTAATTTTCTATTATTTTATTTCTACTGTTCTTAATTATTTTCTTTCTTCTGTTTACTTGCATTTTGGTTATTCTTTTTCTATTTCCTTCAGATATAAAGTTAGATTATTTATTTGGATTTTTTCTTGTTTCCAGAGGTTGGCCTACATAACTATGTACTTGCCTCCCATAAATTTGAAAAGTTGTGTTTTCATTTTTATTTGTCTCAGTGTAGTTTTTAATGACCTGTTTGATTACCTTTTTGATCCATTGGTTGTTTAGTAGGATGTTGCTTAGTCTCCACATATTTGTGTTTTTTCGAGAGGTTAATTTTTAACCAGTTTTGTGTTAATTTTTAACACACTTTGTGTGGTTAATTTCTAGTTTCATGCCACTGTGGCTGGAAAAGATGCTTGAAAAAATTTCAATCTTCTTGAATTTAATGAGGCTTGATGGTGACCTAATATGTGATCTATCCTGGACAATGTTCTATGTAGACTTGAAAAAAAATGGGTATTCTGTAGTTTTTAAATAGAATGTTCTATAAATGTCTATTAGGTTGATCTTGTATGACATTTAAGGCCATTATTTCTTTATTAATTTTCTATCTGGATGATCTATCCATTGATGTTAATGGGGTATTAAAATCCTCTATTATTATTGTATTATTGTGGATTTCTCCCTTTATGTCCATTAATATTTGCTTTAGGTGCTCCTAGAGTGGGTGTGTAGATTTCTATGATTGTGATATCCTCTTCTTGGATTGACCCCTTTATGAATATGCAAAGTCCTTCTTTGTCTTTTATTCCACGTTCTGTGTTTTAAAGTCTCTTTTGTCTTATATGAGTATTGCTATCCCAGCTTTCTTTTCATTTCTATTTGCATAGAATATCTTTTGTCATCCCTTCATTTTCAATTTGTATGTTTCTTTCAATTTGAAGCGAGTTTCTTGTAAGCAACGTATAGATGGATCATCTTGTTAATGCAATCAGCAACTATATGTCTTATTATTGGAGCACTTATTCCATTTATATATATATATATATATATTTCCCCCCCTCCTATCCTCTTTCCCTCACCCCCCCACCTCCAAGGCATTGTTCTCAGTCTAGTTGTGGAGGACACTGCTCACTGGCCCATGGTGGTATTATGATCATTGCACTCTACCCGGCTGAGGCAGTTGGTCACTGGTGGTTGGAAGGCCGCTCATGACAGGACATGGAAGCTCATGCCATCTGCTGGCCACTCCAGGTTGAGCCATTGCTCACAATCTTGGCAGTAGAGGGCGCAGCTTACTCGCCCATGTGGGAATTGAACCAGCAACCCTGTTGTTCAGAGCTCACACTCTTACCAACTTAGCTATCTGGTCACCCCTAATCCATTTATATTTAAAGTAATTTTTGATAAGTATATACTTATTACCGTTTTGTTAATTGTTTTGTTGTTATTGTTGTTGTAGTTCTCTGTTTCTTCTTCTCTTGATCTCTTCACTTGTGGTTTGCTGTTTTCCTTTAGTGTTTTGTTTGGTTTCCTTTCTCATTATTCTTTGTTTATCTTTTTTAAGTTTGATTTGTTGTTATCATGGGATTAATTTATATCATTCTATATTTATAGCAGTCTATTTTAAACTGATAGACATTTAAGTTCAAATATACTCTAAAAAGATTAAAGTTTTACTCCTCCATCCACACTTTATGTTTATGATGTCACATTTTAGATCTTTTTTGTGTGTATGTCTCCTAACTACTTATTGTATTTTCAGTTCAGTTTGATACTTTTTTCTTTTGACTTTGTAGTACATTTTAATTGTCTGATTCACTGTAATTATTATATGTTTTTCTTTATTTGTGAGATTATTTTTCTTTCTCATATTTTCTTATTTCTGGTTATTGCCTTTCCTTTTATGCTTAAAGAAGACCCTTTAATATTTCTTATAAGTTTGGTTTAATGGTGATTAATTTATTTAGTTTTTTTCTTGTCCAGGAAACTCTTTGTCTCTCTTTCTAGTCTGAATGCTAACATTGCATGTAAATTATTCTAGGTTGTAGTTTCTTTTCTTTCAGTACTTTAAGATATCCTGTCACTCCCTTATGGCCTATAAAACTACTGCCAAAAAATTAATTTATGTCCTATGGGGTTTCCTTTGTTTGTAACTAGTTTTCCTCTTGCTACCTTCAAAATTGTATCTTTATCTTTCACTTTTGCCATTTTAATTACAGTATATCTTTCTGTATGTCTGTTTGGCTTTATCTTGTTTGGAACTCGCTATGCTTCCTGGACTTAGAAGTCTGTCTGTTTTCTTTCCCAGGTTAGGAAAGTTTTCAGGTCATTATTCCTTGAAATAAAGTTTCTGTTCCTTTCTCTCTTCTCTTTCTGATATCCCTATAATATGAATGTTTGCACACTTGATGTTGTCACAGAAGACTCTTAAACTACCCTCTATTTCTTTTTTTGTTTTCTTTTTGCTGTTCTGTTTCATTGATTTTCACTAGTCTGTCTTTTCACTGATCCATTCTTCTAAATTAGCTAATTTGCTGTTGATTACTTTTAGTGGATTTTTCATTTTACTTATTGTATTCTTTTGCTCTACTTGCTTGAATGTTTATTATACTTACTAGCTTTTTGTTGAAGTCCTTTTTATCTTCCTTTACTTTACTCTTGGTGAGTGTCCTTATGACTATTTCTTTGAATTCTTTATCATGCAAATTACTTATCTCCATTTCCTTTGGTTCCCCCACCATCACCCCAGGGATTTTTCTTGTTCCTTCATTTAAAAGGTATTCTTCTGTATTTTCATTTTGTTTGACTTACTATGTTTGTTTAAATTAATTAGATGAAAAACTATCTCTATTGTGTTGAAAAAGTGGCCTTCTGAAGAAACAACCTCTGTGTGTGATATATGTACTGGGTGGTTCTGGCAGGCTGGTTGCAGTTGAGTGGGTGCCTATGGTGTCCTGGCATGTTGGTGTACCAACTTGGAGCAGCTCCAGGCAGGGATGCCAGGTGTGTGTAGTAATGCCCTATTGATCTTGCTTGCTCCCTTTTTTGGAGCCAAAATGGGCTCTGACAATGTGTCCAGGTACACACTGCAACAACCTTGCAGGTAGCCCAGAGCATTGGGAGACTAACACAGAGCGCTTATCACCATAACCAATCAATATACTGTGAATATTTTCACATTTTGAAGGCAAACATATCTTAATTATTTTGCATTTGTTTGATTGCTAGATTGCAAGAAAAGTAGAATTTGATTGCATCTTTATTATAAATTCTCAAGTTATTTGCCATTTTTACTCTATAATATTATTAGCTTATTATTTATTTTAACTTATGGTTTGTTAATACTTTACCAAGTTTGTCTCAAGTAAATTCCCCTATTAGTAATTTCCTTGTATTTGTCAAATTTTTAGCCTTGTGGAAGTTTTAAGGGTTTTGTAGTTTGGTCTCTCTTAACTGTAAATTCCTCCACCTCCTTTTAAAATTAAATTTATTGAGGTTATTGGTTAATAACATTATGTAAGTTTCAAGTGTACAGCATTATAGTTTGACATTTGTACACTAAACCCATCTAAAATGAATATCTAAATGATGCTGGATTACACTTTAGTTTTTCTTAAACTCTAAAAGAGAGAAGGAGGACTGAGGCTCAGTTGAAGTTGTCAGAGCCACTGCACTTTATAGACCACTAAACTTCATCTCCAAGCTTACAACCCATTTCTGATCTGATGACACTGCCCAAGCTGTGCCCAGGAATGCAATGCATATTGTTTCTTTAAGCTTAATGACAGAGGTACCTGGCCCATGCAGTGAATTAATATAATGGATAATAAAGCTCCCCAAGAATCTCGATACAAGTACAGTGCAACGAGTCATATGAACTGATAAAACCCTGTAAGCCTTCATGAAAAAAGTCCTCCAAAGCTGATTGCTGAGGTAATGGGGAGTTATGCACTGGGATGTGTTCTCTGGAGCAGGGATTCTCAAGGATGCAGGAACACAGGGCTGATTTCCTATAAGAGACAAGACTCCTCGATTACTTCCACTGCATAAATGTATCAGAAAGTGACTGAATCCATTAGGAAATGTGTTTTTTTAAATGCTTGTATTATTGGTTTAAGTAGAAATATTCAAATATTCAGATCTGCAGGATCTTGTTAGACCTACAAGAAACAGAGGGTAGATGAGCCTCCCTAATTTATAAAACTAGAAAGTGGGTCAGATTTTGGAGATTAAAAGTTGGCGCAAAGTAGGAAGTGGTGTTTATTAGAGCACACAATTCACTAGGCTTTCATTCCTATTGTTGCTCAGAGACAAAATAAGTTTTCTTACTCTTCAATGCTGAGACTGATTCAAATCCTCAATTCCTAAGCTATTTCCAAGGTGTCTGAAGAAATTCACATGGTTTCCTCTGCTGCTTAGGTATCTGAAATTTCACCATGTGAAATTATGGTGTAGGTGCTATAAAACACATCTATACAGGCATGAAACAGGCCTCACTTATTTTCAGAGTGCACCAAAGATATTCTCTCCCTCTCTCCCTCTCTCTCTCTCTCTCTCTCTCTCTCTCTCTCTCTGTCAGTCTGTCTGTCTGTCTGTCTCCTCTCTTTGTCTCACACATACCATCTCTGTCTTTCTGTCACACACACACACACACACACCTGTGTGAACACACATTCTTCATTTATCGCAATCATGACTGAAGAGCTGGGGAGCATTAGAAATGATCACGCAGAGCAGAACTGCACAGGAAACAACACAAAAGTGTTTCTTCTGAGCCACTGCCCTGTCCCAATTCTGAGGGCTCCTGTTTTGGCCATTCTCCCACTCAGCACCCAGTCCTCCATAGCCTTACAGCTCGTCCTCATCCTTCATTTCTCTATAGCTCTGAATTGTCTTTACCAAACATTTGTCCTATATTCCTTTTATATAGTAACCCAAACGTACAGCTAAATTATCAAATGCTAATTCAATGAAAGGTCTTTCTATTTAGGATTCACACTTTAATTCATTTGTTACATACATATCTACCTAGTGGTCACTACGTGCTGGGCCTTATTATAAACACTGGGGAAATATAGTAATCAAGAGGTAATCTCCCCTTGTAATGACCGGAGAATGTGTTGGGAAGAAATAAAGAAACAATTACAACACAATATAATTTGTACAAGGTGTGGAGAGATCTTGAGGAAATCCCCTTAGCTCACCAATGAGTCACAGTAGGTCTTACACATGAGGAAACATCTAAACTGAGACATGGGGTGAATAATGGTTTCTCAGGTGGCCCAGAGGGAGGAGAACTTTCCATATAGAACAAAGAACAGAGGCCATGGTAAAGAATAAATGTAGACTGGAGAGAGGAATTCATGGTGAGAGGCAGAATTTGGTGTGGAATATGAGGGTGCTAGAAGACACAGGAGGAGAAATTTGAATTTTATCTCATAAGCCTGACAACATATTGGAAAATATTGAGCCTCACAGTTACATGATCAGATATGCATCTTAGAGACATCACACTGCTGGTCCTATGCAGGAAAGATTGTGGATAGGATTCGAAAGATTGGGCTGAGACTAGGTGTAGGGGCACAGTGAGGTACTTGTTCCAGTAATTCAAGTCAGAAATGTAAAGGATGAAACTAAGGAAGAGGGAATTGGGAGGAGACTGAGAGATATGTGAAATATTTTTAGGAGGTTAACTTTCGTAAAGTGTTATTATTCATTAAATATAAAGAAAAGGGGTAGAAAATAGGAAAACTCTTAGCTTCCTGACTTGGGTAACAGGATCGAGAATGGTATTGGACACCAATTTAGGAAATGTAAGAGTGGGATTAGACCTTAGTTTCTGGGAAGGAAATAATTGTGGTTTTACAAATTGAAGTTTGAAGTATTTATGCAG
Source organism: Hipposideros armiger (assembly GCF_001890085.2). Classification (NCBI taxonomy): domain Eukaryota; kingdom Metazoa; phylum Chordata; class Mammalia; order Chiroptera; family Hipposideridae; genus Hipposideros; species Hipposideros armiger. Next base: position 729,664 of record NW_017731609.1, read on the forward strand.
ATGACCAGAAAACAGTTAACATTTATTACTTCTTAAGATTCAAAGAGTTTGGCTAGTTCATCCAAGGTTACATGATCAGTTAATTGTGGAACACTTCTCTAACTTACCCCTAAGTTTGTCATTGACACATTATTGCCAAGTCACAGGAGTGTGACTTCTAGATTAATGTCATCTATCTATAGATTTGATGAATGCGTACATTCACATTTGTTATACCAAGTTACCCTCCGAGTTTTGTGAAATGACTAGCAAACTGTGGGTACAGACATCACCGATGAAGCAGAGTAGAGCTAACTGGCCCTTGATGAAAGTAAATCTATGACTTTGGCTTCAGGAGCCCACTTCTAACCAGTTGAATTTGGGTACCACTGATAGTTGTCATAATATATGTGGAAGAATGTGATCCATTCAAAGGAAGAAACTGACCTTGATGCTGTATTTCAATCAATATTTATTTATTTATTTATTTATTTATTTTTAAAAAATATTTTATTGGGGAGTTGGGGGGAGGGGAAGGGTGTTGGGGAATCGGGGAAGGGGAACATACAAGTTGCTGTTTTGTTCTTCAGCCTAGTTGTGGAGGACGTCGCTTCACTGGCCCATGTTGGTATTATCATTGTGCTCTTCCCAGGTGAGGCAGATCAGTCGCAGGTCATTGGTCGGCCGCTCCCAGCGGCTCCCAGCTGCTCATGCTGGCTGCCAGCCACTCATGTAGCTCATGGCAGCCCACTGTAGCCCTGCTGCAGCCTATGCCATCTCCGGTGACTCACGGCAGCCCAGCTCCAGGTCGAGCTGTTGTTCATCATCTTAGCTGTAGAGGGCGAGTGTCACTGGTCCTCAATGTGGGATCCGAACCACTGCCCTGCTGCTCAGAGCTGGCGCTCCCAAGCGAGCTCTTAACCAGCTGAGCCAATTGGCCGGCCCCAATCAATTTTTAAGAGAGGAAGAGACACCAGGCAAGCCACTCTCTAGAATTCCTGTCTTCTGAAACATAAAATCACAGACTATTTCAAAGAAAACTAAAACAACTTATATCATTCCTAAGCAGAAGAAAAATTATCAATACAAACCTTAGTATTTTCTGTCTGTGTGTG
>NW_017731609.1:730832-732603 GCF_001890085.2 Hipposideros armiger
TGTGTGTGTGTGTGTGTGTGTGTGAGAGAGAGAGAGAGAGAGAGAGAGAGAGAGAGAGAGAGAGAGAGAGATACGTTTTCTTTAGGGGTATTTCTAATGCCAAAGAAAACCAATTATGGGGCTGGTAAAAGCCCAAGTACTCCTGATGTCACCAGAGTTTGCTCAATGTGTTGCTGAAGCTGGTTTTGGAATATAAGGGCTTGTATTTAGGATATTTACATTCGTTCTCAAGACTTATGTAAAAGTGACTGAATTGAGAGAACTGATGACCAGAAGATAGACTGAAGAACACAAGGGTTTCCAGCTGCAACCTGACACTCCCCCTCATCTCCACATGCCTGACTTGTCCCGTTGAAGTACAAACCAAGAATCAGACTTGACAATTTCCACGCAGTCAGCAATTTGTCCCTGCCTTATAACTTACTGTTACACTCGTCCATTTCTTGCCTGAGTCTCCTCAAGAGACAAAATTTTATACTTGGACCAAAGGACATTATCTTTTGTACTCTTATTATTCTTATTAAGGAAAAAAACTATGGCCTATTTTAAAGGCCTAATTTAAATATATAGTTAATAATATTGTAATAACTATGGTGTCAGACAGGTACTAGATTTAACGGGGTGATCACTTCATAAGTCATATAAACATCTAACTACTATATTGTACACCTGAAACTAATATAATATTGTATGTCAACTGTAATTGAAAAAAATATTAAACACTAATAATAAATACTGAGGGAGATAAATTTTTATTGATGATAAAGGATGCTTGACAAATCTTATTTGATTTTTTAAAACTATAACTTGATTAAATGTTAAATCTTATCATTTATTTAATCATTTCAAAACATCACAGATCATTGAAAAACACAAATAATAGAACTATTTTACTTTAATTTTGCCAATAGGTTATTAATGAAAAAAAGTACATGTGATAACTGTTATTTTACAATATTTTTATCACATCTATGAACTTAAAGTATATTTAAAATAACAGCTTATGGTTTGCTCTTTGTTTTTATGCAATATGACAATTTTTGCCTTATTAGAATTCCTAAGTCATATATATTTAGCATAATTATTGATATGGTTGATTTAACTTTACCATCTTGCTATTTGTTTTCTTTTTGTTTAGTCTATTTTGGTATTATTTCCTTCTTGCCTTTTTTTTTTTGAATATTAGAATATATGTTTCTATTTTTATTTGTATACTGTGCTGTGGTTCTTTGTTTTAATTTTTTCATGATTTCTCTAGAATTTACAATATACATCTTTAACTTAGAGGCTACCATCAAATAAAGGTAAACCCTGCTATAGCATAAGAAACTTACAACAGTGTGCTTCCATTTATCCCCTACTCTCATTGCATATTTTACTTTTACATATATTTTGGACTTTATTGTACAATGCAACTATTTTTTTTTACATAGAAAATATTTTTAAAAGCTAATAACTAAGCAACTGGCTTTCATATTTACCCACAATTTTATTCTTTCTGTAGAACTTCATTCCTTTGTGTAACTCAACCTTTATTTAACATTTCCTTTTATTCAAATAACTTTTAACCTTTCTTTTTTACATATAGTTTCAGGTGTACAAAACAATGTAATAGCTATACTTTTCACCCCTCACAAAGTGACAACCCCCCCAATCCACCGGCTCCCCACCCTCGATATCTATTACAATTCTATTGACTCCACTCCCCACACTGTACTCCACATCCTGTGACTATATATATATATATATATATATATATATTAAATTATAG
>NW_017731609.1:733443-810047 GCF_001890085.2 Hipposideros armiger
GGCAACACTGCAGCTGCGTATTTATGCTGTCCAGCCCCCTCCCTCTCCCCCTCATCCCCACCTCCCCAACCAACAGCCATCAGCCACACCCCCACATCTCTGAGACCGCCTCTGTTCACTTTCCTCACCCATTCAGATTTTTAGATTCCACATATAAGTGAAATCATATGGTATTTGTCTTTCTCCGACTGACTTATTTCACTTAACATAATAGTCTCTAAGTCCATCCATATCGTTCCAAATGTTACGATTTCATTCTTCTTTATGGTGGAGTAATACTCCATTGTATAAATGCACCACAATTTCTTAATCCAGTCGTCTACCGATGGGCATTTCTGTTGTTTCCAAGCCTTGGCTATTGTGAATAGCACCGCAATAAACATAGGGGTACATATATTTTTTCGAATTAGTGTCTTGGGTTTCTCTGGATAGATACCCAAGAGTGGAATTGCTGGGTCATACGGTAGTTCCATTTTCAGTTTTTTGAGATACCTCCATACTGATTTCCATAATGGGTGCACCAATCTGCAGTCCCGCCAACAGTGCACCAGGGTTCCCTTTTCTCCACAACCTCACCAGCACTTGTTTTTTATTTATTGATGATAGCCATTTTGACTGGAGTGAGGTGGCATCACATTGTGGTTTTTATTTGCATTTCCCTAATGATTAGGGAGGTTCAACATTTTTTCATATGCCTGCTAGCCATCTGTATGTCCCCTTTAGAAAAATGTCTCTTCATATCCTCTGCTCATTTTTTAATTGGGTTGTTTGTTTTTCTGGTGTTGAGTTGCATGAGTGTTTTATAAATTTTGGATATTAACCCCTTATGAGATATGTTATTGACAAATATCTTCTCCCATTCAGTAGGCTTCCTTTTTGTTTTACTGATGGATTCCTTTGTTGTGAAAAAAACTTTTAAGTTTGATGTAAGCCCATATGTTTATTTTTTCTTTTACTTCCTTTGCCCACAGGGATGTATCAGTAAAAATATTGCTCAGGGTAATGTCTGCAAATTTACTCCTTATATTTTCTTCTAGGAGTTTTATGGTTTTAGGTCTTACATTTAAGTCTTTAATTCATTTTGAATTTGTTCTTGTATATGGAGTAAGGAGGTGGTCCAATTTTATTGTTTTGCATGTCAGTCCAAATTTTTCAGGCATCATTTATTAAATAGACTATCTTTACCCTAATGTAAATTATTGCTTCCATTGTCATAGAGTAACTGACCATATATGAATGGATTTAGTTTTTGGCTCTCTATTCTGTTCCATTGATCCATGTGCCTGTTTTTATGCCAGGACCATACCATTTTGATTACTATAGACTTGTAATATGTTTTGATGTCTAGTAGTGTGATACCCCCAACTTTGTTCTAATTTCTCAGAATTGCCGTGGCTATTTGGTGTCTTTTATGGTTCCATATAAATTTTAGTATTATATTTTTTATTTCTGTGAAAAATGCCCTTGTTAGTTTGATAAGAATTGCATTGAATCTATATATTGCTGTAGGCAGTATGGACATTTAAAAAATATTAATTTTTCCTATCTATGAGTATGGTAGGTGTTTCCATTTATTTGTATCTTCTTTAATTTCTCTCTTCAGTATCTTATAATTTTCTGAGTACAGGTCTTTTTCTTCTTTGGTTAAATTTATTCCTATGTATTTTACAGTTCTTGAAGCAACTATAAATGGGACTATTTTCTTAATTTCTCCTTTTGATAGTTTGCTATTGGTGTATACAAATGCAACTGATTTCTGAATATTGATTTTGTATTTTGCTGCCTTACTGAATTCAGTTATCAGTTCAAATAGTTTTTTGGTGGAGTCTTTGGGGTTCTCTATATATAGTATCATGTCATCTGCATATAATGACAATTTTACTTCCTCCTTCCAATTTGGATGCCTTTTATTTCTTTTTCTTGCCTGACTGCTGTGGCTAGAACTTCCAGAACTATGTTGAATAAAAGTGAAGAAAGTGGACAGGCTTGTCTTGGTTTTCTGATCTTAAGGGGAATGGTTTTAGCTTTTCCCCATTGAGTATGATGTTAGCTGTGGGTTTATCATATATGGCCTTTATTATGTTGAGATATGACCCCTCTATTTCCACTTTGCTAAGAGTTTCTATCATAAATGGCTGCTGGATTTTGTCAAATGCTTTTTCTGCATCTATTGAAATGACCATATGATTTTTATTTTTCATTTTGTTTATGTGGTGTATCACATTAATTGATTTGCGGATATTGAACCAACCCTGCATACTAGGGATGAACTCCACTTGATCATAGTATATGATCTTCTAAATGTATTGTTGAATTCTGTTTGCTAATATATTTTGTTGAGGATTTTTGCATCTATGTTCATCAAGGATATTAACCTGTAGTTTTCTTTTCTTTTAATGCTTTGTCTGCTTTTGGGATCAGGGTGATAGTGGCCTCATAGAAAGAGTTTGGGAGCCTTCCCTTCTTCTGGATTTTTTGGAATAGTTTGAGTAGAATAGGTGATAATTCTTTATTGAATGTTTGGTAAAATTCACTTGTGAACCATCTGGTTCAGGGCTTTTGTTTGTTGGGAGCTTGTTGATTACTAATTCAATTTCCTTGGTAGTAATCAATCTATTCAAATTTTCCATTTCTTTGAGTTAGCTTTGGAAGGTTGTATGCTTCTAGAGAATTACCCATTTCTCCCAGATCATCAGATTTTGTGGCATATAGTTGCTTATAGTCTTTTCTTAATTTTTTTTTGTATCTGTGGTGTCCATTGTCACTTTTCCTCTTTCATTCCTGATATTACTAATTTGAGTCCTCTCTCTCTCTCCCTCTCTCTCTCTTTCTCTCTCTCTCTCTCTTTCTCTCTCTCTCTCTTTTTTTGATGAGTCTGGCTAGAGATTTGTCGATTTTTTTTTTATCTTTGCAAAAAAACAGCTCTTGATTTCATTGATCTTTTGTATTTTTTTTCTGGTCTCTGTTTCATTTATTTCCACTCTGGTCTTTACTATCTCCTTCCTTGTATTCCCTTTGGGGTTGTTTTGCTGTTCTTTTTCCAGTTCCCTGAGGTGTAATGATAACCTGTTGATTTGAGATTTTTCTTGCCTCTTTAGGTAGGCGTGCACTGCTATGAACTTCCCTCTTAGGACTGCTTTTGCTGCTTCCCAAAGATTTTTGGGTCATGGTGTTTTTTCATTTTCATTTGTCTCAAGATATCTTTTGATTTCTCCCTTGATCTCCTTTTTTACCTACTCACTATTTAGTAGCATGTTATTCAGCCTCCATGTATTTGTGTTTTCCAGTTTTTTTCTGGTAGTTGATTTTTTTTTTTTTAGCTGAGCCATCCTGCCACCTGTTGGCATCTCAGTGGCAACTCAGCTTGGGCTGGGAATCAAACCTCTGTTGCTCAGAGCTCGCATTCTTGAGTGAGCTCAACCAATTTAGGCACTCCGCCGGCCCATGATTTCTAATTTCATAGCACTGTGGTCAGAGAAGACACTTGATATGATTTCAATTTTCTTAAATTTATTGGGACTTGTTTTGTGGCCTAACAAGCTGCTAAAAGCCCAGCGGTACCTGTGCCACCCCCTGCTGGGGTTCAGTTTGAGACTCAGCAGCTGAAGTTGCCCTGCTGGGAGCCAAGCCACACAGGAAAGGTGGGGGCGGGGTAGGCAGTCCCACATTCTTCGCAGCCTCTTCCCTAGCTGAGGTTTTCCATTTCCTGGGAGTAGGAGCACCTCTGTAATCTGCCACTACTCCTCCATTCAGGGATCAATTTAAGACTCTGGAATGGTGGGGCTAGGGTTTCCGAGAGAGGGTGGAAGTGGGGTCTTATTTATGGAGTTGTTTTTGCTTTCCGTCTGAAAGAGCCCCACCGCAGTTTTGAGCTGAGGCTTCTGCCTCAGACACTGGGCACTGCCATGCTCTTGCTGAACTCTCTCAGTGACTGTAGGGCGTAGGGTGTGAGCCTGTCACCTTGCTACTGTAATGCTCTCTGATCTGCTTTCTGGGGCCCCACGTCAGCTCAGCTGCAGATGCGGGCTGCGTCTCCGCAAGTCTCCCTTCCCTCTTCCGTCACTCGCCTGGTTTGCTCACCTTCAAGTAATCGTCATGCAAATCTCAGCTGTTCTGTGTGATGAGCAGAGGTTCCTCTGATAAGTTACAGTTGTTCAATTTGCAGTAATTTCCAGGAGAGAGCTCAGGGAGCCCACCTCACTGCTGCCGTTTCTCACTTTTAACCCTTCTTGTGTTCCAGGTGTGCTAATAATAAATTCTTTCAGTTTTGGTTGTCAAATAAAAGTTTATTTAGACTTCATTTTTGCAAGAGATTTTCAAAGGGTGTAGAATTCTAAGTGGAAATTTTCTTTAAGTACTCTAAAGATAGATGTTTTTCCATGGTCTTCTTGCTTGGGTAGTTTCTGTTAAGTCTCCTCTTATTTTTATCTTTTCTTCTCTGCATATAATGTTTGTTACTTGTGGGGGGTAATTGGACGGTGCTCTGCTGTGGTCTGAAGCCAACCTGCAGGTATGGTGGCTCTGGGGCGTCTTGGGAAGGACTTCTGTGCAGACCCAGGTCACCCACTGCCTGTGACCAGCTGGAGACTACTTGGTAGGAGCTATAAAGTGATTGGCGGTTATTAGTTTCCTTTAAGCTTGGAGGAACGTGGGAGGGGCCACACTGCGAGTGGAGGATGTCCAACACCTGGGGTAGCTCCACACAAAACCAGCAAACCTCAAAGCCTGCTGCCACCTGCTGGCTTCCTTAAGATTCCGCCACTGATAAAGGCTCCTGCGATATGCAAGCCAGTGAGGCAGGATCTCTGGGAGTTACTAGAGTGAGAAGAGTTCTGGTCACTAGGTTAATGTAAATTCTGGTTTATTACCATTACTGAACCTGATCTACTCAACAAAAGTCTTGGAGCACACCAAAGTCAGTTGCCGCCTACCTTGGGTCTGTCAGACACTGATAGTTTTCCAAAAAAGAATGCAATACAGGTGGGGCTTGTTGCTCTTGGAGAAATTGTCTCAGCATTGGAGGAGTTGGATGGGGTGGAGTCCCAATGCGTCAGCAGGGATGCGGAGCTCACCAGACCAATCAGATTTAGATTTGGCCGTAAGGGTAGAGGGTGGGCTCAACACAGGAAAGATGGCGCTTGCCTTTGGGCTGCAGGGGTGGAGGCCCTCTCATAGGAAAAATGCTAACTGTCCTCCATCCCTTGTCCTGATGGCCTCCCCATTCAGTCTGCCATGCACATATCTCAGACAGTCCCTGGGTTACTGTCCCTCTGCTGGAGCTCAAGGTGAGTGCCTGGGAGTGAGTCTGTGTATGGGTCCTTTAAGAAAATGCCTGGGTTTCTCACCACCTTCTGTCCCACCCAGATGGTTGGAGTCCGGACTGTTTTTCACAGCCAGATGTTGTAGAGGCTCTACTTCTTCCTGGCAGCAGTACTCTGGGCTGGAAAGGCCCCTGTGGCGTTGGGGGGTCTCTCACTCCTCTGGGAGGAGCCTCCATGGCTGAGATATCCCTCCTGGTTCTCAACCACCACACAAAGGTTTGGGGTTAGCTAGTTCTGCGTCTCTGCCCCTCCTGCCAGTCTCGACATGGCTTCTTCTTTACATCCTTAGTTATGAAACTTCTGTTCAGCCAGACTTCAGGTGGTTCTCCAGGTTGATTGTTCTATAATTTAGTTATAATTTTAATTTGTTTATGGTAGGAAGCAGGCACAGTGCTTATCTACTTTGCCATCTTGGCTCTCCCTCTATGCTTTTAAATTTCTAATGTTACCTTTGATTTTTTTTTTTCTTATAGTTTCCATCTTGCTACTGACATGACCCATGTAGGTTTTCATGTGGTCTACTTTTTCCATTAGATCCTTTAGTGTGTTAATAATAGTTGTTTTAAATTCCTTGTGTGATAATTTCAACATCTGTGTTATATTTGAGTGTAGTCCTGCTGATTATTCTGTCTTTTCAGATTGCATTTTTTCTTGCTTTTTGGTATGACTTGGAATGTTTTGTTGAAAGCCAGATATATTGTGTGAGTATAGGTTCTGAGGTTAGCAGGCCTTTGTGTGTTACTCTAGCTAGCAGTTGTGTTGTGTTTAATGTTTTTATTGTTACATAACTAAGGTTTCAGATTCCTGTAGCTTCTTTGTTTTGTCCTTCTTAGTTTTGGGGCTTCTTGTTGTACTGTTTTTCAGAGAGAGTCTATGTTTTGCAGCTGTATCAGCTATAATTCACTGCTATTGTTATTTTTGAGTTTTAATATGGTGGTAGAGTATGGGAAAGCAGAGTTCCATAACCTTCTGATTAATTTTAGTCTTTCAGTAGACCTATGTTTCAGAGGTATGTTTTTCACAAGTGTTTCTGCCCCTCCTCTAGGTATACAGCTTCACCCCCCACACACACACACACACTCCCTTCCTTAGTTGTAACAGTCCTAATCCTAATAGTGGACTGGGTCCATAATTAATCATATATTTTTAAATTTTCCTTTTAAGTGAGCTGGGAAGGCTGGTGTGGGCTAGAGTGGGGAGGTCTTGTCTCTGGTAGAATAAATTTTATTATTGCCCTCTGATGAAGTTTTTACCATGGAGAGTAGGTGTGTATTATAAAGAATGTTCTGGAAGGGTTTCACAATGGATATTTCTCATCTCTGCTTGCCAGAACCATGAGAGGACCTTTCTCAGATCTCTACAGTGAGAAATTGGTGGAGCTCCTGGAGTGCAAGGCCAAGGATGTATGGAGACTCCCTATGACTACAGCCCCAGGAGTTGCTCACTCTCATGCTAGTCCATACGTCCTCCAGCAATTTGTCAAATTTACAGTTTTGATTGTTATATATGTCAACTTGTATAGATATCCAGTTGCTTGGTCAAATAATTGTCTATATGTTGCTGTGAAATTATTTTTTAATGTGACTAACATTTAAGTCAGTACGCTTTGAGTAAAGCAGATTACCTCCACAATATAAGTAAGCCTTATCCAGTCAGTTGAAGACCTAAGAGAAAAGACTGAATTCCCCTGAAGAGTAAAGGATTCTGCCTCCAGAACGCCTTTGGACTCAAGGCTGCAACAACTACTGCTGCCAGAATTTCCAGCCTGCCAATTTTGAACTTGCCAGCTCCAGATATATACACAGGGTGCCAAAAAAAATATATATATATATATATACATTTTAGAAAGGAAAACTGTATTAAAATTGTAATACTCAATGTATACCAATAACAAAAGATGAATACAAGTCACGTTTGAATTCTGCAATTACAAGTGGTGCTCAAAGTGGTTCCCATCAGTGTCCCGACACTTCTGATTACAGCAAACTACTGCTTGAGCAACTTTGACCAAAATATACATTTGTATACATTTTTTGGCACCCCCGGTACATATAGGATGTGTGTGTGTGTGTGTGTGTGTGTGTGTGTTGTATGTCATCTTAACACACACACACACACACACACACATATCCTATTGACACCTGAATCTGGTTTGGTTGTTGATTTAATCTTTGCCAATGTGTCATTTTTGGGTGCCTCATAATTTTTTATGAAATGCTAGACAGTGTGATAGAAGAGCAGAGAAGGGGCTGTGGTAAAGAGTGTCCTCAGAAATAGGCACGATTCTTTCTTCATAAACGGTTACTCTATAGGATTAAGTCAATATGGGCAGCAGTTGGGCTGAGTTTGTTTGCTGTTTTTCTCATTACCTTCATGCTCTAATACCTCCTATGAAGCAGTGCTACTGCCTTGTGCTTATTGTAAGGACTGGGGTACCAAAGAGTTTTTCCCAAAATTCTTACTGCACATTTAACTTTCAATAGACCCTATATATCTATTCCAGAGAAGGTTTCTCTTATCCTTTCTCAAATGGTAAACTGCTTTTATTGTTACTCAATGAAATCTTCAGGGTAGGACAGGGGTGATTTGTGGTTTTTCTAATCCAGCCTCAGTCATAGGTAGGCTTTTGTACCTGAGCCTCAAGAAAGATGTTTTCTCAGCATCCCTGCCCCTCTTTGTATTATTGTTTCAGTGGGCCCTGGACAAGGCAGTTTTCCTGCCTCTTACTTAGAGGCTGATGGCTTTTGCCAAGTGACAGTGTAGTTGAAAATGTAACATGTAGGTGTGTCTCTCTGTCTATTAAGTGGGAGTGGAAATGTTCTAAGCAAAAACAAAACAAAAAGCTTTCAACTTATTGCCAATTGTAGAATTCTGAAAATTCTCTATTTTAGTAGAAAACTGCATGATACATGAAAAAAGACAGAAGTGAATAATTCTCCTTAAAATTATGAGTCCATTAACCAAACTAATTAGCTAAAAATGTCAAATCACTTACTTTGACTACATGGTGTTCAGTCTAGGCCTGTAAGACATCAAGATATGACTTCATTCTGGCTATTGCAAGTGATTTAGAATCATGTTCATCCCTTTGATCTAAGTTTGCTTATAGTGTTTTGATACAGCATATTTAATGATACAAAATCTTGGCAAGATGCTGGACCCAAAACAATGGTGTTTTAACAGGTGCAAGATGCCGGATTCCTGTTTTTAACAGCTCATTTTTTTTACTGGGATTTTATCATTTTATAAAAGCCATCTTTTATACCAAACTTTGATTATTGATATCACTTATTCCTTCCACATACAGTGTTACAATGTTACTGTAATGTTCTAAAATAAAATTATTGTGTTACTGAGAATAATGTTTTGGAGGGACTGATTAAATGACAATGTAAAAGTGTTAGACATTCTTATGCATGTTCATATTTTTATTATTTAAATTTGATGATTAAGTCAATGTATAATGCTGAACTTTTGCTTTTGTGCTGTTGCTGCTTCTACCTTTGGGTCACTGAGTTATATTTGACTTTATCAGAATAATTTAAGATAAAGAAAAATAAGTAAATTTACATTGCCATAACTTTCCAACTAGTTTTTAGTAAGCTGCCATAGGAAGACTTTTCAAGTTAAGGTTTTATTTATATCAATGGAAAATATTGAAAGTACTGTAAATATTAGTATGTTTACACTTACCTGTGCACTTTTTTAATGAATGTATTCTCATGTTTTCTTATCCAAGTAGATAATTGATAACTGTTAAGGAAAGCAGAACTAATAATAAGTGATAGCAACTTAGCTGGTAATAGGCTTACAGTATAAGAAAGAATAGCTTTATTTATAATACTTAATAAGCAATGTTATATCTTAATAGTTGTACTGTATGGCTTAATGAGCAGGATGCTGGACTTGAACTCAGGGCATCTTGATTCCCTCCTAGTTCTGCCACTTTCTGTATGCTTCATTGGGAAATTCCTTTTCATATTTGGTTCTCAGTTTCCTAACTTTTAGAATTCTATTAGTACCTGGTGAATATCACAGGACATCTGTAAACAAATGGATTAATGTATTTGTACCTAATGCAATTAAAAATTACTGCTATTATTATGGCTTGCATAGGTTAACAGTACACATTTGAAAACACTGACATGCAAACATTTAAAAAATGTAAGGAAGAGCCTATAAATATTCAATACAGCTTTGTGGCAGAATTCAGAAACTCAGAATTTCAATCACTCTTATATTAAGGATTGGTCCTTTCTCAATTCCAAGTCATATTTTCTCTATTTAAAAGTTTATTTTTAATATTTCAATATATGAAACAATATCAATTGTTTTTCCACTTGCAATTGGAAAGAAAGAGTTCATTGTTATTTTGATTGTGCCATCCAGGCAATAAATATCTTCATTCTGCTTGTGTTGGCTTGTGGATTTGAAAATAAAAGATCTTTTCTAAGAAACCGAGACATAAATTTTGAGTTACCAAAAATTTTAATCCTGAAAATAATTTCCATGTGAATATAGGCTCTTCCAATTATAATGTTGTCCCCTAAAAGCTTGTTTATGTATCAACACATTCTTCTAATGGACCACACAACAACTTCATTCTTTAAAAAGATCTGCAGTGAGAGCCATATCATTAGTAGGAGTAGGAAAACTAATTTGGGTGAAAATTTCCCACAGAAGTCTGCTCATAAATCAAAGTAACTTTGAAGACATTTGATGATTTTTCTCTCAAATGATTATACATTTTTGAACAAGAGTACAGTTAAAAGAAAACACAGTGGTGATCATGAATATAAAGCAACTCAGATATGTAGTGGTCTGTTAAAATATTCTTCCCAGAATTTGAGGGGAAATATTTCTTTGGGACTTTGGTGAGCATAACACTTGGAATCAGTACTTCTGCCTAGTTTGAAGTCATTTATTTGGAAAATTTACTGACATTCTTAATAAATAACGATTCACTGATTGTGATTTTCAATTTCCTCTCTTCATCTGGTGGTCATTTAAAACCTGATAGATCCAAAATGTTTTCCTAGGAGGCATAGTGTAGCATGAATAAAGACCAATATTAACATGATTAAATGAGTATGAGTTCTTTCTTTTGTTAGACGAATCCTGTCATTCTCTGTAGATGTGATATATATGGTGGTGGAAAGAATATAAATGCTAGTGTGAAACTCTAGCATTAAAGCCTGCGAACCCACTCACTGCGTGAAACCATCCCAAAGCTTCATCATGAGATCAGGGCTTTGTAACCAGGCATTTCTCCTTGATTGCTTCTACACAAAAAAATCATTCTGTTTAAGAAGTTCTTTTGAAAGGTATAAGGTGGTTTGAGATTCAGAAAGGAGGAGAGTGTCAATGATGTTGATGTCTCAACTCTGCCATCTCATTAAAGAGAATGACCAATTCCTCCTGCTTTGCTAGTATCTGTTTATTTGAATATAGTATCCCTTGTTCATCTTCATTATGTTTCTTTTTATATAGACAGTAGAATATGTTTGGCATAAAACACATATTTTCTGCCTTTTCTAAATAATTTCTTTACTGTGCTACCCAGAAACTTTTAAATGGCCTTTGTGCTCTTTGATTTTTTGGAACCAGGATGAAAAGAAAACTTAGAATCATCATGGATTATTCCTAGCTAGCCTTAATTGTCATCATTAAGTGTTTAGAATGCCTGGTTTTACCATATGCTTCGGGAGTACATAATCTCATACGTTTGCAATAGAGATAAAATGATAAAACAAGCCAATCCTATTTTTTTGTTAAGTATTGTAAAGTTTCTCAATAATAGCATTACTTACGATCATTTAAATGAAGTTTCCATATTCTCATCCCTCTATAGACATGAAAGTTGTTTCTTTTCAGTGAATATTTTTCTTTTACATGAATATTTATTTATAAGGCAAATTGTTTATGATCAGCTACTATTTAGCTTAGCATAGTTATTAAAAGACAGTTTTGGTATTTGATCTGAGTTCAAAATCCAACATTTGCCAAGTAGTTACTTTGCTATTGTGAGCTACAGATTTCTCATATGTTGTTCAATGATTAAAGGAGATAACATAGAATAGCACTTAATAAAATGTCTAGCTGGTGTAATTTCTTAATAAATGTATATATTATATACATATATGTACATATATACAGTACATGCAAGTGATTTAAACACACACGATGCATACATGCACACACAAACACACATGCACCTACATGTATGTAACCTAACAATAGTGTGAGGTCTGTGATTAGGATTGTGGAAGTGCTACTTGTATGCACTGTCAGGAATTGGCATTTGAGTAATGGTGAAGAGACTCAGTAGTTGATGGAAAAAAGAAGAAAAGAATTTTATTGCATCTTTGAATATCTTTTCCAGTTTTTATCGTTTGAAGATCTTCATTATATAACTATGATCCTTTACTTTTTATTTTTATTTGGATAATATGAATATATATATTTGAATATCTCTTCATGATAAATTAAATAATGTTTGTACTATAAAAGGAGAAACCTATTTTATTTGAACTATGTTAGTCAAATATTTTTGAAAAGAGAACTATTGTAGAAAATGGAAAGAAATGAGCTGTATATAAATGTATTCATTTGTTTATGCAGAGATGAAAAAAATTAAACACTTGAGAATGGATAGTTTTCTTTTCAGAAACTGTCATTTACCCCCACTCTTTCTTTCATGATATAAAATAAAACCAGGTTGTTTTCTAAACAGATGTCACCTTTTTAATAAAATATTTTCATGATCATAGGCATTGAAAATATAATAATGATTAAGATTGTTGAAGTTATAGATGTGATAAATATAATAAATATATTAAATTTTGTCAAGTATTAGATAATAAAAGTATTACAAATATTCTGTTTACTAATTAAAGATTAATTTTAAAAGGACATATAAATGCTTGTTATTACAAAAATTTTCAAGAACTGGCATACATGAAAAACTCCTGCAATCTTCTGGATCTACTCCTAATGCATTAAATTGCTCTCTCAACAAACACCATGGAATGCCTATTATATGCAAAGCAGAGACAAGCTCTGAGTAAAGAGACTAGAAATCAAGTCAGCTTTCATGGATCTTACAGACCATGACTAGAAAAATGAGTCAAGAAAAGGTGCAACCACAGCATTATTTAGAATGTGATTTAACTGGGAATTCTAAATTCTGTATGAAGAGAGACCATTAAATCAAGTTTCAAGTCACTATCCTAGTAGTAATTTAACACATGGTAATAGAAGTGACAATCAGTTAAAAACTGACAAGTTATTTTGGCCCTTTTTCCTTCTCTACAGATGCCACCCTCCCCAAGAGCAGTGGTATTAGTCCACAGCATTATTTCAGCCTGATCATTTACATACAGGCAATGGAGCAAATATCCATCACTCAGGTAAGGTTTCTATGTAAAACCGAAACTAGTCTACATTTGCACTAAAATAAATTTAGATGTATTTTCAGAACTGATAAAATCTAGCAGGTCATAATTGGTGTAGAGCTGTGTTGACTCTTCCCTGACTATGTGTTCTTTCCAGTGATCTAGAGCGAAAGAGTATGTCTGCTACAGGTCCCAAATAATTAGTAATGAATATCGCTCCCCCAGATGGAATATTTTCCAGTCATCACACATGGAGTTGGCTATCTTCCCTTGAAACAAGCCAGAATTAACATGGAACAAACTATTTTCATCCAGACTTCAGGAAGTGAACTGAACACTTCCTCCAGCTTCTTGTTTGAACCCACAGTTTCCCCACAGGTGTATGAAGAATAGTTGATACAAATGCTAAGATGTGGACCCACTTGGTCCTCTGGGTGGCTGTGTGGGACCTTTTTGGCTGCTAGAAGCCTCTTGCATTGAGGCCAGTGATCTAGATGCATATGAAGAAAAGAATTTCCGTAACCTGAAGAATAGCCTTTTCTGCAAGGATTCCACTTCCCTTGAAGCGCTCTCTTGCAGATACTTTCATTTTACCATAACTGACCTACCTGAGTAGCTTCCATAGAGTCATCAAGTCCAACATCACGGACTTACTTCTGCATTGCTTATTAAAACTGTCATTCATTTATGGTCCTGTCATCTGAACTATAAAAGTCCATCCCTTCCCATCACTGCCGTCTAGACTATTCAGTAAGTTCTGGCTCACTGGCTTCTCCTGAGCCTAAATTTTTGCCATCTTCTGGCATCAATTTTATGTCCACATAGATTATCCAAAAGCTTAACTCCTTGGTTTCTAATGGTTTCCTCATGGGTCAATTGACTTCGGTTGTGCCCCTCCTTCTCCCCCTCTCCCCCCATACAGCCATGCTGACCCTGTACTGGAGGTTAACTACAGTGGTTCTACTGCTAAAATGAGTATTTTGGGCATCACTCTTCCTGGTCACACTTGTCTATACTTCAAACTCTTAATTTCATTACTTTTTACTCATTCGTTGACCCAATCTCTAAATTGCATCCCTGCCAAGTGCCTTTTGGTTTCTCTAGCTTAGACATCATAACTCATTATTTTTATCATTTGCTTGACAGTGTCCTCGATTGGCTTCTTGCTTCATCATCCTTCTATCAACCTTCAGGTCTGGGTTGACTTAACAATCTGTTGTCTTTCCAGTAACACCTGGCTGCTAGGAGATAATGAAGAAAACGTCAGACTAAAAAACAGGTTAAAAAAACAATTGGGCTTCAAAGAGATTGAGATATTGTCCTTGTCTTCTTACAGGAGTGGTGCCCCTCCTCCTGTCTGAGAGGAGATTGCATCCAAGCCAATGATAAAGACTGTGGTCTATCATTGTTTAACCGGAGAGGATACACTTGTGAGCTCATTCACATGGGTGTTGGAAGACCTCAGTTCTTTACAGGCTATTGGGCAGAGGCCTCGGTTCCTTGCCATATGGGTCTCTCCACAGGTTGCCTGAGCTTTCTCACCACCTGGCAGCTGGCTTCCCCCAGGGAGAGTACAAGAAAGAACAGCCAAACAGAAGCATCACTTTTATCACATTTTATTTGTTACATATACCAAAACCTGGTTAAATGGAAGCAACTACATAAAGGTGTGAATAGTAAGAGGTAGAGATCATTGGAGGCCATCTGGAAGACTGGCTACTAAACTGAGGTACTTTAAAATTTTGATTCCCCATTTTCCTTTATTGTTAACATAAGGTCATTTTGTGTGATATGCTTAGGCTTTCTTCTATTGGCTTTTAATATTTAAAATGTTCAATTTCTCCCACTGGAAAAAATCCACATGTCTTTCCATTGTCACCTGACTTTTATCAACGTTGCTCTGCTGAGATTGTGATTGCCAAGGTCACTGGGGGCATTATTGTGGTTGGATCTTACAGACACTGCTCAGTCTTTAGATCTCATTTGAGGACTGAAAAGCATTTCATATTGAGAATCACTTTCTATCTCTTTTATTTTTTTTTGTTTTATTGTTTACGCATAGAGCAGTGTTAAGTTCACAGCAATGTTGAGCAGAAGGTACATTTTCCATATACGCCCTATCTTCACACCAACACAGCCTCCTCCTCTATCTTGTCTCCCACCAGAGTGGTACATTTGTTATAATGTATGAATCTACATTGACAGACCATAATCATCCAGAGTCCATAGTTTACATTAAGGTTCACACCTGGGATTGTGAGTTTTGACAAATGTATAATGACATGCATCCATTTTATAGTATCATACAGAGTATTTTCACAGCCCTAAATATCACCTGTGCCCATCTATTTATGCCTCCCTCTTCTTTAACCACTGGCAACCAATGGTCTTTTTACTGTCCCCATAGGTTTTTCTTTTCTCAAGTGTCATATAGTTGGAATCATACAGTATTTAGCCTATTCATATTGGCTTCTTTCACTTAGTTATATATATGTTTCTCCATGTCTTTTCATGGCTGACAGCTCACTTCATTGTCCACACGTACTGTTGTTTACTTATCTGTTAACTTACTGAAGGACATCTTGTTTGCTTCCATGTTTTGGCAATCATTAATAAAGCTGCTGTAAACCTCCATGACCCTGAATTAATTATCCAGGTTTTCTACAACAACTTTACATTCTGTCTCTTGTTGGTGTTCTTTAAAGTTCTGTTTTGGTCTTCTCCTCTTCTCACATTATACCTTCTTCTTAGGAGACCTCACTTACTTTCATGTCTTTGATTGTCATCTACACACCAAGAGTGGCAAAGAAACCTCAAATCCATGGTTATGACTATTATTGGGTCTTCAGAAAAGTCATGATGTATTTTGTCTATGTTTTTCAAAGGTCATTTATTTATATAAAGAACAAAGATCAATCAATGATACATTGCCCGTTTTGTTCAATAACCTTTTGCCATCTTTCAGTGAGCTTCATAATTCCTCATTCATAGAAAGACCTGCTTTTATTTGCAAAAAAACTGAACAAGGTGCTGATTTATAGCCTCATCTGAATTGAGCGTTATACCATGCAAGGAGATTTGAAAAGAGCAAAACAAGGGGAAATCTGACCGCACAAGGTCAGCCGAGTATGGTGGGTGTGGCAACACATTCCATCCAAGCTCCAATAGTTTTTGACAGGTGATCAAACTTGTGTGTGGTCTTATGTTGTTGTGATGGAGTACAACTCCTTTACAATTAATAAGCTTTGAACGTCTGGATAATGGATTCGTTCAAACTGTCCAATTGCCAACAGTACACATTCAAATTGATTGTTTGGTTCCTTGGTAGGAGCTCGAAAAACACAGTACCTTTAAAATCCCACCACACTGAGAGCATAACCTTCCTCTGATGAACGTCTGCTTTCGATGTCGTTTGAGGCAAATCATCACATCGGGACCAAGACCATTTGTGACCACATTGTAAACAATCCACTTCTCATCACAAGTTATCAGTCACTTCAAAATAAGATTATTTTCCTCACATTTAATAAGCATATTGCAGATGTTTATACTCACCATCAAATGAAATTCTTTGAGTTCATGCGGAACCCAAATATCGAGCTTGCTTCCGTATCCCAGCTTCTTCAGCTGGTCATGAATGTTTGAATGATGGATGTTCAATGTTTCTGCAATCTCTTGTGTCGTGTAACATGGGTTTCACTCCATCAATGCCTTTATTTTGTCGTCATCAACCTCAGTGGGCCTCCCAGACTGAGGAGCGTCGTTGAGATCAAAATTATCAGCATGGAATTTCATGAACAGTTGTTGGCACTGACATTCTTGTAGAGCATTGTCACCATAAAATTTATGCAACTTTTCACAAGCTTGATGCATGTTCTTCCCTTTATGGAAGTAAAATAGTAAAATATGGCAAAAATGCACAGTTTTGTCTTCCATCTTCAACTTGTTGTAAAATCTCCAAAACTCAACCAAATCACTCAATTTTTTTTAGAATGAAGCTTAGAACTGTCAGCTGTCAAATGACATAGCAATAACATAGATGCAAATGAGTCTAGTACTTCCAAAAATGAACTAGTGCCATCTGTTGCAAACATGTGTCATGACTTTTCCAAAGATCCAATATAAAATGTTGAAAATCAGTAAGAACGACTGGCTATATGACACATTGATTGATGCGTACTTCAGCTGTTCTTCCCACTGAAAGGAATTTTTTCTTTTCAGTTGAAATTGGGATAAAATTTGATCCATGTAAGATAATACTAAATGCTATTCATTCAGTTGTCGGAAAAGTAATGATGTGTTTTTTCTATCTTTTTCGTTGCAAAAATGCACCATGACTTTTTTGACAACCCAATATAAGTTGGTACTTTCAAAAAATTATCTTGAAACACATCCTTGCTAATTTTTGTATTCAGAGAATTATTATGGCATGAAGCTTATGAAAATTTTATGAAGTATGAATTGTTTCTTTCAGAAAAGGCTTTCATGTTGCCTTGTTTCATATATGGTTCTTGTATGTGAGAAAACTATACTTGTACATTCATATTGGGTTTATTACATATTTATCCTTAAAAATATTGTACCAAATTTGACCAATGCAACCAGTGTTTGACAATGTTTATACTGTGTTAGACAAAATAAAAACTTATATTATTCAGGTAATTGAACTATTATATATATATATATATATATATATATATATATATGTTTATAAAACTACTCTCACAGGGATACCGATTCAATTTATGAACTAAACTGTCAGTGACTAAAAGTATGACCTGTATAAATCCACAATTACATGTTCCAAGTTATTTCTATAAGAAATAGATCTTATACAATCCATATTCTTGAGTCTAAATTATTTTCAGACATTTCTGTTTAAAACTTTTTCTATTTGAGCTCCAAGAGATATTGAAATTTCTCAGCATATGAATTCTAAGAAGGAGACTGAATTTTCCACATAAATTAATGTAGCCATTTTATGAATTTTCATGGGGAACCTAAATGTAACTACTATAGCTAGAACTAAAATTTGGGTTTACACTGTCTGAAACTGTTAACTTTAATTTTAAACATGTGGGTTTTATTTTTTCTTTTTAATTCTTTTTTTAAAGGCTTCTATCATTATCAATTCATGGGTAGCATGGCAATAAACAGAGGATGGCCAGATGTTTAGGAAAGAGACAAAAATGTGGAAAATTCTTTCTAATACATCTTAACCACTCCCACCACCACTACATGCACATGTGTGTATACATATAGTCATTCAACCATTTTCTGTATGTATAGCAAGACCTTGAATTTATTTTGTTCATTAGAACTATATGGTATGCATTTACTTTTTATAGATTTAGCTACTGCTATTTGAGGATGGAAGCTATCTAACGGAGCACAGCCAAGTCTGGATTCACACACACACACACACACACACACACACACACACACACATCATTGTCAGCATATTCTATAAATTCACTGTGAAGGAAATAAATATTTTTTACCACAATTTTGCAAGCATAATATGGCAGAGCTTTTCCTTGGCAGGTAGATTTCATCTGATGATGCAAGAGCATGTTGGAGTGGTGTAGAGTTCTAAGGCAATTGTGGCAATTAAATTATCTGATGGTCACTGGAACCAACACTGGCACAATAAGCCATGATAGAAAAAAGGTCTACACAGGTATAGTGAGTGCCAGTCGTTCTGTAGCTATTGTTGAATTCATACATAATGTCATTGCTCTGTAGCTGTGAGGAAACAGCTTTGAAATAAATTGCCAAAACTCAGCTATTTTAAGGACCTGTATGATTAGGCAGGGTTGGGGGTGTCTATTTGTTTGGTTTGGTTTTGAGCAAGTTGCCATTTTGATTTCCTACAGAAAGTGAACATAAAAAAACAATAAAAAAATAAAAGAAAACTAGTTTATGCCATGTTGGCATCCCAGAAGCTAATTAACTCTTTCAGTCCTTTAAGGTGTCACTTGGTGCATGGTAGCAACTTAGTGCTGCATAGCTGTATACATTTCTTGTTTAAGATATTAAACACTATGTTTTTGGCCCAGAAGAATGAACCCACTTCCTAATGTGCCAAGCTTATATTCAAGGGATATCTTACATAATGAGAGAATGCTCATATAGGCCATTGTGGGTTGATGTTCACAAAAAATCAAGTTCATGATTGATGCCTGTTATTTTTGTGTATCAGTGTCTTCTTTGACAAAATGATGGCCAGGAATTGCACAGTGGAAATGCAACCAAAACCACATCTGATCCTTAAGTCATATTTTGCATCCGTAAACAACTAGCATATTGAACCAAAGGATCTGATTAGATTTGTCATTGGCTGTGTCAAAATTTTCATTCTTAAAATTCGGTAAGTGCTGATTAAAATAATAGTCTAATAGAAGTTCAATCAGTATCTGACTCTGTCACTCCATCAGAATCTGGTTAGTTAATCAAAAAAACCACTTAAGATACGAAACCATGGAAAATGAAGACATACATATGTTAACCTTCACAGTTAAACCTAAAGCATAAATGTGCATTTTGTTTTTACTAATCTTTTAGTAAGATATTTCTCTGAATATCAGTTGTTTAATTGAAGTTTCTTTATATTTCCCTGTTACCTTTTAAACAAAAAAACACATTTATGTTGCATCATCCTTCATAATTCCAAGTTTTTGTTTTAATTGGGACAATGAAGATCATGAAGACACTTGCATAGCAATTTGAGTGCAAAAAGTTTCTTGGATTTTATATTTTCCCTAATTTTTTAACAATGCTTTTCCCAAATGCATTAGAACATATTTTTACTAACTTCAATCATTTCATTTTTAAAAACATTTGACTTAGTTTTAATAAAACAAAACTAAAACTTCTTTAGACATTCATGTTTCATTATTTCATGTAGTATTTAATTAGATACCATAATTAGAATACCAAGTACATCTGACAATAGGCTTAGCAGGAAATTACTGATATTTAATAAGTGAATAAACTATTATTCACTTGTGGGGACAGAAGAGTACAGCTATACTGGAGAGTGGTTCAGTTGAAAATATCCACCAATATTAATTTTAGAAGGTGTGGATAATTTGGAGTAATAAGCCAGTGGAAGCACATGAAGAACGTCTATAGATTTTACCCAATATTTTGAATCAAGATTTTCAGCATTAATTCCATTTTAGTCTTGCTGCTCACATCAGTTACTAAATTTGTGTCACTAGGAGATAAATGAGGAAATGCTTTGATCTTGATCTACCCCAATTTGTCATGTGACTTTGCTTTTCATTGTCACAAGAAGGTTGTTGTATCTCTGAACACTGTATCTCTATTCCAGGCAGGAGGAAAAAGTAAGTGATAAAGAGAAATGTGCAGCACTTATATTGAAAAAAAGTTTTCAAGAAGCTACTATCAGTTTCCTCTTTATTTGTCATAAACAATAAATTTGTTTCATACTTACTCCTAGTTGAAAAAGAGACAGGAAGTTAGTTACTCAGTTGGGCACATTGATGGCCAAAAAATAAGTAAAAAACAACCAAACAAACAGAAGTTTGCTGATAAGAAAGAAAGGAAATTTAGGTGTGCTATAAGAGGCTATCAGTGTCTTTGTGCTTCTTTCAGACGTCAGCTCAAATAGCTCAGGGCCACATCCTCATGGAGTCTTCACACACTGCCCATCCAGGTTTCCTGTGGTAAGTTATCATAGTACCAAATATATTTTCTTCAGGTAATTCTGCTTTTATGTTTGCGTTCATTTGATTGCTACTTTCTCTTCTATATAAGGATGATGGCAGGGATCTTTTTTTGCCATTGCTAACTAATTTATACCTGGCACCTGACACATTGTCTAGCATATAGTAAGTACATAATATGTTTATTTTAAAAAAACAAATAAACAAATAAATAAGTAAATAAGTGATTATATTACTTTAAAAGGTGTCCAAGGAAGAAAGCCATTTAGTGTTGCTTTGTACTCTATTTCAGTGTTTAACACCTTTACAATTAGGTCTACTGTTTTTCTCTCCAAATGGTGTTTTTTTTTTCTCATTGAATCCCATTTTTATTCTTTATTTTTATGAAATGAGAGACGAATTGATCAGTTTCCTCATCGTAGCAATTGTATTTCTTTTCTTTACAGTGAGTTCTTGAGTAAGTTATTTATATTATATTTTCTAGGAATAATATCCATATTTTGTTTCTTCAGAAATTCTATTTTCACTGTTACTGTTTTGTCCAGTCATAAATATAAAACACTAATGTGAAAAGGGACCCAAGTTTCTTCCATCTAGCTCCACCTCCTCACTTTGAAGGTAGAGCAACTGAGACCCAGAGAGGTTAACTGAATTTCTCCAATGACATATAACAAGTTGCTGGCAGAGGCAGACTACAGTCCTGGTTTTCCAATTAAGTCCCTGCTTTGTGCTCTGTTCTTTTATAGCACATGGCTTTATAAATCCAGATAAGATACAACAATGAAAAAGACCATGTGTCCAAAATAATTATTTACTCTCCTTGGTTGTTCTCTCTATATTGTACGTGGCAAAAGCTGAATTTGCTTTTGTGTTTATAAGTGGGAAAATATTTAAAGATATATCAATTTGAGTCATTTTTATATTAAACAAACTCTTTAAAATAATCTTTCTGTTTAATTTATTATCTCTAAGTTATAACCTGGCCAGTTTTCCAATGAGTCTATATTTTTGAATTTCATAAATATGGGCATAAAATAATGTATTAGTTTGCAGGGCTGTCATAAAAGTGCCACAAATAAGGCATCTTAAACCATAAAATTTTATTTTCTGAACATTCTGGAGGCTAGAAGTCCAAGATCAAGGTGTCGGCAACGTTGGTTTCTTCCCAGGTCTCATTCTGTGGCTTGCAGATGGCTATCTTTTCTCTGTGTCCTCTCCTGTCCTTTCCTCTGTATGTGTCTGTGTCTTAATTTCCTTTTCTAATAAGGGCACCAGTTAGATTGGATTTGGGTCCAATCTGACCCTATTTTAAAGGCCCTATCTGCAGTACAGTCATTCTGATGTGCTGGGGCATAAGGCTTCAGCATAAGAATTCTTGGGACACAATTCAACCCATAACAAACACCCATCAGGCAAACCCTACAAGAGGGCTGCAGAAGGACCCAAAGTACTAAGATAAAATATTTGTATTTTTTAGTGAAGAAGTGTTATTATTACCTTAATTAATCAGCATGCTTACAACAATATCATTTTATAACTTCAATATCAAGCTAATACTGTTGATGAAAAACTGAACAAATGCTATTGTAGATTGGGATCCATCTATTGATTCACTATGACTTTGCAACTGTTTTCTAATCATAAATGCTTCTGAATTGATGTGCAATTTAGCTATCCATAAGAACCAACACTATGTATTGAAATATACCTAGATCCAAATAACACCCTTTGTACCTTTGGGCCTTGAAATTTTCCTAATCTCTCTAAGCTTCCTCATCTATGAAAAAGAGAATGCTTATCTCAAGAATTGCTAGATGACTTAAATTAAGGCACACAATAGACGGGTATTGTTACTTTTTAACATCACTTTTTACATTGAATTTTGTCAGCTTATTAGTTCATTATACTTTTATTAACAAATTCTATGTTTTGAGAAGCTTTGAAATGTGAATACTTAGTTATTTTTATAATCCTAATTTTAATTTAATATATCATGTATTATATATAGTAAGCAATATTCCAGAAGGTAACAAGTCCCATCAGAGACAATGATTCCATTTATGTCAGTTAAAAGAACAAAGTTAAATTTTAATTGTTTCATACGAGACAGGACAGTAGAGTGGAAGTTCTTCATTTCTGATCCCTTCTAGTAAGGTTTGTCTGTTGAGCATGGCGTTATCCCAGCTCCCTTTGAAATGGCTAAGGGACTGAAAAATTGTCAATGTGTTGCTTAATTACCTGCACCTGTCTACATAAGAACATCTTAGGCGGCAATTATGGATCTGGTGCAAACCATCATGCATGGGGCTTTATTATGCTTCAATTTCCCTTCATATCTCAATCCAGTCCCAGGGCTACCTTTTGGCTTATGAGCACCCCATTCAACACAAAATAAATTGGTTCCACTCAAGAAGATTAGAAATGGTGGAAAATATAATTCCCCCTTATTCTTGGCAATAGTGTGTGTGTTATTCTAAACCAGCAGAAAATACACAACAGAAAGAGGAAAATAGAATTTTCCTTCAATAAAGTTGAAGTTCCATCAGCTAACTGGACAGCATTGAATTCAAAACCCACACTGACACTTCTCTCTGATTCAGTGCTTCTGGGGCTTGAGAGACAAGGGTGAAGGTAGCATCTGGGTGAAGGCTTGGGGTCCTCTCTTGGCAGTAACTCTATGCTTTTAATTGTGCAAAAGAACAAGCAAACTGAGACTCTCATGGGCTGTGTGACAAAGGAGGAAAAAGGAGGGCTCAAAGTAGAGTTGAAGCTTCTGCTTGCTAGCTTCCTCACTTTGCTCCATCTGCCTCTTCCGAGAGCTCCCATCTCCCACTGTGTGCAGCTGAGTTTCAAGCACTCCTGGCGGCATAATGACTGAGACGAAGATATTTCCTCCAGTTGTCAATGGCTCTTCTATCTTGAAACTGTCCCAGGAACCATATCCAAGTCTCCCTCCCCATCCTTGGTCTCTGTGAACAAGAGAGGAGCTTCATCACATTTCTCATTGGTGATCATTTGAGTTTCAAGGCCATGTGTATCTATATATGAAATAATATTTTTATTTTAAAATGTAAGGTCTTTGGAAGGTCTTTCTATTGGAGCATGTAAGTATTCTTGTTGCCAGAAGAGATGACTACCCAGAGGAAGAGCTAGACTACTGTGTCTAAATACTTAAAAACACATTTGGAGGGGGAGAGCATCTGCAAATGTTGATGAAAATGGGTTTGGAACTTCTCCTTTGATCAGGAAATAGGTGGGCCATAAAATGTCTGATGCATGATGCTGCCTGCAGCAAACCCGCATTTTGAGACTCAGTCATCTTATTGCTCTAGAAAATGCCAATAGAAAAGAGAAGAAGGCTTAAAAGACCCAACACTCTCCAATTGCAATTAATGTGTAATTTTGAACTAACCAAAAGTTTTCATATTTTTGCTTCTGCAAAACGACTGGTCATTTATATTTTATATCTCACACCAGAGGCTTTTTGACCAGTGTTTAAGGCACAAACTGCTATTAAGAGATACAAGTTTGCTTACGACCTGTTTTGTTTTCTATAATTATGAGTTTCCAAAGGGCAGGTGCCATGTATTTTACTTCTTTGCACATCAGTTACTTTCTTGCTCTTAAGAGACACTCAGCATCTTTCTTATTAAATGATGAAAAGGATGTGAACTCATCAATAACAGAAACTGAGAGGTGGAAGAATATTTTATCATCTACTTTTTGTTTTGTTTTATTTCTGAACTGTCTACTTTAAGACCCATGCATTACAAATGAGAAGACAGAGTGGTTAGTTTCAAGATCTGAGATGTGAATTAGGTCTCCTGATTCTTCCACTAAAATAATGAGGGTGACATGTAAAAACAACAGCAAGAAAACTTTATAATAAAGCAGTGTAACTCAGTGGAGTAAGCTTCTGATGGAGGAGGAGCAATGTAGTTCAGTGGACAGGCATTGGCTTGGAGTCAAGATGTCAAGGCTCTTTTGTCATCTCAGCTATGTGTAGACCTGGATGGAAAGGGCCTCTATAAGGAGTAAACCAGCTGTGGGTAGTAAACACATGTCACAAAATCGATTGAGTTCTCAGTAGTTATCACTGTCATTAAGAGTAAGGACAGGCTTCTTTTCCTGAGGAAATTTAGGGTTCCAAGTCAAACCATAGCTGTCTAAAATGAGTTCCTTTGTATTTACAGAGAAGAAAGCAAAAATAACAGAGGTGCCACAAAAATGTAAACACATGAATTGTATTAATCTTTGTGATCGGCATATATTATTACAATTTTCATACAGTTTTTTCCTTTCTTAAAATGTGCATACATTTTTGACACCCTCTGTGTATAGCTCTGATTCCAACATAACTGTTGAATATATTACTAATTCTATTGAGCTCTCAGGATTGGGAAACAGTACAAAGAGACTCCTGTGAGGGCTTGTCTTGATGGAATATTCACATAAGAGATGGAATAATTTATAGAGATTTAAAAAATATCTTGGACCTTTTTCTAAAAGAAATTGTAATGTAGAATTCAGAAATGTTTGTTTACTAAATCTAGATCTGTATGATTACACAGAAGGCCTCTCCATCAATGGTGCCTCTACCCTATTTCCTTCATTTGTTAGCACAGCTTAGTCTCCATTAGAAAATTTTTTGGCTAGATCCAGGAACTTTTAATCTCAAATTTCTTCCTAAAAGAATTGGGTTTTTGAGACAGACAAGTGTAATTTGTTAAAAGAGTTCCATAGTATTACATGAAGGCAGACTTGTTATTATCTTGAATGAGTGGAAGCTAGAAAAAGAGACTTTTGGCTTATCACTAACACCTCAATTTAATAGTTGACATTCATGTGGGCAGAGCTGGGACAGACATGAAAAATGGCAGAGATGAAATTCTTTTCATATCCCTTGCAAAAGAATTAAGTACTCTCTATAGGTGCCCCTTCATCTTTTTTTTTCTTTACCACATATGGAAATAAGGTAAAAAAGATAAACATTAGAAATAAATATCTTAATGCAATTAGTTAACAGAACTTAACAAAAAGAAAATGACACATTCAAGTCAAGTTGAATGAAAGAATATAGTTTAAAAAGAAAATAATAAAAATCAAATGGAAGTAATTCAAAAGTCCTTGTAGTACACTAAAAACTATGACACTGATGAAAGAAATTGAAGAAGACAAAAATCAATGAGAAAATATCCCATGTTCATGTTTTGGAATAATTAATATTGTCAAAATATTCACACTACACAAATTCATCTACAGATTCAATAAAACCCCTATAAAAATCCCAATGGCATTTTTCACATAAATAGAAAAAAATACTAAAATTACTATGGAGCTACAAAATACCCCAAATAGCCAAAGCAATTTTGAGAAACAAGAACAAAACTGGAAACATCTCATTTCCTTATTTCAAACTATATTACAAACCTATAGTAAACAAAGCAGTATGGCACTGCAATAAAAAACAGACATGTAAACCAATGGAAAAGAATAGAGAGCCCACAAAAAAACCCCACACGTACACAGTCAACTAAACTTTGATAAAGGCACCAAGAATAAACAATGGGGACAGGATACTCTCGTCAGTAAATGCTGTTGGGAAAACTAGATATCCACACTCAAATGAATGAAATTGGACCCTCACCTTACACCATACACAGAAATTAACTTGAGAAAGATTAAAGGCTTAAATGTAAGAACTGAAACAATAAAACACCTAGAAGAAAATATAGGAAAAAAGTCCCTTGGCATTGTTCTTGGAAATTATGTTTGGGATGTGACACTAAAACCAAAGACAACACGATAAAAAAAACCTTAAAAAGTGGGACTATCTCAAACTAAAAAGCTCTATATGACAAAAGGAACCATCAACAAGATGAAAAGGCAACCTATGGAATGGGAGAAAATATTTGCAATTCCTATATCTGATAAGAGGTTAAATGTATTAGAAATATATTAGAAACAACAACAACAAAAACCAATTAAAAATGGATGAAGGTCCTGAATAAATATTTTCCAAAGATATTCAAAGGTCAACAGGTATATGAAAATGTGCAAAACATCACTAATTGTCAGGGAAATGCAAATCAAAACCACAATGGGCTATTACCCCACATCTGTTACCAAGGATATTAACAAAAAGACAAGAGATAATAAGTTTTGGTGAAGGTGTGGAGAAAAGGGAGTTCTTGTACATTGATGGTGGGGATGTAAATTGGTATAGCCGTTATGGAAATCAGTATGGAAGTTCTTCAAGAAATTAAAAATAGAATTACCACATGATCCAGCAATCCCACTTCTGGGTATATCCAAAGGAAATTAAATTAGCATCTCAAAGAAATATCTGCTTAGCATAATAATCTCAAGATCCATTCATGTTGCTGCAAATGGTACTATTTCATCTTTTTTTATGGCAGAATAGTACTCCATTATGTATATACACCACATTGTTTTTATCCAAGGGGAAAGGGGGAGGGAGGTGGTAGATGAGGGTAAAGAAGATCAAATGTGATGAAAAAAGAACTGACTCTGGGTGGTGAAAACACAATGTGATATATAGATGATGTATTACAGGATTGTACACCTGAAATCTATGTAACTTTACTAACAATTGTCACTCCAGTAAACTTTAATTTAAAGAAAAAAGATATATCTGCACCCCTCCCCCATGTTTATTGTAGCATTATTTACAATGCCTAAGATATGTACAAAACCTGAGTGTCCATTAA
Source organism: Hipposideros armiger (assembly GCF_001890085.2). Taxonomy (NCBI): domain Eukaryota; kingdom Metazoa; phylum Chordata; class Mammalia; order Chiroptera; family Hipposideridae; genus Hipposideros; species Hipposideros armiger. Next base: position 760,581 of record NW_017731609.1, read on the forward strand.
GGGATGAATAGATAAAGAAAATATATGTAGATTACTTTCTTTATTATAGCTGAATTTGCAACAACTTGGATAGAACTGCAGGACATTATGCTAAGCAAAAAAAGTTACATGCAGAGCAAATATTGAATGATCTCACTTATAAATGGAATCTAATGAAGTTGAACTCATAGAGCAGAGGGTAGATTTTGGTTGCCAGGAGCTGGTGGGTGGGAAAAATGGAGAAAGTTTGGTTCAAAGGCACAAACTTTCAATTATAAGAAGAATAAGTTCTGAGATCTAATGTACAGCTTTGTAACTATATTTAATAATACTGTATTGTATACTTGAGAGTTGCTAAAAAAAGTAGATCTGACGTGTTGTCACAATCACCCCGCCGCCCCCCAGTGGTAACTATGTGAGGTGATAGAATTTTTAAAAGATTATTGTTAAATTTATTGAGGTGACTTTGGTTAGTAAAATTATATAGGTTTTAAGTGTACAGTTCTATAATAACTTTATCTGTATATTGCATTGTTTGTGCACTACCCAAAGTCAATTGTCCTTCCATAACCATATATTTGACCCCTTTTACCTTCTTCTACCTCCCTCCCTCCCACTTTACCCTCTGGTAACCAATAAACTGTTATCTGTGTCTATGAGTTTTTGTTTGTTTGTTTGTCTTGTTCATTTGTTGCTTTCAGTTTTATATTCCACATATGAGAGAAATCATATGGGTCTCAACTTTTTCTGTCTAATTTATTTTGCTTAGCTTGATAATCTCAAGATCCATCCATGTTGTCACAAATGGCAGGATTTCACGTTTTTTTGTGGCTGAGTAATATTCTATTATATGTATGTACCACATCTTCTTTATCCAATCATCTATCAAATGACACTTTAGTTGTTTCTGTGTCTTAGCCACTGTGAATAATGCTGCAATGAACATTGGAGTACATATATCTTGATGGATAAATGTTTTCAGATTTTTGGAGTAGATACCCAGAAGATGGATTGCAGGGTCATATGATAATTCTGTTTTTAACTCTTTTTGTTGTTTTTTTAAAGATTTTACTGGGGAATTGGGGAAAAGGAACAGTGTTGAGGGATTTGGGAGGGGGGAACAGCCAAGTTGTTGTCCTTCAGTCTTAGTTGTGGAGGGTGCAGCTAGCTCAGCTCCAAGTCTAGTCATGCTGCTCAGCTCAAGGTGCTGTGTTCAATCTTAGTTGTGGGTGGGCGTAGCCACCATCCCATGCAGGAGTCGAACCAGCAGCCTCATTGTTAAGAGTGCACGCTCTATCCCCTGATCCAGGGATCTGCAAACTGCGGCTCGTGAGCCGTATAAGGCTCTATGGGTACATTCTGTCTCAAAAGTTTGCCGATGCCTGGGAGAGCCAATCCTGTCCCTCACGACAATTTAAAAATTATTCGAGAGCCATAAATATATTTTTACATAATCACCATTAAATGAATAATATCCTTTAAAAATTTTATAAATGAAACTATGATACTTTTATTTTCATTTTCAATTTTACTTCAGGGCTATGGCTCGCAAGCCTCACTTTGCCTACCCCTGGTGGCTCTTCCATCTCAAAAGTTTGCTGACCCCTACCCTGAGCCATTTGGGTGGCAGCTCAGTTCAAGGTGCCAAGTTCAATCTGTAATTGCGAGTGGGCATAGCCCACCATCTCGAACAGGCAACGTTGTTGTTAGGAGCATGTGCTCTCACCAGCTGAGCCATCTTGCCACCTGTTGGCAGCTCAGCGGCAGCTAAGCTTGGGCACAGCTCGCTGGCCCGTGTGGGAATTGAAGCGGTGACCCTGTTGCTCAGAGCTACTTGGCAGGCCCTGTTCTTAACTTTTAGAGGAACCTCCATATTGTTTTCCATAGTGGCTGTACCAGTTTACATTCACACCAGCAGTGTATAAGGGTTCCTTTCTTTCCACAACCTCTCCAACACATGTGTTGTTGATAATAGCCATTCTAACAGGTGTGAGGTGATATCTCATTGTGGTTTTGATTTTCATTTCCCTAGTAGCTAGTGAAGTTGAGAATCTTTTCATATATCTGTTGGCCATTTGTATGTTTCCTTGGGAGAAGTAGCTGTTCAGGTCCTCTGCCCGTTTTTTAATTGAGTTGTTTGTTTTATGTTGTTGAATTGTATGAATTCTTTATGCATTTTGGATATTAGTCCCTTATTGGAGGTGTTGTTTGCAAACATCTTCTCTCATTCGGCTAGTTGACTCTTTGTTTTGTTGATAGTTTCTTTTGCTATGCAGATTTCAGGTTGATATAGTCCCATTCATTTATTTTTGCTTTTACTTTTCTTGCCTTTGAAGTCAAATTCATAAAATCCTCTTTAAACCAAAGGTCCATAAGTTTAAGTACCTGTGCTTTCTTTTATGCAATTTATTGTTTCAGGTCTTATATTTAGGTCTTTGATCCATTTTTAATCAATTTTGCTATACGGTGACAGGCAACAGTCTGCTTTCCAATTAGACTACACATGCCTTTCCAATGCCCCAGCACCATTTATTGAAAATGTTTTCTTTACTCCATTGTATGTTTTTGGCTCCTCTGTTGAAAATTATCTGCCCACATATACGTGGGTTTATTTCTGAGATTTCAGTTCTAGTCTATTGATCTGTGTGTCTGTTTTTCTGCCGATACCATGCTGTTTTGATTATTATCACTTTGTCATATAATTTGAAGTAAGGGAGTGTGATACCTCCAGACATTTTTTCCCCTTCTCAGGGTTGGTTTGGCCATTTGGGATCTTTTGTGATTCCATACAAATATGATATTTTTTTGTTTTATTTCTTTTAAAAATGCCATTGGGATTTTTTTATTTTTAAGATTTTTATTGGGGAATTGGGAGAGGGGAACAGTGTTGGGGAATTGGGGAAGTGGAACAGCCAAGCTGTCCTTCAACCTTAGTTGTGGAAGGCGCAGCAAGCTCAGCTCCAAGTCCAGTCACCACCTGGCTGCCTGTGGGCAGCTCACAGCCACTCTGCTCATGGTGCTGTGTTCAATCTTAGAAGTCAACCTTCCCATGTGGGAGTCGAACCAGCAGCCTCGTTGTTAAAAGCACACACTCTATCCACTGAGCCATCTGGACGGCAGCTCAGCTCCAGGTGCTGAGTTCAGTCTTAGTTGCGGGCGGGCATAGCCCACCATCCCATGCAGGAGTCGAATAGGCAACCTTGTTGTTAGGAGCACATGCTTTCACCAGCTGGGCCATTCTGCCACTTGTTGGCAGCTCAGTTTGGGCCCATGTGGAAATTGAATCGGCGGCCCTCTTGCTCAGAGCTCATGCTCTTTAGCTAATTCTTAACCAATTGAACCACTCGGCCAGCCCCCAAGTAAATTTTTGAAGTCACAAAATTAGCCAATGATTCAGCCAAAACTCAAATACTGATCCATGCTTTATCCACATCACAATGAGATTTCTAAGTAAAATAAGTGGCCGGCCCCGCCATTGCAATTTTGATGGGAATTGCATTAAATCTATATATAGCTTGCAGTAATATGGTCATTTTAGCTATGTTGGTTCTTCCAATCCGTGAACATGAAATATCTTTCCATTTCTTTGTAATTTCTTCAATTTCTTTTAATAATATAGTTTTAGTGTACAGGTCCTTCATATCTTTTGTTAAGTTTATTTCTAGGTATTTTATTGTTTTTGTTACAATTGCAAAATGATTTTTTTTCATTCCTCTTTCTGAAATTTCATTGTTAGTATATACAAATGCAATGGATTTTTATACATTGATTTTTTATCCTGCAACTTTATTGTATTTGTTTATTGTTTCTAATACGTTTTGGTGGAGTCTTTAAGGTTTTCTATATAATCATGTCATTGCAAAAAGGGCCAATTTGGCATCGTCATTCCAAATTTGGATGTCTTTTATTTCTTTCTCTTGCCTAATTGCTCTGGCTAAGACTTTCAATACTATGTTGAACAACAGTGGTGATGGGGACAACCCTGTCTTCTTCCTGATTATAGAGAAAAGCTTTCATTTTTTCATCATTAAGTATGATATTAGCTGAGCATTTGTCATATATGTCCTTTATTATGTTGAGGTACTTTTTTCTATACCCATTTTATTAAGTGTTTTAATAATAAATGGATATGGAATCTTGTCAAATGCTTTTTTAAATCTATTGATATGATCATGTGATTTTTATCCTTTATTTTGTTTATGTGGTGTATCATGTTGATCGATTTGCACATGTTGGATTATCCTTGTGCTGCTGAAATAATCCCAACTTGATCATGATCTATAATCTTTTTAATGTTTGTTTTATTCAATTTGCTACCATTTTGTTTAGGATTTTTGCATCTGTATTCATCAGAGTTCTCTGTAGTTTTCTTTTTTTGTGTTATCCTTACTAGGTTTTGGTATCAGGGTAATGTTGGCCTCATGAAATGAGTTAGGAAATTTTGCATCTTTTTCATTTTTTAAAAAGAGTTTGAGAAGGATGGGTACTAAATCATCTTTGAATGTTTGGCAAAATTCACTAGTGAAGTTATCTGGTCCTAGAATTCTGCTTTTGGGGAGGTTTTCGATGATTGTTTTAATTTCATTACAGTTGAATTGTCTATTTAGATTTTCCAGGTCTTCATGATTCAGTCTAGGAAGATTATATATTTCTAAAAACTTGTTCATTTCTTCTAAGTTATTGAATTCTGTGTCATAATATTTCATAGTATTCTTGTATGATCTTTTGTATTCCAGTGGTATCTATAATAAAGTCTCTTCCATTTCTGATTTTGTTTATTTGTGTCTTTTCTCTTTTTTCCTTACTTAGTCTAGCCAAGGGTTTGTCAATTTTATTAATCTTTTCCAAGAACCAGCTCTTTGTTGCATTAATTTTTTCTATTGTCTTTTTGTTCTCTATTTCATTTAATTCTGCTCTATTTCATTTAATTCTGCTCTAATTTCCTTTCTTCTTCTGACTTTGGGCTTCATTTGTTCTTCATTTCTAGTTCTTTAAGATGTAATGTTAGGTGGTTTATTTGGGATTTTTCTTACTTCTTGAGACAGGCCTGTAATTATATAAACTTGCTTTTATTACCACTTTGGATGCATCCCAAAAGTTTTGAAATGTTGTATTTTTATTCTTACAATATTTGTTTCTATGTATTTTTTTTATCTCTCCTTTTATTTCTTCTTTGATCCAGTCATTCTTTAGTAGCATATTGCTTAACCTCCACATATTTCTGGTTTTCCCCCCTATTTTTTTTTTTCAGTTAACCTCCAATTTCAAAGCATGGTGGTTGGAGAATATGCTCATTATCATTTCAATCTTCTTTTCTTAAATTTGTTCAGGTTAGTTTTGTGTCCCAACATATTGTTTATCCTTGAGAATGCTCCATGTGCCCTAGAAAATAACATATAGACTGGTGTTCTAGTTTGAAAGAATCTGTAAATGTTGATTATGTCCATTTGATCTAATGTGTCATTGAAAGCTGATATTTCCTATTAATTTTCTGTTTGGATGATCTATCTATAGCTGGTAATGTGGTATTTAGGTTCCCTACGACAATTGTGTTTTTGTCAGTTTTTCCCTTAAGCTCTATTAGTAGTTACCTTATATATTTTGGTGCTACCTAATTGGAAATATGTACATTGATTAGTTTTATGTCTTCTTTTGGTATTATCCACTTCATCATTATAATATGTCCATCTTTGTCTCTTGTTACCTTTTTTATCCTGAAGTCTGTTTCATCTGATAGAAGTATGGCTACACCCAATTTTCTCTGTATGCTATTTGCTTGGCATGTGTTTTACACCCTTTCACTTTGAGTCTATATTTGATCTTGCAGTTGAGATGCATCTTTTGAAGGCAATGTATGGTTGGGTTTTGTTTTTTGATCCAATCTGCTACTCTGTGCCTTTTAATTTGTAAGTTCAGTCCATTTACATTTAAGGTGATTATTGATATATGAGGATTTCTTATAGCCATTTTATCTTTTGTTTTCTGGTAGTTTGGTTTCTCCATTGTTTCTTTGCCTTTGTGTTTCTGTCTGTTATTTTAGTTTGCTGGCATTCTATAATTTTTTTCCCCTCTGTTTCCTTTTTTTTTTATGTTATGTGTTTCAGTTCTGGATTTTGTTTTTTTTTTTTAATAGATACCATTAAGATTATGTAAAAAAAGTTTCATATATACAGTAGTCCTTTTTCTTCAGCATGCATCTTATTCCATTCTCCTTTGAAAACTCAGACTTTTACCTCCTCTCCTTTTGTTTTGGTGTCACTAATTATCCCTATTTATTCTGTGATTTCATTTCCGAGTTGCAGTAGCAAGTTGTCTTCTTTTTTTCTTCTTTATGTTTTTATCTCCTTTAATCTTTATGTTATATGTAAATGTATAGTGTCCTTTTCTGAGTAGGTGTTGCCATTTCCTGCTTTTGTCTGTTTGGTAATCATCTTTCTCATTGTTCTGTGTCCTTTTGTCATTTTATTTCAGGTAGAATAACCCCCTTCACTATTTCCTGTAATGCAGGCCTTGTGGTGAAAAATTTCCTCAGCTTCTGTATGTCTGGAAAGATCTTTACTACTCTTTCATATCTAAAGGATAACTTTACTGGATATATTATTCTTGGTGGATAATTTTTTTCTTTCAATAGTTTGAATATTTGATTCTACTCCCTCATAGCTTGTAGAGTTTCTGCTGAAAATTTTGGTGATAATCTAATAAGCTTTCCTTTGTAGGTTACCATTTTCATTTCCTTGGCTGCCTTGAGAATTCTTTCTTTGTCACTATTTTTTGACAGTTTCAATATAATGTGGCTTGGAGAAGGCCTTTTAGGATTGAGATAATTAGGTATCTTGTTTGCTTCTTGGATTTGATACCCATTATTATTATATTGCTCTTCTGATGCAATCAGATAGTTCTTGTAGAATTGTTTTACTTCTTTTGACTCTCAAGCTCTCTCTTCTTCTATCCACATTATTTCCAGATTTCTATATTTGATATCACTAATCCTTTCCTCCATTTGGTCAGCTGTATTTCCTAAGCTCACCGTTTCATTCTTCATCTCCTTTATTGAGTTCTTCAGCTCCAGAATTTCTATTTGGTTCTTTTTCTTAAATTTCAGTTTCTTTGGTAAAATATTCATTTTGTTCATTGATTTTATTTCTGAGTTTATCACACTGCATGAGTTTTCTTGCATTTCGTTGAGTTTTTTCAGAACCACAATCTTGAATTCTCTGTCATTTAAATCACATATTTTCATATCTTTATTTTCTGGAGATTTTTTTTTGTTTCTGAGCTGCCATGGTACCTTGGTTGTTTATGGTAATTGATGAATTATTTCTCTTCCTAAGCATCTATGGGAATAAATTCTACAGCGGGTTGATACAAAGAGGTCTTTTTTTTGTTTTCCAGTAGGTGGCGCTGGAGCATTTTATTTTCTCTTGCCCTGTTCTGGCTTTTAATGGTGGAGGATTCCCTGGGGAGATGGGTATCTCCTCTGTGACCAGGTTGCCTCAGTCTCAGGGCACCACCCTTGTGGGAAAGTGTGGTAGGAGTTGGGATTCTGAGCCCTTGAAAGCCCAGTGTTTCCCGTGTAGCCAGAGGCAGAGCTGCACTGCCTGAGCCGTCCCAGGTGCTCCTGCTGGGATCAGCCATGAAAAGTGGGAGTGGCCTGGGCTGGGAGGGGCTGCTAGTGTGTTTGTGGCTTTGCTTTCCTCTGAATAATGGTGACTACACGACCACAGCTGTCTCACTCTATAGCTCCACTCTTTTCACTGGGATTAGCCACAGTGTATGTCTGCCACTCAAGAACTATCTCTCTAGTTCTCAAGGCTGTAGATATTTTACCATTTAACCCAACACTCATTACTGCAGTTTCTTCTGGGGCCTGCTGCTAGCTCTGGGAGGGTGGGGAAGGTGGCCATGCTCCATGGCTTTGTTTCCTTCCTGGAAGTCAGGGCTGCTAGACCACAGCGGTCACACCTCTGTATGTGGTCTTTGCCCTGAGGCCTCTGCCTCACCTTTTGGGTTCAGCTTTTTATATGTTGATCACTCAGGCAGGAATGCTGAACCACAGCAGAGTGCACCTGAAGGCTGAATCCTCCCCTCTCCCAGGACAGCAGTGAGCTCTGAGCTGTGTCTGTGGCAGTGAACCCTGGGCTGTGACAGCAGCCCCCATTTCTGCACTTCTCCCTTCTTTCCTCGCCCGTTTACCCCGATTTATCCACCCTCAGATGTTTTGATGTATGACTCTCTTACTCATGTTTGTGTGTGGCTCAGGAAATCCTTTATTGATTTATAGCTGTTCAACTTGTTGCAACTCCAAAGGGAGAGATCAAGGGGGATCCCTCACACCACCATGTTTCTGATATCATTCCCAGATTTGTTAATAAACTTGATTGTGGTGATCATATCACCATGTACAAGTATATTAAATAATCACATCGTATACCTTAAAAATCAACAACCAAACAACAACAAAAGGCCTTAAAGTGGAGAACACTGCAAACAACAAGCACATGTCCTGATTGTCTTCATAGAGCTAAGGATCATTTCAAGAAATGCCTCAAGGGAAAGAGGTGTGTTCTCTATAGGGGAGCCCAGTGGGTCCTGCCATACAACCATCCATACCCTTAAGAGGAAAGGGTCTAGATAGATTCTGTTAAATCCAACTGAGCTCTCCTCATGTTTTCCACCCTATCTTTCAGAAGCTAGGTATACCACTTCTTACAAGAACTGTATTTTTCAAATGTGCTTAGCTATACAATACCCAAATACCTAGTCTCAACGTTTTCTTATATGTAAATTTAGAACACTTGCACTTAATGATTCTGAAGTCTTATTCATATGTCAATCATAATACTGCAAAGGAAAAGTGACAGAAGTGAAAAGAGTGGACTATAATTTCTTATTGCTATATTAAGACTATGAATGCATTGCATCAGCTCAGGTATGTTAATTATGAATTCCTTTTTGTTTTTGTTTTGTAGGAAAGTGTTGCTTTAAATATTTATGATTAGTGGCCATCTGATACTTTTCAAACGTTAATCTTTAGTTTGTATCACTTATAAAAGTATAATAATATAGAAACTAGTTTGTTACATGCCATAGTCTCTTAAAGAGGTAGAAGAAATAAATGCATTACTGAGCTCAGGAATCTTAGCAGAAACTCATCCAACATTTCATTAGCCTTATAGAATAGATCTGCACATCACTGTATGCTGATACAGATAAGTTTGGCTGTTTAAAAGGATAATTCTGAAGAAATATTACATTACAAATGCAAACAGATTGAGAAAGCTGAGGTTGCTCAGTATGTATCGATAGTATTAGATTATATCTCTGCATTCAGAGTAATAAGATTCAAGTTTCTAGGAAGGGAATGAAAATTTATATACCATTTTATTTGTTTATTATTCAAACAAGTTGGTGATTTATATCACTTTCAGGGAAGTAGGAGTAAGAAAAAACTTTCTAAATATGGGAAACATAGGGATAGGACTTTAAACATGTAAACATTTGAAAAGAAATGTTTGCATATAAAGATGAGAATATATGAAGAATATATGAGTTGGTCCCATATATGAAAAAGAAATAGTGAAAAAAATATGTTTCTTATGTATGTGGACAGGTTGTTTTAACAGTTTTCTACACCAGTATTTCTTCATTTCTTCCATGGTGGCCTGAAACTTCTAACTACAACTTACAATATACCCAGGTATATGTTATATTATATAGGTTTGCTTGGGAGAAAGATATAATTTGACCTCCCTATAGTGAGAAGTGGTTCTCTTTATTCATTGTACATTTTCACCTCTGTCTGAAACATTTATACCTGCAAATAATAAGAAACAAAATAATTATTGTTCATCTCTTACTCCACCTCAGGCTACCCTTGCCATAATTTTTCTTTACTACATTTTTGGGACTAGAGATACCTTTCTGTAAAAAATAGAGAGAGGCAGGGAAAGGGAAGAGAAAATAAGGGAAATATTGTGTTTTTGAGATAACAGTAGGGAACTCATGTTGAAAGATATACACACGTAGAGTCATCAGCCACAGCTCAGAGCAATCCACTCTGATAGGTAAGCAGAGAAACACTTCAAAAGCTATTTAAGTCAAGACTAGGACATTGGTAAAGCCAGTAACATGAAATATTGTCTCTCTACACAAAGTGGTTGCATATAATAAAATTAACTCAAAATAACCAAGCAGTGATTAATAAAATCTAATAAGAAAACAAATGGATACTGTCTTCTGGCTACAATAGAATAGCTTGTATTAGAGCAAATATCCCACTAAAAAAACCACTACAGCTAGCAGTTTTATGGCAACAAAAGGCAAAGAAAGAAGGCAGATAGGACTAGAAAGGTCAAGATTTAGTAGGGAGAGAAATGATTAAGTGAGTTCAAAATTCTCTGCCAAGTTTTATCCTCAGTTCATGCAGTGGTCCCTTATTTTGAGCATTTCAAATCCCATGCATGAAGGCAGTAACTGAGAGTCTAAGAAATTAAATTCAGCATTCAACAAGGAGGATGTTTGTAAACACCCTACATTTTAACTTGGACTCCTGAGGGTTATACCTTAAGAATAAAGGCAAACTACATAAAGATCAGCCTTCAAAAATAATTAAAGCCAGCCTCAGTTCATGTCAATCCCTTATTGGATCAATATGACATGCTCCGAGAATAACCGCTTGCTAAGAAAAATTAATCCCATTTGAAGAAAGTAAACAATCATTCAGAGGCTCTAAAATTTTTCCACATAATGCCTGCCATGAGTTTTTATTTTTAAAAATTACCTAGTGATGTCAAAGGAGCAAAAATAAAGATTTAAAACTGACTTTTCAACCAACCAAATATAAGCCAAAAGACAATGGAATAATACCTTTAAAGTAAAAGAAAAAAAAATGCCTAACAAGACAGACTTCTATCACATTGAAAATATTCTTCAAAAATGAAGGTTAAATATAAATGATTAAAGAAAAAAACCTAGAGCTGGCCAAGTGGCTCAGTTGGTTAAGAGTTCACTCAAGAATGTGAGAACTGGGCAACAGTGGTTTGATTCCCAGACCAAGCTGAGTTGCCACTGAGCTGCCAACAGGTGGCAGGATGGCTCAGCTAAAAAAAAAAAACCTGAGGTATTACTCATCAGCAAAGTCACACTAGAAAAAATAATAAAGAGAATTGTTTTTGTTTAATTATTTTTTTTCAATTACAGTTGACATTCAATATTATTGATATTAGTTTCAGGTGTACAGCATAGTGGTTAGATATTGTATAATTTATGCAGTGATGCTCACAATTAGTCTAGTACTCACCTGGCACTATACACAGTTCTTACAATATTATTGACTATATGGCCCATACTGTACTTTACATCCCCATGACTATTTTGTAACTACCAATTTGTATTTCTTACTCCCTTCACCTTTTGTATCTAAAACCCCAAACCCCTTTTCCTCTGGGAACAGTTTGTTCTCAGTATTTATGAGTCTGTTTCTGTTTTATTTGTTCATTTATTTTGTTCTTTGGATTCCACATATAAGTGAGATCATATGGTATTTGTCTTTCTCAGTCTGACTTATGTCACTTAGGATAATACCCTCTAGGTTCATTCACGTTGTCACAAATGTTAAGATTTTATTTTATTTTTAATGCTGAGTAATATTCCACAGTAATATTGCATATATGTACCACCTCTTCTTTATCAAATTATTTATTGATATGCACTTAGGTTGCTTCCATATCCTGGCTGTTGTAAATAGTGCCCCAGTGAACATAGGGGTGCATATGTCTTTTCAAATCAGTGTTTAGGACTTGTTTGGATAGCACCCAGGAGTGGAATGCTGGGTCATAAGGTAGCCCTATTTTTTATTTTTTACACCAATTTGCAAACCCACCAACAGTACACAAGGGTTTCTTTTTATCTGCATTCTTACCAACATTTGTTGTTTGTTGATATATTGATGCTACCCATTCTAGCTGCTGTGAGGTGATATCTCATTGTGGTTTTAATTTGCATTTCTCTGGTGATTAGTGGTATTGAGCACTTTTTCAAATGTCTTTGGCCATCTGCATGTCCTGTTTGGAGAAATGTCTATTCAGGTTCTCTGCCCATTTTTTAATTGGATTATTTGTTTTTTTGGTGTTGTGTTGTATTAGTTCTTTATATATTTTGAATATTAACCCCTTATCTGATGTGTCATTGGCGAATATCTTCTCCCATTCAGTAGGATGTATTTTCGTTTGGTTGGTGGTTTTCTTTGCTATGAAAAAACTTTTTAGTTTGAGGTAGTCCCGTTTGATTATTTTGATTGTTCTCTTTGCCTAATGAAATAGATCGGAAAAATATATTACTAAGATCAATGTCTGAGAGTTTACTGCCTATGTTTTTTTCTAGAAGTTTTATGGTTTCTGGTGTTACATTTAGGTCTTTAATGAATTTTGAGTTTATTCTGGTATATGGTGTAAGAAGGCGGTCCAGTTTTATTTTATGCATGTATTTGTCCAGTTTTCTTAACATCATTTATTAAATAGACTGCCTTTACCCCATTGTATATTTTTGCATCCTTTGTCATAGATTAAATGATCATATAGGTATGGGGTTATTTCTAGGCTCTCTATTCTGTTCTATTGGTTTACGTGTCCGTTTTCATGCTAAAACCATGCTGTTTTGATTACTCTAGCCTTGTTAGTATAGTTTGATATCAGGTAGCATGATACCTCCATTTTTGTTCTTCCCTCTCAAGATTGCTGGGGCTATATGGGTCTTTTGTGGTTCCATGTAAATTTTAAGATTATTTGTTCTAGTTATATGAAAAATGCCATTGGTATTGTGATAAGGATTACATTGATTCTATAGATTTCTTTCCATAGAATGGACATTTTAATGATGTTATTTCTTCCTATCTATAAACATGGTTTATGCTTCCATTTATTTGTATCTTTTACTGTTTCTTTTTTAGTGTCTTAGAGTTTCTGACTAGGTATCTTTTACATACTTGGTTAAATTTATGTCTAGGTATTTAATTAATTAATTAATTTTGATGCAATTGTAAATAGGATTGTTTTGTTAATTTCTCTAATAGTTTGTTATTGGTGTATAAAATACAACCGATTTTTTAGTATTATTTTTATATTCTGCTACTTTACTGTATTCATTTATTAGTTCTAATAGTTTTTTTATGGAATCTTTCAGGTTCTCTCTATATAGTATCATTTCATCTGCAAATATAGTAATGGCAGTTTTACTTCTTGCTTTCTAATTTCGATGGTTTTATTTGCTTTGCTTTTCCAATTTCTGTGGCTCTGACTTTCAATATTATGTTAAATGAAAGTGGAGATTTTTTCTTTTTCCTGATTTTAAGCAGAATGCTTTTAGTTATTCCCCATTGAGTATGAAATAAACTGTGGGTTTGTTGTATATGGCCTTTATTATATTAAAGTATGTTTCCTCTATTCCCACTTTTTTGAGAGTTTTTATCATAAATGCATGCTGAATTTTGTCAAATGCTTTTTCTGCATCTATTAATATGACCTTATGATTTTTGTCTTTCAGTTTGCTTATATGGTGTATCACATTAATTGATATGCAGATATTGATCCAACCTTGCACCCCAGGAATAAACCTCACTTGATCATGGTCCTTTTAATGTATTAATGAATTTGGTTTCCTAATAGTTTATGGAGGATTTTTAAAAATTATTTTTTATTGTGAAATACACGTTTTTAGAATTAGTTTCAGCTGTACAACACAGTGCAATAGTTATACTTTTTACCCCTCGAAGTGACAATACCCCTCCCCCAATCCACTGCCCCACTTCCCCTCCAATATCATACATATCTATTACAATTCCCTTGACTCACTCCTATACTATACTCCATGTCCCATGACAATATGTATATATATATTGTATGTAAACTATATATATATATATCAATATATCTATATATATAGATAGATATATATTCACTTATAGTTTACATACAATATTATACAACATCAGCTTCAGGTGTACAGTGCAGTGATCAAGCCTCTACCCATCCATGATGAGTCCTCCCTAGCAAGACATGTGACCATCTGACACCCTACAAAATATTTACAATGTTATTAATTATATTCCTCAAATTGTCTTTCATGTCCCTGTGGCAATATTGTAGTTATGTATTTATGCTGTCTAACCCCTTCCCATTCTCCCTCATCCCTACCCTCTCCCAACTAGCAGCCATCAGTTGTTCCTCTATATCTATGAGACCACTTCTGTTTACTTTGCTCATTCATTCAGTTTTTTAGATTCCACATATAAGTGAAATCATATGGTATTTGTCTTTCTACGACTGACTTATTTCATTTAACATAATAGTGTCTAGGTCCATCCATATCGCTCCAAATGGTACGATTTCATTCTTCTTTATAGCAGAGTAATACTCCACTATATAAATGTACCACAGTTTCTTAATCCAGTCATCTACTGATGGGAATTTTGGTTCTTTCCAAGTCCTGGCTATTGAGAATAGTACTACAATAAACATAGGGGTGCATATATTTTTTCAAATTAGCGTCTTGGGTTTCTCTGGATAGATACTCAAGAGTAGAATTGCTGGGTCATACGGTACTTCCATTTCCAGTTTTTTGAGATACCTCCATACTGATTTCCATAATGGCTGCACCAATCTGCAGTCCTACCAACAGTGCACCAGAGTTCCCTTTTCTCCACAGCCTCACCAGCACTTGTTGTTTGTTGATGTATTAATGATAGCCATTCTGACCGGAGTGAAGTGGTATCTCATTGTGGTTTTTATTTGCATTTCCCTAATGATTAGTAAGGTTGAACATTTTTTCATATGCCTGTTGGCCATCTGTATGTCCTCTTTAGAGAAATCTGTATTTCTTCTTTAGAGAAATGCCTCTTCATATCCTCTGCCCATTTTTTAATTGGGTGGTTTGTTTTTTTGGTGTTGAGTTGAATGAGTGTTTTATAAATTTTAGATATTAACCTCTTATCAGATATATCATTGGCAAATATCTTCTCCCATTCAGTAGGCTGCCTTTTTGTTTTCTTGATGATTTCCTTTGCTGTGAAAAAGCTTTTAAGTTTGATGTAATCCCATATGTTAATTTGTTCTTTTATTTCCCTTGCCCGAGGGGATATCTCAGTAAAAATATTACTCAAGGTAATGTCTACAAATTTACTCCCTATGTTTTCTTCTAGGAGTTTTATGGTTTCAGGTCTTACATTTAAGTCTTTAATCCATTTTGAATTTGTTCTTGTGTATGGTGTAAGTAGGTGGTCCATTTTCATTTTTTTGCATGTGTCAGTCCAATTTTCCCAGCACCATTTATTAAATAGACTATCTTTACTCCAATGTAAATTTTGCTTCCAATGTCATAGATTAAATGACCGTATATGGATGGATTTATTTCTGGGCTCTCTATTCTGTTCCATTGATCTATGTGTCTGTTTTTATGCCAGTACCATACTGTTTTGATTACTGTAGCCTTGCAGTATGATTTGATGTCGGGTAGCGTGATACCTCCCACTTTGTTTCTATTTCTCAAGATTGCTGTGGCTATTTTGGGGTCTTTTATGGCTCCATATAAATTTTCGGATTATATGTTCTATTTCTGAGAAAAATGTTCTTGTGAAGGAAACATGTTAATTCTTCTTTGAATGTTTGGTAAAATTCATCTGTGAATTCATTCAGTCCAAAACTTCTGTTTTTTGAGAGTTTTTTTGATTACTCATTCAATTTTGCTTTTAGTAATTGGTCTTTTCAGGTTTTCTGTTTCTTCTTGTTTCAGCCTTAGAAGATTGTATGTTTCTAGAAATATACCCCTTTCTTCCAGATTGTCCAATTTGTTGGCATATAATTGCTCATAGTGTTTTCTTATAATTTTCTTGTATTTTTGTGGTATCAGTTTTCACTTTCTCTACTTTCATTTCTGATTTTATTTATTTAGGTTCTCTGTCTTTCTTTTTTCTTGACAAGTCTGGTTAAAGGTTTGTGAATTTTGTTTATCTTTTCAAAGAACCAGCTCCTAGATTGAAATTTTGTATTTTTTTTTAAACTCTATTTCTTCTTTTGCTGCTTTGATCTTTATTATTTCCTTCCTTCTACTCACTTTGGGCTTTGTTTGCCATTCTATTTCTAGTTCCTTTAAGTATAAGTTTGGATTGCTTGAGATTTTTCTTGTTTCTTGAGGTGCACCTACATTTATATAAATTTTCCTCTTAGAGCTGCTTTTGCTTTGTCCCGTAGATTTTGGGTCATTGTGTTTTTATTTTCATTTACCTCCAGGTATCTTTTGATTTCTTCCTTGATCTCTTTGTTGACCCATTCATTATGTAGTAGCATGTTATTTAGCCTGTATGTTTTTGTAAGTTTTAAAATTTTTCTATCTATAATTTCTTTCTAGTTTTATGCTATTGTGGTCAGAGAAACCGCTTGATATGATTTCAGTCTTCTTAAGTTTATTGGAACTTGTTTTGTGACGTATCATGTGGTCTAGGGAAATGTTCCATGTGCACTTGAAAAAAATGTATATTCTACTGCTTTACGGTGAAAGCCTCTAAAAATAACAATTAAATCCATCTGGTCTAGTGTGTCATTTAAGGCTGCTATTTCTTTGTTGATTTTCTGTCTGGAAGATAGACAATTAAGCTCGAACAATTAAGGTCAGACAACTAAGTTCCCGAACTCATCCTAGAAAAAGTGCTACATACCCCATTGCTGAATATCACTACAGCCACCTTCAAAGTACTCCCCTTGGGAAGCTATGTACCAATGCCAGCACCTTCAAAGCAATTTTCAAACTGGTTTTCTGGAATGGCCATCAGCGCAGTCGTCATATTACCCTTGATGTCCTGAATGTCATCAAAATGTCTTCCTTTCAATATTTCCTTTATCTTTGGGTAAAGAAAGATTAATTGGGGGCCAGATCAGGTGAGTAGGGGAGATGTTTCAATACAGTTATTTGTTGACTGGCTAAAAGTGCTACATAACTCATAGATGGTGCCATGTGACCTGGTACATTGTCATGATGCAAAAGACATGAATTGTTGATGAAAAGTTCAGTTCATTTAACTTTTTCACACAGACTTTTCAGCACTTCCAAATAGTAAACTTGGTTAACTGCTTGTCTGGTTGGTACAAATTCATAATGAACAATTCCTCTGATATTAAAAAGTTTAGCAACATCATTGCAACAATTTCATGAACTTAATTGTCAGACTGTGTATGTCCATTGTTGTAAATGAGGTGTTAAATACTCTATGATTGTATTACTGTCAATCTCTCCCTTTATGTCAGTCAATATTTGTTTAATACATTTAGATGATCAAATGTTGGTGCATTAATGTTTACAAAGGTAATGTCCACTTGTTGGATTAATCCCTTTATCATTATGTAGTTTTCTTCTTTGTCTCATTATAGTCTTTGTTTCAACATTTAGTTTTTCTGATTTAAGTATTGCTACCCCAGCTTTTTTGTTTGTTTTTTTCTATTTGTGTGAAACTTTTTCATCCCTTTCCTTTCAGTCTGTGTGTGTCTCAATCTAAGGTTGGTCTCTTCTGGACAACATATATGGATCTTGTTTTTTTATTCATTCAACCACCCTATGTCTTTTGATTAGAGCATTAATCCATTTATAATTAAATTGATTATTGATGTATACATAGTTATTATAATTTTATTATTCATATTTTTATCATTCCCCTGCCTTCTTCTTAAAGTTCTTTTAACATTTCTTCTAATACTGGTTTGGTGGTGATGAACTTTTTTAGTTTTTTCTTGTCTGGGAAGTTCTTTATCTCTCCTTCAATTTCAAATGATAGCCTTGTTGGGTAGAGTAACCTTGGTTGTAGGTCCTTGCTTTTTATTAATTTTAATATTTCATGCCATTCCCTTTGGGAATGCAAATTTTCTATTGAGAAATCAGCTGATTATCTTACAGAAGCTCCCTTGTAAGTAGTAGCTATGTTTCTCTTGCAGCTTTTTTTTTTTTAAAGATTTTTATTGGGGAACTGGGGGGATGGGAACAGCGCTGGGGAATTGAGGGAAGGGGAACAAACAAGTTGCTGTCATTTTGTTCTTCAGTCTAGTTGTGGAGGATGTTGCTTCACTGGCCCAAGTTGGCACCATCATTGCGCTCTTCCCGGGCGAGGCAGATCAGTCGCCGGCTTCTGGATGGCCACTCACTGTGGCTGCTGGCTACACACGGTAGCCCATGGCAACCCACTGCCACAGGGGCTGCAGCCTACGCTGTTGCCAGCAACTCACGGCATCCCAGCTCCAGGTTGAGCTGTTGTTCAGCATCTTAGCTGTGGAGGGCAGTGTCACTGGCCCTCATATGTGGGATCTGAACCGGGGCCCTCTGGCATCTCAAGCCAGTTCTCAACCATCATGCCACTTGGCCGGCCCTCTCTTGAAGCTTTTAAGATTTCCTCTTTGTCTTTAACGTTTGCCATTTTAATTAGGATGTGTCTTGATGTGGGCCTTTTTGGTCCCATGTTGTTTGGGACTCTGCACTTCTTGAATTTGTATGTCTATTTCCTTTGCCATTTTAGTAAAGTTTTCCATCATTGTTTCTTCAAATAGGTTCTCAGCCCCTTAGTTTTTCTCTTGTTCTGGTACCCTTATGATACAGATGTTTGTACACTTGATGTCCCAGAGGTTCCATAAAACTATCCTAATTTTTTTATTATTTATTCTTTTTGCTGTACTGATTAGATGTTTACTGTTATTTTGTTGTCCAAATCACTGATTTGATTCTCCACTCCGTCTAATCTGCTAGTGGTTTCTCTAGTGCATTCTTCATTTCAGGTTTTGCATTCTTTATTTATGACTTGTTCTTTTTTTAGGGTTTCTATGTCCCTATTTATGCTTACTATCTCTTTGTTGAAATCCTCACTAAGTTCCTGAGCATCATTGTCTTCAGTGAGGAGAAACTTCATTACGCAATATTTGGATGGCTTATGAACAGCATTTTTTAGAATGTATATAATTAAATAAATTTGTAAAAATTGGTTTACTTGTGCAAACCATTCAACAATAAGTATTTATATGAGTAAATTCACAATGACTTCATACTACCTGCCTGAAATAGCCATGCAGTCATTAAAAACAAAAACAAAAACAAAACTTAAAATATAAACAATACTTTTATTGACATATTTAGTTATTTATCATTATAAAAGAAGAAAGCCAACCTTTTATTTTTCGGGATACCTAAATAAGCTGTTTTTCTTTGTTTTCAGAAAATAGAATAATAAAATCATCAACCATTATGTGTTTTCTGGAGCATCTGAAAAGCTTTATTTATTTGTTAAATAATATTTTTTGAAAGTCATTATGAGCCAGGCACAGTTCTCTGGACTTGTGATATACTGATGAACAGACTGATAAAGACCCAGCCCTCATGGAACTTACACTCCAATGAAGGAGACAAAGAAATAAAGAAGTAATCAAAACAATCATTAAACAAATTATATACCTTATAATTTAGATAATGACAAAAGAACATCATCTAAGGCAAAATCTTAATGCTTGTGTATTTTAAGAATTTATCTAGTATAATATAATCAACATGAAAGAGTTTGAATGATGTAAGAAATTCTATGTACATGAACATTGAAAACATAACTGGGCAGACACCAATAAAGAAGAAATTATAATGCCATGGGTAATTATTTTTATACGTCTATAACATGACTTCTGAAAATAATTACAGCTTTCAATTACTGAAGATAGAAGCATTCTCCCTAGAAACATATTTAAGTAAGACAGTTACCAAAAATGCTCATATAAATCTTTGTATCTCACAGACAAATTGTAGTTTTAAGAAATGATCAGACTGCCGAAGTGAGTTTCATTTAACTAGAGCCATGCTGGCTTATTTGCCCAGAAACAGCCATGTTATGCAATGGTGTGCCAAGAGAATTAATAACTGATGGATGATCAGACCTACTCAAAGTGGTGGTAATCATTTGCTACTTAAACCACTACATTTTGGCAAATGAAAAGCTTTTGCTGGTGCCAAATTTGTAATTACTTTACTTAACGGTGATGACATGTGTGCCTGTTCTGCAAGATCCCATACTGATGCGTCTGTTGTTGGCTAAAAACCACCCAGTACTTGAGATAATAACCTCATTTCTGCATCTGTCTCTCTGCAGGATGGGGTTTATAATTCCCTTTTTCCTTTTCATTTTGTTTTGATCTTTGAAAGTTAAAAGAAAAAGATTTAGACCTTACCTTTTTCAGTGGGCTTTGTTTGAACAATTTTACAATCACTTGAGCAAAATTTTTAATAATTACTTGTGGCTCCACATGATTATCTTAGGTAACGAACTTAAAATACATTCTATCAACTTACAGATATTAATGTGCATGTATTTGTATATTTCTGTGACCAAGTGTTTTGTGGATAGAAAGTAGGGCCAGATGTCCCCCAGTGACTGTATCATTTCCCTGTAGTAAGTTCCAATTTCAGGCCACTAGGATAGGGCAACCAACTAACAATGGTACTCTAATATGCTAAGTCAAAATTACCCCCATTATTGTCAAAATGCCTGAATTAAAGCTAGGACCCGATGCAGGCCATTGAAAGAATAATTTGAAATGTGTAGAATCTCAAAAGGAAGGTTTTCAGTGAGGAAGGAAAAAATCCAGGCTAATTTTCCTAAAAAGCATAAGAGAATATTTTTCAATTGATAAAAGGGTTTCATTCTAAAAAGCTTTTTCTAAGTTGTTTCTTAAGAATGGAGTAAAAATATTTTAGTGGATCTTATTATAGCCATTACAGTTTCTTTTGGCTTGTGTTTGTATAGTGTACATACATTTTTTCATACTTTCATTTTAAACTAATCTGTATCTTATATTTAAAGTATGTTGCTTTTAATTAAGTAGCTTTCTTAAAGTTGGGTTGTATATTTTTGTCCATTTGATAATCTTTGCTTTTTAAAAGTAATATTTAGGTCATTTATATTTAATTCAATAATTAATATGACTGGAATTAAACACAGCATTTGAAGGGCCGGCCAAGTGGCTCAGTTGGTTAAGAGCTCGCTCAAGAGTTTGAGGTCTGATCAACAGCGGTTCAAGTCCAGCCCGAACTGAGCAGCCACTGAGCTGCCAACAGGTAGCAGGATGGCTCAGCTAAAAAAACAAACAAACAAACAAACAAACAAAACATAGCATTTGCTATTTCTAATGTCTGTTTTATCTGTTCTTTGCTCCTTGATTAGTTTTTTATTGATTTATTTTCAAATAATTGAGCATTATTTTATGATTCATTTTATCTCAATTATTGAATAAATGCCTATACCTTTTATATGGCTGTGTGCTTGCTCTAGGATTTCAACATGCACCTTTAACTTATCACAATCTACCTTTAAGTAATATTATACCACTTTACATATAGTGCAAAAACATACAACAGTACAATCTTATGCTGCTCTTCTCTTGTTTTTTGTGTTATTATTTTCATGTATTTTAAATCTTCATATGCTATAAACCTTAATACATTCTTTGTTTTTGCTTTAAGTAGTCAAGTTACCTTATAAAGATAGTAAACATTGATAAATATATGGTTATTCAAATATCCACCATTTTATGCATTTTTTATTCCTTTATTTTGATACAAATTTTCATCTGAATCATTTTCCTTTTCCTGGAAGAATTTTCTTTGAAATTTATTGTAGTATAGGTTTGCTACTGATTAATTTTAAATTCTTGTGTGTATCAATAGTTTTGTATTTCACCCTTATTTTTGAAAATTATTTTCTCTTGATATAGACTTCTGTGTAAACAAGTGTTCTTGTTTTTTTCTATTGGTACTATAAAGATGTCATTCCATTGTTTTATCTTTGTATAGTACCTGATGAGAAGCCTGATGTCATTCTAATCTTGTTCTTCTATGAAATGGGTTGTTTGCTCTTTATGATTGTTTTTCAAAATTTCATTATGATGCTTATTTATGTGTTTTTCTTCCTTAGGTCTTGTTTTGGAGCTCTTTCAGTTTCTTTAATATATAGGTTAATAGTTTTCATAAAATTTGGAGAATGTTATTTTTTCAGCATTTCTTGTACCCTACCTTTCCCGTTCCTTCTTAATGAGACTCCAATGACATGATGTTAAGCTATTGTCCCACAAATCACTGATGTTATGTTTACTTTTCAGAATTTTTTCTCAGTGTTCTTCATTTTTTATAACTTTTATTGCAGTGTCTTCAAGTTCATTGATCTTTTCTTCTGCAGTGTATAATTTGTTGTTAGTCCCATCTAGTTACTTTCATTCTAAATATAGTATTTTCCAAACTCTAAAAATTCCATGTGGGCTTTTAAAAATATCTTCTATTTATCTCCTCATATAATCATGTTTTCGTAAACCTTCTTTGATATGTGGTACATATTTATAATTGTTCAATTATTGTCTCTGTTCTCTCATTCCAACATCTCTGTCATTTCTAAGTCTGTTTCTATTCATTGATTTTTCTCCTGCTAACGAATCATACTTTGATGGTTCTTTGAATGCTGGTTAGTTTTTTATTGAAAGCCAGACATTATAAATTTTAAAAAACATGGTTTCATGCTTGATTTTGTTGTGTTCCTTTAAGTAGTATTAAAGCTGGCTCTTGCATTCAGTTCAATTACTTGGAATTAGTTGAATTTTTCCAAGGTTTTTCTGTTAAGATTTTTTAGTCTGGTTCAGGGTAGTCTATAGTTTAAAACTGATTAACTCCCAATACTAAAGTGAAAACATGTGGAGAACACCACCTGATGCCCTTTGTACTTAATTATCTTTCCTTTCTGACTGGTCAAAATACTGAATATTCCCATTCTTCTGAGTTATAGAAAATTTTCAGCTTAGTGATTTCTGGTGGTTCTTTCCCCCTTCCTTGGATAGTTTGTTTTTATGCATGTTATGTTTACTGGTCAGTCAAAGACTTAAGAGAATCTCTATAAGAGGGATCTTCAGGGTTTTCTGTGTGCAACAAACTCTTCTCCAGTATTTTGTGATACAAACTTTAGCTACCTTGGCCTTCCTAAATTCTGATTTTTCTCCTCAACACAGTAAGACTGCTGACATCTGTTCTACTCCCTATTTCCTGCATTGCAGCCTGTAACCTAACTATACCAATGTGGTAAATTTGGGAAATCTTTGTGTTTACCTTATATTTATTTATTTGTTTTGTCTCAGGGGTGACCATCCTCTACATCCACTGCCCAATATTTAAAAGCACTTATTTTATGTATTTATTTGTTTTTTATGAGAAACATCAAGGTACTGCAGAAGATGTTTATCCTCTATGGGACCTGATGGTAAGGCCATCCTCTGATCTGGCACTCATGTTGTTCAAATGTGGCCTAGGGCTCCTAAGAAAAACCACTTTTCTTTCTATGTAGGACATAATATAACTGGAAAGAGGCTTTCTGGTGATCAGGGACCAAAATTGGCATGATATACTGAGAATGAGCCTTCCTAGCAATGGAATATCAATGGTGTTTTTAATAACTGATGAGTGTTTCTTTTCAATGGTTGATCTACAATGCTTTCAGAGAAAGATCTTGACCAAAAGAGGGAAATGTGAAAAATTGACATACGAGGCCAGACAATTAAGTTCGTGAACTCATACTAGAAAAAGGTGCTACATACCTCATTGCTGAATATCACTACAGTTTCCTTCAAAATACTCCCCTTGGAAGCTATGCACTGATGCTAGCATCTAGTCCACCCTTCAAAGCAATTTTGGAACTCTTTTTCTGGAATGGCCATCAGAGCTGTCGTCGTATTTTTCTTGATGTCCTGAATGTCATCAAAATGTCTTCCTTTCAATATTTCCTTTATCTTGGGGTAAAGAAAGAAGTCAATGGGGGGCATATCAGGTGAGTAGGGAGGGTGTTCTAATACAGTTATTTGTTTACTCACTCAAAACTTCCTCACAGACAGTTGGAATCATGGTGCATTATCATGATACAAGAGCCATGAATTGTTGGCAAAAAGTTCAGTTACTCTAACTTTTTCATTCAGCCTTTCAGTACTTCCAAATAGTAAACATGGTTAGGTGTTTGTCCAGTTGGTACAAATTCATAATGAATAATCCTTCTGATATCAAAAAAGTTTAGCAACATCGTTGCAACAAGTTAGCGTACTTAATTGTCCGACCTTGTAAGTCGAGCCATTTTAAAATGAAGCAATAGCAGCCAATCCAGAGGAACTTTCTTGCATATCTTGCTCTTTGAAATTTTGGAATATTTGCACTGGGCAAAATAAACTTTGGGCTAGGCCAAACCAACATTGTCTTAATGTTGTTTGCAAAGATAACAGGAAAGCAGGTATCCTGACCACAAAGACTAGTGATCATAGACTCTCTGAAGATGGAATCAGTAACCAGCCATGAATAGTTAGAGTAAGTCAGCTTGTAAGCACCAATAAAAATTTATTTCTTTTATTCATGTAATTATTCCCTTCCTTTTCTCATAAAAGTCCCTTTCTTTCATCTTGTAATCAGGACAATTTTGGGTATCTGCCTGAATTTGTGCTTCCCAAATTACAATTCTTTTTGATTCCAAATAAATACCTGTTGCCTCTCTCTCTCTCTCTCTCTCTCTCTCTCTCAATAGTATGAAACATATTTCAAGTTTAAGGAACACAAAAGCTAAATAGATAAAATATAAAATAAGAACATATTTGGAAAACTGGAGGAAATCTAGATTTTCAGAAACCAGTTGAGTCAGTAATAGAAAAGTAGCAGTAATCTTTTCATTCTTTATATCTAAAATCTCTCCTTAAAAATATACAATTTAACATTACTTACATACACTAAAATGAATTATTTCCTAGTTATTAATTAAAGTAAATCATATACTTCCAACCAAGTTTGAGCTCCTTAATGGCTGGGTCTTGAGAAAAAAGTCCTTTCCATTCCATGCTGTGTGGAACAGAGTGATAAATTAATCACAAAGTAATAGAGATTGTTGAACATAACCTTACTTTGTGATATTATATTTTAATTGTGTTTTTATTATTCATTTCTAGATATCAGTGAGTTAAAATATGGTTAAACTTTGAAGATGATATTTTGCTGGGAGTTTCAGAATTTAGACAGGGGCAAAAGTATTGCATTGTGGCTCTTTCCACCAAACATTGTAGGTAATGTTTCTTTTGATTTTTTTTTTCTTAAGGCAATACTAACATGTTTCTGAGACACAGAGGAAATTCTGAGGAAGTTTTATGACACGCTTGTCTTTGATAACCACCTTTCTGGTCCATTGTGAACTAAATAAAGATAAAATAACCCAGATGCAGCTGCTGGAACACAAGAAATATCTTTAAAGCTTCTAAGGCATGTGAATAACCCTGTGGTATATCCCTTTAAGTTTTCCTCTAGAGTCTTCCTTCTTTCCTATACTCTCCTGACCTTATTGGGTCTAATTTTAACATTCATAACATACTCCATAAGCTGGGTGTATCACTGAAATAAGGACATTATTTCTGCATTTTAACTATTTAGGGAATCCCTATGGTTTGTTTTTATGTTTTCTTTGCTTTGTTCTGTCTTATAGTCCCAAAGCTTAAGCCCCAGGGCTTTCTTCATAGTTAAATGTCTTCCTTTATACTCTAATGTGCAATTGCTTTAGGACCTGACTTGAAATTCAGGATGAGGACTGGCAAAGGTTTTTACCCATGTGAGGAAATATGGTAGAGAATTAAGGCAAAGAATAGTATTTCTGAGCTATCCCCATAGACATTTGGCAGTGATTAATTTCACTAGCCAAGTAGCAGTTTAATTGTATCTTTTGTCTACTCTGTGTAGACATCCAGCCAAGTCGTGTCATCTGTTTTTTACTTCTAGTTTTATGTGTTTTTAGGTAATCATGAAAAGCTCCCCATACTCTTCTTCTTGGCAAAGAGCTCTGCCTACTCAGAACTACTCAGAACAAAAGAGAAAAGAAACCACTTGATGTTTTTATTGACATGCACATACATGCTAAACCTTGACTTACAGTGTGTTTATACTCATTTGTGAGAAAGGTGAATCACCTGTGTCTGCAATTGTCACATGGAAGTTATTTATTTCCCAGTCTTGTTTACCCATCTGGCTCATTCTGTAATGGAAAAAAAATGCTTTAATGGCTTAGCTAGAACTTTTATCTATTTTAAAGTGTTTATCCTTTTTCTTAGGAGCAGCACCTGTTATTGTTTTGTTATTGTTTATGTTGCCTGGGATTTTATCAGAGGGTGTAAGACAGAAACTTCTGTGAGATAGGATGAATTTAAGTTTGTATTATAGATTGCTGTACACCTCAGCATTAAGACCAGGTGCTAGCTATTGCAAAGACCACTTATAAGAAAGGTCATATTTTACTATAGATTTGTAAACTCACAATAAAATATAGCATGATAAAAAATATTTAGGAGACAATAGTGGCATAGTAGACTTTTTAGAAGTCTTAACACAAAACTTAACAATATATTCTCAAGGAATAAAGCTAACCCTGATAACTCTCAGTGCAAAAAAATAGCTTTGAGTGAGAGCTTTTGATCTGCTTTAGCTCTTTAAATCTTATCCAAAACGTTGTGGCTTTGAACTAACATAATATAATGTAGTATTGTTTAATTTTGATTTTGTGACAGTTTTGATAATGTGATAGAGTTGAATAGAGTTTGAGGAGAGAACTATTTTTTACTTAGGAAAAACTCTGTACTCTACTGTACAAATAAGTTAATAGCCTGTGTTGATAAATAAAATGATAAATATATAAACACATAGAAATAAACATAAAATGTAAAATATAATAATTACCAATTAAATTCATTTATTCATTAATTTATTTAAAACCTACTATATTCCAGGCACTATTACAGGTTCTGAGATATAAAGTTGAACAAAAGAAGTTCATGTCCTAGTTAAAGAAGGAAAACACTTAAAAAAAAAACACCTAGCGTATACATATATACATGATGGCAGATAGTGACAACTGATAAAGAGAAAGGAAGCAGGATAAAGGCGATGGAGCGTCCAAGGGAGGTAGGCAAGTCTATTTCAGGTGGATTAGGGAAAGCTATCTAAGGAGATGAAATTTCAGTGATGATATAGTGAAAGGAGTGAGAAAGCCATCTTAATATCTAGGGGGAGAACTTCCCATGCAGAGGCATCAGCAAGTACAGATGCCCTGGGAGGAGAATGTGCTTGGGATGCTGTGAGGAACAGCAAGAGGGCCAGTGAGTTGTGAACGCCATGAGCCATGGAACTGCGATGAAAGGGGAGAAAGGAGGGAAAACCAGAACATCTCTTGAAAGGCCCTGTGGTTCTCAGACAGGACTTTTAAATTTATTGTTAGTGGAGAGTTGAGAGAGGAGAGTGAAGGGACTTATTTGGCTTAAAAAAATTAATCTGACTGTTAGAAAATAAACTCGTGCATGGGAGATAAGAGTAGAAGCAGAAAGATCTATTAAGAAGCTTGTGCTCTCATGGTCCAGATACGGACAACCCTGAAAGCATTTAGGATAACCCTGGATCACTATAGGGCATGTTTTACTAAGACTTAGAGTTTTGTGTCTTACCCTATAATAAAACACATTAAATTGGGATCACAGAGAAGATGACCTCTTTGTTAATACATGTAACTTCTTAATATGTGTGTATTTACATATTGAAATAACAGTCATGTCTTAGCTAAGGTGTTAGACAATACAAATACCTTTTAAAACACACACATACACACAAACGTTAATATTTTTGCAGCAAAATGTATGAATATTCTTATTCAGTGGGATAAACAAAAGGTACATGAATGGTCTTGTGTCAGTTTAGGTCAAGTTTCCCCACAAAATGAGTAATGAGGGTCCTTTGGATATTTCCAGAAATATTTGGATTTAGCACTATGGACCTGTATAATAACTGTTGCATCTATTTATATAGAGTAACTGTAAATATTGTTCATAACACTACAGAAATATAAAGTAGCCTTTCATCAGAAGGAATGATCTTAATGCGTATTCCAACTGACTAAAAGATGAATCAAAATTAAGAAAATAAAATAAATGAATACATCTATAAAAAGGAACTATGCCACTTTAGTACATTTTGAGCTGCAGGCACATAAAACAATAAATGCAGGGATAGTCTTTTTCTTATCTCCCTAAAGACAAATCTTCCCAAAGGATCTTAGGTGTCATAGATCCCCACTCTGGGAGTTCATCAATCATGGAAGATTGACTCTTTCACCAGGAGAGGAAACCAGAAGTCCATACCACACCCAAACTGTCGCAAACTTTCATACCTTCCATCTGTTAGTCTAAAGGTCAGTCCTACATCTCCTTTCCCCTTTATCAAGATGGTATTTATCGCTGAATTCTGAAGCAACGTTTTGGAGTTACTCATTTTTCCCTGGGTATATATAGATGAGGTAAACATGTTAATACATATATACATGTTCTACATGTAAATCAGTCTTTCATTTCAGGAATCTCAGCTAGCTAAAACATCAGAAAGGTACAGGGAAAATCATGTTTCCTCCCCTACAACTCCCATCTTTAGAATTCAGTTAGGTCATGTGTTGTCTGTGTCTTTGAAGCTCAGAGTGGAAACAGCTTATCTGACTTTTCTTTTCCTTTCCTAGTACCAGGAATTGGGATTGTTAGGCAATATTCTTCTTTCCACAATTCAGACTAAATCATTTACATGTTTGCTAACCAATCCATGAAGAATTTCAGGAAGTGGATGAAACCATAGGTTTCAGTCAATGTGGGAGAGATATTTCACTGGATAAAGACCTGGAAATCCCTTAAGTTGTACATTCAGTAGGCTCTTATTTTAGGCTCATCTCTGAAAGATATGTATGTCTAGCACAGAGCCTCTGGTACACAGCTCCCTCTCCCCACGTTTACAGCCATTGTTGCCATGGTTGCCTAAGGACCTACGTAAACCCTTGAGTCTACAAGGTGCTGCTACTCTCCAAAGGTATGGATGTTTGTATCTTGGTTCTTGATGGCAAAGCCCCAGATTTGGGAGGTAGGAATGAGCAGCCTGCTTATATAAAACTATGCCTACTCACCAATTTTGTTGAGAAAATTCAACAAACTGATCTGAACCAACTAAACCCAATGAAAGCTTTGCTTTAAATGCATAAAATATGCATAGAGTTTTTGGTTGGATTTTATAGCTGTTAGTCATGTCAGTATCCTGCAGTCAGAAGCAGCTTGAAAATTCTATTTTTCACCTGTTCTAGGATTCTATGACTTACCAGTACAAAATCAATAGTCTAAAGATCAATGCTCATTTTTTTGCATATGTCTCAGCATTGTATATCTTATTTTATACATAATTCAAACTTCCCTGATGGAAATATACTTACATAAAAATGATTGTACAATTATTATAAAATAACATCATCAGAAACTTACCCTTTCAAAATAATTCCATAAGCACTTCCTGTTTGGTCCAGAATGAAATATGGCTAATGTTTACCAAACTGTTCCTGTGTCTATGTACGAGTATGTGTGGTTAGCACAGCTAATCTATTTCACAATTTTTTTCCTGACTTGTTAAAACTTGGAACTTCTCCAAACATCATCTTTTTTTTTTCAAATGATTTTAATTACAAGAACTTTAATAAGGCATCTGAAGTCTTTCAAGTTGGTTTCCCCACCTATATAAAAAATGCCATGGGTGTGGAAAATAACTTATTGCCAACACATCATCCAGATTAGGAACATTTAAATTTTGATTTCATTTTGCACTGCTTTCTCTCTGTTGGCTATAGACAAAACTATAGTAGTGCTATGTCAGTTTTTCAGAATCACTATGGTGAATTTATGCTAGAGACACATTTCTCTCAGATTACAGAGTAGGAAGATCAAATTCTCTTAAGGAGGTACAGAATAGTAAAATATATGCATTATTCACTAATCTATAAAAAAAGAATACTTTGGATGTAATTGTGAAATTATCTGAGATTTTACATGCAAAAAGAGCAAAGAACTACAGACAGGGAAAAGGAAAGGGATTATTAGAAAAGAAAATTATTACTCAATTAAAATACTTTTTATTTTCATTCTCTAGGCTGTTATGAGGAAAGGTTTTGAGATTATAGACTTATATGTTTTTACAACACTTACTTTGGATTCATCCAAAGAATTTATGCAGCCCAACACCTTCTTTGATGAATTATACCAGTTAGTATAGAGAGAATTTCATTAGTTAAGTATAAATATACTCATAATACATCACTAGTGAGCAATTAACTTTCTGTAGACAGCATTGTCTTCATAAGTTCACTCCATGTTGCTTGAGATATGTTAGCTTGTGGTGATCATTTCACATATATACTCTCCTTATGTGACTCAAAGCACGTTGTATTTTGTAATAGAATTAGCTTTTCCAAGCTACTAAATAATGAGACCTATGGCATGCATTATAAGCAAATTTTTCTAGGTTTGAAAATAATTTCATATTGTTACAGTTACAGGCTATATTGGTTTGCCAGAGTGGCCATAACAATTACCACAGAATGAATGGCTTAAAATACAGAAACTTATTTTCTCACAATTCTGGAGGCTGGAAGTTAAAGATGAAGGTGTCAGCAGGGCTGGTTTCATTCTGAGGCCTTTCTCCTTGGCTTGCAGATGGCCACCCCATATCCTCACATGATCTTCCCTTTTTTTGTGTCTGTGTCTTAATATCCTCTTCTTATAAAGACACCAGTCATATTATATTAAGTTCCACCCCAAATTCACTCATTTAACCTTAATTACCTCTTATAAGACCTCTATCTCTTCTCTCTCCAAATATAGTCACATTCTGAGGTATTGGAGTTAGGACTTCAACATGAATTTCAGGGGTACACAATTTAGCCCAAAACACTGGCTAAAATAAAATGTACTTGAAAATCAAATATGAACTAATGTTTATGAATTTTGTCACCTAAGTTTTTTAAACACAGTGCCATGAGTTTGTATGAGAATTGAGTCCTCATCTGTGAGTGTTTATGTGTGTGTGTGTCTATGTATTTGTTTTAAGGCAGAGTGTGTTAGCAAAAAAATGGGAACAACAGTAATTATATGTGTCTTCTTGATGCTTTTGAAAGACTTTGAGTTGAAGAGTGAGTTTGAATATATCCTAACATTTTCAATATCTACCGTCCATTGCAATTAAAATAATGTAAGAAGCACAAGAGTGTGAACAGAGTATGAAGAGGTAATGTGAACAGAGCAGCAAGCACGGACTCACCATATCTTTTTGTCTGCATGTCACCTAAGGAAACAAAGACCCAGAGAGGACAAAAATTTTGTAACTATAACTAACAGCTGAATCAAAACCAGAATCTAAGTCCCAGGACAACTATTTCTCTTTGTCTCACTTTACGTTCTCTGTGTTGAATTAACTCCAAATTTCTCATTTGTTTTAATGAATTGATTCCTTAGTTATCAAAATCCTTGTGCAATGAACATCTATGGTTTTATTCTTACCTGGCATCTCTTCCTCATTATCCAGTATCAGACCCTTATTTGGTTTGAGAAATTTTCCCTCCCCACCTGACAGGGAGTTGTTCTGTCAATCCAGGGAACAGGCTTACTTCTCCAATCCTCATCATGGAGGTAGGCACATTACCCAGGTTTCGTTTCTTTTCATTTCTTTTTTCTTTTCTTTTCTTTTCTTAAGATGTTTCTTACTGGGGAATTGGGGAAGGGGAACAGTGTTGGGGAATTGGGGAAGGGGAACAGTGTTGGGGAATTGGGGAAGGGGAATAGGAACAGCCAAATTGTTGTCCTTCAATCTAAGTTATGGAGGGCACAGCTAATTCAGCTCCAAGTTCAGTTGCCATCCGGCCACCTGTTGGCAGCTCATGACCGCTCAGCTCAAGGTGCTGTGTTCCATCTTAGTTGCAAGTGGGTGTAGCCCACCATCCCATGCAGGAGTCCAACCATCAACCTGTTGTTAGGAGCATGTGCTCTCACCAGCTGAGCCATCCTGCCACCTGTTGGCAGCTCAGCAGCACCTCAGCTTGGGCGCAGCTCACTGACCCATGTGGGAATCAAACCAGTGACCCTGTTTTTCAGAGCTCACACTCTTAACCAACTGAGCCATTCGGCTGGCCCATATCCAGGTTTCTTGATCAAAAAGCTCTTGAAAGAATTGACATTGATGCTAGGAGACAGGAGTGTCCTTCTTTCAGAAAGTATGGCTCTTGAGGAGATTGTGAGCCTTGAAATGATACGAGAGAGATCCTGATTGAAAAAGAGGAAAGGAGACCTAAAAGAGCTGGA
Source organism: Hipposideros armiger (assembly GCF_001890085.2). Classification (NCBI taxonomy): domain Eukaryota; kingdom Metazoa; phylum Chordata; class Mammalia; order Chiroptera; family Hipposideridae; genus Hipposideros; species Hipposideros armiger. The sequence goes on from NW_017731609.1 coordinate 792,812, forward strand.
TAGAAATAAGAAAAGGAGGGAGAGGGAGAAGGAGAGGGAGAGAACAAGAAATAAACCCTGGTTATGTTATTTGAGCCTTGATCCAGCAAGGCCTAGAGTATATGCTGCTTCTGTAGTTTTTAGTTAATAAGCCGGTGGGTTTCTTCGTATTTCTCTTGTCATAGAATTTTAGTTCATTTTCTGCTATTAGAGAAGGAAAAAGAATTATCACACTACTGAGAAAAATTCTGCTCTGAATCAAGAAAGTCAATTTCAGTCACATTGTGGTAAGTTTAGGCATATGCCTCAAGGTAGCCAGCATCTCCCAACTCGGAATCCTGGTCCTCGAATGGATAAATAGTTCTACAGGGCAAAGGAGGTGATAATGTCCTGAGTACAATTAGGATGGAGACACTGGGAAGACTGCTGACACAGACACAACAGAGTACTTCTTAAAATATATAATTAGACAACTTTCAATTTATCAATTGCCCAATTTCCTTAAAGATTATTATTTTAGGTCTCTTTTCATTAAGATTATTGTAGAAAACTTAACTTGAACAACATTTAATACTTACTTAGGATAGAAAAAGTAAAAGGCTTACTTCTCCAGTGTATGTTGCAGTTTTAAAACATATTTAATGATATTACAGCCTCTGGCCCTTGTGCCCTCAGATTACATATATATATATACATCAGATTTGAAACTGAGATAACCAGACATGTGTATCTGTTAGATCCCTCCAAATACATATATATACACACACACATATATATATATATATATACATATATATGTACATATATACATATATATGTATTTGGAGGGATGTAACAGATACACATATCCGGGTATGTCAGTTTCAAATCTGATGTATTGAGCCCACATTCCACATATTCCATTCCAAACAAAATTTCAGAATTAATAGGTATTGTATATATCAAATAAATGTTACTCTAGGTTCCTATAAATCCACATTTCTCGGCTTATTCTTACGGTATAAATCAAGTATGGCAAAAGCCAAGGTACCTGGCTGTGTTGCAGACGATGGAGGATAAACTGCAGGGCCAAGGTTGATTTTGGGGAGTTGAAAGGCTCAGCATCCATCTCATGGTCAGGAGGAAACCACATTTAGAGGGCAGGATCCACGGCCAGTATTTTCCATAGCACGGGAATCTGCCAATGGTTAGGTTGTGACATATCAAATAGTATTTTCTTCTCTAGCTAAGGGAAACTACATACAGGGTTTTATTTTCACGACATAAATTGGTTCCTAAGAAACTTATTTTAGTTACAGATTCAAAATTCCTTCTTTCAGTATTTATTACGTTGATCCCATGGGGTCTGGTTCTTTCTCCATGGTTCCCCTGTGATCTTCCCGTTCTAACTCCATTTTTATGGAAGTATATTTAGAAGCTCCTTTGACTGATCCAAGAGATCCTATCAGAAGTGCACAAAACATAAACTGTTGAACCTAAGTCAAGATAACTTATCTAGAAAAAGATTGTTTTGTTTTGCTTATGGTAAATCCTATTCAGTGTTATTTTTAAACAATAGTTAGGAAATATTTTGATCATGTGAAATATGTTAGCAATGGTACTCAAAACAGAAAATAAAAAAGTGTGTGTGTGTGTGTGTGTGTGTGTGTGTGTGTGTGTTATGTGTTCTATTTCTGGAGAATGTAGGGTAACATAACATATTGTCTGTTCAGCAGTTTAGCTAGTATATTATTATCACCATTCTGAACACAAATGGTGCCCACATCAGTAGATGTGTTCCCAAACCATGGTGGTATAATTATCCTGAGTACGTGAGGGGACAGAAGGTGACAGAGTTTGACATGCAAGGAATAACTATAGTAGATACAATCACCAGCATTTATAGGGAAAAAAATATGTAAGGGAACTTTCTCTCTCTTTGTATTTTTGAGCTTTAAGAACAAAGTGTTTATATTCCCCTTGACTGATATTCCATATGCTTTGCAGAAAGCTATTCAAAGAAGAAAATAATCCAAGGTCAGATAAAGAAAAATGTTAAGAAAATAAAGAATGTCTATAGTGCCAAAATGATGTGTTTATTGACAAATGAAGCAGCCACTTTTCAAACAGAAGACTATTATTACATAAAAGACTATCTGGAATTTAAAAAAAATGAGGAATGAAAAGTCAGATTGACTTCTTTCTTTAGTGAGATAAGCAATGTTCCTACAATATAGCATGTAGCTTAAAATTTGCCCTCATAAAAGGTGATAAATTTCACTGTAAATACTATACAAATTTTACAAATTTTCTTAGTGATTATTAAACAACCATGAGACCCAGTTTTTCTATGTAAAAGATAAGCTGAATTCTAGCACATTTGTTTAATAAAAGATTATGCAATCAACAAAATGATTTTTATTCATTCACATTGCTCCCTAAGGAAGGCGCTTATCCTAAGAACTATTTTGCCTGATGACAAGCAGCAGTTGCATTTCCTTTGATAGTGTCCAATACATTGCTTTGCCTAATTTGCATCTATCTACTAAATGGTTTAATTAATTTTGCATTGTGCTTACTGACTAGTTTTAATTAGCAGTTAAATCAGTTCAGTTAACGAAAAAATGTAGGTGTTTACATGAATGCAAATCACAATGAGTTCTCAGGGCTCAATTCAAAAGCTGGTTCCATGCCATTGATGTCTGATTTCTTCAGGCTTTGCTTTTAAAAAACGCATTTTATAGCTATAGTTTCTCCCTCAATAAATTGTGGACATTTACGCTTCACTATCTGGTAGGTCCCTCCTGGACTCCCTGGCGTTCTGTAGTGAAGAAGGTTATAGTCCCAGACTAAAGAACCCAAGGAGGTGTCCTCTGTATTTCAATGAAGACACTTCTCATATGTGAGTTCTAGGAATGGCTCCTGAAGTTCTGGCTGGAGTTGGGTTTTCCTTGGTAAATTTTTCCAGGCAACCACAATGTAGAAGTGTTATTAATTTAACCAGGGATGGGTGGAGAGTTAGATGGTGACACAGCAGAACACATAACCCTGATTTAGTCCCTTGGTAAGTTGATGTTCAAGGGGGAAAATAATTATAATATTTAATTTTAAAATCTGTTTCATTTCTAAAATCAGTAAATTCTTTATTCACTGATTTGGCTTCAATATAAGAAAACAGTCAACCACAAACAATTGTGCTGTTTAAAATCTTATCAGCCAATTATTTTTAATTTATAAAAATAATTTTATAATTCTAGGCCCTTTGATTCATTTGGAGGTGATCTTCTTAAAAATTTTTTTTCCAGAAGAAGAAAACATTTAAGAAGAAAAGCCTTTATTTCTTCTACTTGAAATTCAAGATATCTCTACAATTTCAGGAAAACCATGACAGCAGTTTCTTTTAGCCATAGAGCAGAGTCAAGGGAAATGGGAAACAGACTCAGTATGCTGACAACTTGAAGACTGTATATTAAAACTGTGAATAGTAAAGCTCTAAAATGTATCTTTTCCTCAATGGTAAACTTGAGAGCTTTCATTATTTGGAAGATGACTTTTGTTCTTCTCACCACTATGTGTGTGTTGAGAAATCACTTGCAGGCTGTTTAAGAGGTATTTTAATAGCAACGTCTTTCTTAGTAATCTCCAAGCCCCTTCCAGCCTTCTCACTGTTAGCAGGAACACAGGATCGTTTGGCTTTCTTGTCAGTCTTTAAATATCCCACATGAGAAGGCAGCCCAAGAAAATGCCATTTATTTGTTTAAACAAAAGCTCTTGTCTGTGCTATATATGTGAATATATTTTGCCACACAAGTTGAGAAATGCAGCATTATGCAATACAACTAGGTTATTTGCTTCTTACTAAAACACAATTTCAGGACAATGAACTCATCCCAGGAACATGGTAAAGGTTGGGATTAATTATGGTATGGAATAAGTGGGACCTGGAAACTAGAGCAGGAACAAATGTCACTAACGACCCTGATGATGATACTTATGGGTCTGGTGGCAAGCTCAGGAAACCTTGATATTTTGTTTGTTTGTTTGTTGTTGTTGTTGTTGTTTTTTTTAAGCTGAGCCATCCTGCCACCTGTTGGCAGCTCAGCGGTTGCTCAGCTCGGGCCGGGCATCAAACCGCTGTTACTCAGAGCTCAAACTCTTGAGCGAGCTCTTAACCAACTGAGCCACTCAGCCGGCCCTCAGGAAACCTTGACGACCAGTTTCATATACATAGCAACCAGAGAGAAAGGAAATATTTTTGCCAGAGAGAAAACAATACATCAATACATGTTATAGTGTACAGGAAATTCTGTTTGGCAATGGATTATCATAATGAAAACAAAGCAAAAATACCTACTATTATGCTCACTTGATAACTAGTTTACTCTTCAAAAGTAAAGTTATGAAGTGATTGTTATGCATATATATATATATATATGCATAAGCATAAGCTTTTCCAATTAATTTTGATTAAAACTTTCCTAGATGTAAATATAGGAAAAATATATCAAAATAGTAGCAAATTATTAATCTGAGAACATACTCCATAAGTGCTCCATTTGGAAATTTATTGAGACATAATTTATGTCCCAGCATATGGTCTTAGTGAATGTTCTATGTACAACTGAAATTATGCATTCTGCAGTTGTTGAATGTAGTGTTCTACAAATGCCAATTAAATCATGGTGGTTCAAATTTTATTCAAATATATTTTATTGGTTCTGATTTTATTTCTAGTTATTCTATTAATTACTGAGAAGTGGTGTTACAAACACCAACTATGATGGTGGACTTGTCCATTTATTCTTTTAGTTTTATTCATTTTTACTTCATATGTGCTTTTTAAAACTTTTGATTCTGAAGTAAATACAGATTCATAAGAGGTTGCTAAGATAGTACAGAGGGGTCTATGTACCCTTCACTCAGTTTTACCCAATGGTTACATCATTTTTTATCTGAAAATTATCATTTAACATAAATTTATTACATGATTGCTGAGCCAAAAAGACATAATATTTATTATGTAAATGTTCAGTTATAGAAATTATTCCAGAGGCATATTTTAATTTCAATATAAATATTGAGTAGAATGCATTCCAAACTAAACATGTTCAAATAGACAAGACATTTTAAGTGTTTTGTGTCCTACAAATGAGAATATCTTTTATTTCTTTTTTACAGGTTTATTGAGATATAATTCTCATAACATCAGTTTCACCTATTTAATGTATGTAGTCCATTGATTTTTGATACATTTAAAGAGTCGTGTAGCCATCAATACAATTAATTTTAGAATATTTTCAGCATGCCTAAAAGAAACCCTATATTTAATAGTAGTCATTCCCTATTCCTACACTCCCTACCCTCCACCACAGGCAACCACCAATCTAATATTTATGTCTATAGATTTGCCTGTTCTGGATATTTCATGTTCATAAAAACTTGTGGTCTTCTGTTCACTTAGCATAATGTTTTCAAGATTCAGTCATGTTGTAGCATGTAGCATTACTTTATTCTTGTTTATTGCTGAGTAGTATGCCATTGTATGGATTTAAACATTTGTTCATTCATTTATCAATTGATTGATGTTTAGGCTGTTTCTACTTTTTGGCTGTTAAAAATAATACTGCTATTTTTCATTCATAATAATGAACGTTTGTGCACAAGTTTTTGTGGGGAAATATGTTTTCATTTTGTTTCGGTATCCATCATCTGATTCATAGGGAAACTCTATGTTTACCATTTTGAGAAACTGCCAAAGTGATTTCCAAAGCAGCTGCACCATTTTGGATTCACACTAGCAATGCATGAAAGTTCCAGTTTCTCCACATTATTACCACACTTATTATTTTCTGGGTTTCTATGATAGCCATCCTAATTGATGTGAAGCAGCATTGTGGTTTTGATTTGCATTTCGCTGATGATTAGTAATTCTGAGTATCTTTTCATGTACTTTTTGGACAATTGTATATTTTCTTTTGAGAGATATCTATTCAAGTCATTTGCCCACTTTTTTTATTGAGCTATTTGTCTTATTGAGTTGTAAGAGTTATTTATAAATCTTGAAAAAAGTTATTTGTCAGTTATATGATTTACAAATATATTCTTATTCTGTGAGTTGTCTTTTCACTTTGTGGTAGTGTCATTTAAAACACAAAGAATTTTAATTTGAATGAAGTCTCATTTATCTAATTTTTTTTTGTTTTGTCACTTATGTTTTTGGTGTTATATCTAAGAAATCATGATCAATGACATGAAGACTTAGTGATTTATTGAAAAAATGATTCTCCCATTGACTTGTATTGGCACCATGTTGAAAATGAATTAATCATAATGTAAAGGTTTATTTCTGGACTTTCAATTCTATCTCATTGATCTATATGTCTTAAGCTAGTGTTAAACTGGCTTGCTTGGTGTAACTTTGTAGAAAGCTTTAAAATTGGGAAATACGAGTTTCCTGACTTTCTTCTTCTGTTTCGAGATTGCTTGGCTATTCTAGGTCCCTTGAATTTTCATATGAATTTTAGGATCAGTTTGTCAATTTCTGCAAAAACGCCAACTGTGATTTTGATAAGGATTACATTGAAAATGTAGCTCAATTTGAGGGGAATTATCATTTTAACATTATACCATGATTACAAGATTACATGTTACCTAATTTGTTATGTAAGTACAATATCAAAAGTAGGAAATTGACAGTGGAACACATGTGTGCATAGTTCTATATCATCATTATTATGTGTGTAGATTGTATAACTACCACTACAATGTGGATATTGAATTATTCCATTACTACAAAGATCTCTCTTATTCTATGCATTTTAGTCACAATCTTCATCCCCCAAGTTCCTTAAACCCTAGCAACCACTACTCTACTTGCCATCTCTATAATTTTATTATTTCAATAATATTATATAAAAGAAATCATAAAGTATGTGACCTTTCAAGATTGCCCTTTTTTTTTTAAGATTTTTATTGGGGAATTGGGGGATGGGAACAGTGCTGGGGAATTGAGGGAAGGGGAACAGACAAGTTGCTGTCTTTTTGTTCTTCAGTCTAGTTGTGGAGGACATTGCTTCACTGGCCCAAGTTGGCACCATCATTGCACTCTTCCCAGGCGAGGCAGATCAGTTGCCGGCTTCTGGACGGCCGCTCACTGCGGCTGCTGGCCGCTCACGCTGGCTGCTGGCTACACACGGTAGCCCATGGCAACCCACTGCAGCAGGGGCTGCAGCCTACGCCATCGCCGGTGACTCACGGCAACCCAGCTCCAGGTTGAGCTGTTGTTCAGCATCTTGGCTGTGGAGGGCAGTGTCACTGGCCCTCATATGTGGGATCCGAACTGGGGCTCTCTGCCATCCCAAGCCAGCTCTTAACCATCACGCCACTCAGCCGGCCCAAGATTGCCTTTTTTTACAATTAGTGTAATGTCCTTGAGAGTCAACCAAATTATTTCCCGAATGAATAGTTTGTTCCTTTTGGTGGCTGAATAGTATTCCAAGGTATGCATATATCACAGTTTGTGTAACTATTTAACTACTGGGGATATTTTTGTTGTTTCCAGGTTTTAGTTACTACTAATCTAGCTGTTACAAAAATTTGTGTACAGGTTTCTATGTGAACATAGTTTAATTTCTCGGATAAATGTCTAGAAGTGCAATCACTAATTTGTACAATAAATGTATGTTTAGTTTTTTAAAGAAAATACTTGTATTTTAGAGTAGTTGTATAATTTTACATTCCCACCAGCACTACACAAGAGATCCAATTAATCCACATCCTCACAACTGTTTGATATTGTCACTATTTATATGTTTTAGCCATTCTCATAAGTGTGTATCATGGTTTCAATTTTCTTCGCCTTGATGGCTAATGATATTCAGCATCTTTTTCATATGCTTATATAATATCTGTATTTCCTCTTCAATGAGATATCTGTTCTCCCCTTTTGCTCATTTTTAATTGAATTGTTTGTTTGTTTACTAATGAGTTTTGAGAATTCTTTTATATTTTGATGCTAATTAATTATTAGATATGTGATTTGCAAATGTTGTATTCCAGTCTGTAGTTAGTTCTTTTATCTTCTTAATAAGATCTTTCCCAGACCAGAGTATTATATTTTGAGAAAGTCTAATTTATCAACTTTATAAATTACATCATGATTTTGATATAATGTTTAATAACTCTTGCAAGTTCTAGGTCCTGAAGATTTTCTACTGTGTTCTCTTCTTAAAGTTTTATAGTTTTATATTTTACATTTAAAACTATGATCCATTTTACACAATATAAAAATAGTTACAACATCAGTAACCTAAAATGAGAAGGGGGGAAGCAAAAATGTAAAGCTTTTGCATGCTTATCAAAGTTAAGTAGTTATTAGTTTAAAATAGATGTCACAAATAAGAGATATTATTCTGGTAAGTCTCATGACAACCAGAAAATAAAATCCAGTAGTAGTTACACAAAAGATTATGATAAAGGGGTAAAAGCATGCCACCACAAAAAGACAACAAATCACAAAAGAAGCGGGCAAGATAAGAATCAAGAAACAAGGATCTATAAGACACAGAAAACAATAGACAAAATGGCAATAGTAAGTCCTTACCTGTCAATAATTACTTTAAACTAAAATGGACTAAATTCTTTGATCAAAATACATAGAATGGCTGAATGGATAAAAAAAATCCATTGATATGCTGCCTACAAGAGACTCACTTTATCTTTAAAGACACACTTATGAGGTCTGACCAAAAGATACGGTGAATATTTAAGTTAAAAAAATGATTATAGTAAAAGACACATTGCCATTAATCCCCCTTAAAATTCTCTTCCTTGCTTCAGAAACTTATGTCATCATTCTTGCCACTTTCTGAAGCAGTTCTGGAAGTTCTATTTCACGAGTGTCTTTACTTCATCCTCCATCATGACAACGCTCTGTGTCACACATCACTTCTGGTACGGCAATTTCTGTCAAATAAAAACATTACAGTGTGTCCTCATCTACCTTATTCACCAGATCTGCAATCGTGTGACTTCTGGCTCTTCCCCAAAGTCAAAATGACCATGAAAGGAAAAACATTTTGAATCGATTCAGGACATCAAGACAGCCAGGAGAGCGCAACCAAAGACACTCACGAAAGAGCACTTCTAGAACTGCTTCAGAAAGTGGCAAGAAGGATGGGATAAGTGTGTTCCAAGAGAGAGGGAGTATTTTGAGGGAGATTAATGGCAATGTGTCTTTTACTGTAATACAATTTTTTTTATTTAAGCATTCACCATATTGTTTGATCACACTTCATATAATTTGTATAAGTGTGTGTGTGTGTGTGTGTGCGTGCGTGCGCGCGCGCACGCTGTCTTTGTCTCATTTTGATATGAGAGTATTACTTGGAAGAAATGTTTTGTAAATGTTGATTATGTCCTGTAGGTTCATTGAGCTATTGCATTCTCCTGCATCACTGCTGATGTTCTGTCTAATTGTTCTACAGAGTGTGAAATGAGAAATATGGAAGTCTGCAAGTGTGACTATGACTTTATTTTTATTTGCAGTTCTGTTTTGACTTTACATATATTGTTACTCTGCTGTTTGGTGCATGTGCATGGATGAATACTATTTCTTTTTGAAAACAGTTTCATGAAGGCTGTATATATTTGGGTCATGTATATTATCCACTCGGCTTGTCTTTGCTTTTTAATTGGTGGATTTAGACCATTAGCATTTAGCTTCATTATTGACATGTTATGGCGTAAGTCTGCCATTATTTTTGTTTTGTTTTCTGTTTGTTTTGTTTCTTTTTCATTTCCCCCCCCCCCCCCGCTAGTTGTAAGTTATTTGAATGTTTTTTTTAGAATTTTGATTATTTTTACGTGTATCACTCCATATAGGTTTTTTTAGTAGTTTCTCTAGATATTATATTATATAGACTGAATTTATCAAAGCTGACTGATTTTGATACTTCAAGTTTGAGAGAAGTCCAGAAATCTTAACTTCCTTTTTGTATTTCTTCCTGTCTCCATTATTATTGGGTTGTCAGAAAAGTCGTGATGTATTTTTTCTATGTTTTTTGTTGCAGAAATGTGTCATGACTTTTCCGACAACCCAATAATATAACTAGCTTAAATATTGTCTCTGCATATAAGAGAGTGTTATAATTTTTGCTTCAACCATCAAACATAATTTTTAAAACTTAAGAAGAAAAGAAATATGTAGTTACCTGTATTTCGCTCTTGTTGTGTTTTCTTCCTTCTAAGGCATTCTTTTAGGTAAATATGGCAACATTTTTCTTCATCTCAGAATGTATTGGTTTCTCCTCTCTCTCTCTCTCTCTCTCTCTCTCTCTCTCCTCCCTCTATCTATTTCTCTCTTTCTTTCCTTTTCCCCATTTTAGGTAGTGTGACTTTTCTCTTTCACTGCCCTCATTTTATTTTTCATTTTATATTAAAAAATTTAACTGTGCTGTATCTTGTTGTGAATTTCTTTGGTTTTATCCTATTTGAGACTTTTTTCAGCTTCTTCAATCTGTAGCTTTATTTATTTAGTTTTTTATTTAGCCAAATTTGGGGAAGTTTCAACCATAATTCACTTAAATATATTTTCAGCCCCACTCATTCTCCTTTTCTTCTGGGAGAACAATGACACAAGTGTTAGGTCTTTTGTTATAGTTACACATGTTCCTAATATTATGTTTATTTATATGTATTAGTCTGTTTCCTCTGTGTTGTCTGGATTAAGTAATTTTTATTGTTCTTTCTTCAAATCCCCCATTCTTTGCTCTGTCCTCTGAATTCTGTTGTTGAGTCAATCTGTTTTTATTTGTTAAAACTAATATATATTAGTTATAAAATTTCCATTTGGTTCTTTTTATATTTTTCATTTATTTACTAAGACTTTCTATTTCTTCCCTGAGTATTTTTTTTTACACATTTAAGCATGCTCATAATTGTTCATTGAAGCAATTTTATGGTGGCTTCTTTAAAATCCTTGCCAGATAATACATCTGTATCCACTTGCTGTTGGCATCTATTAATATTATTTTTTCATTCAATTTGAGTTCTTTCTGTTTCTTAGCATGATGAATAATTTCCATTTGTAACTATCTTCTTATATCCTGAAGTCCCTAGCTATTCTTTACTCTTTTTTCTAACTTGTAGTATCTTGTTATGTTTGTTTTATATGTAATAACCGGGGATTTTAGTTGCACTTAGTGGGAGTGATATGGAAAAATACTTCCTCTCTGTATTCCCAGAAGTAAAAGACCTACTTCGTGTATTTTTAAGTCTCTACACAGTTAGCATTGCTATGTCTTCTTGACATGCATATATATACCTTATCTTACATATATATATATTGTGAACTCATAAAATAGATAGGTGTGTATTTTGTAACCAAAAAGAAGGGCTGAAACCTAGATATTTTCAGATTACCAGAATATGTCCAATTTGAAGTATGACACACCTATCCTGGAACTAGTTAATTCAGAGCTTAAAAGTGAATATTTAAACAGCTTCTGATTCTATGTGAATTTATCATATTGCAAAATTTGGAGATATGACTGTACACTAGAGCTTCATCTATGCACTTAAACACACAATCTCTGTGCACACATTGACAAACCTTTAGGGTCACAGTGTAAATTACTGGGTTTCATTTTCTTCATTTTTTTCCAAACACTCCTTGGCCCTTGGCCTTGAGAAAGAGGCTAATTCTACTAAAACCTAAAATCTATAGTTAACATTTCCTACTATTCTAACTGCAGTTTGCAGCACAGATACTCGTATTCCTTTTACTGTTGTTTTTAATTCAATTGTTTATTTATCTAACACTTAATAAAGGCCTTCTTTTCTTCAGCAATTTTGTTAAGTCCTGTGATACTACAATGAATGTGAAAAGTATAATCTTTGGTCTTCGTGAAATTTAGAGTCTACTCTCACAAAATCTTTTTTTATTCCTGTGTTTCATAATGTGCTTTCTCTGTTCCCTGACACCAGACTCTAATGATAAGTCTCAGGGTTAGCCTGGGGATCTGCATGCATATTTTTAATAAATATTTCCATCTGATTCTGCTTCTTGTGGTCTAGGGAATAGACTTTGAGAAACTATGCTCTTGGGCAGCAACTTTCAAGTGTTTTTAGTCAGCTAGAAAGCAAATGAAATAAATGATAGGGGTGATATGTTTTTGGAGCCTCATTTCTTCCCAATTCTCTCAATCTCATCCAATGACATTCGAAAAGAAAAATCAGTGAAAGATGGCATGGAATTGCTGTGCATTACTCTGCAGTCCAAAGAATAGATGGCCACATTGTATAAAGAAAATATACACTGTACTTAGAGCAGAAATCCAGATTCTAGTCCTAAATCTAAAGCAAGCCTTTTGATTGCAAATAAATCACCTTTGATCGGAGGTTACATTTTGCAACTATGGCTCCTAACTTTGAACTTCACAACAATCTCAGATGGTCAGTATTTCTACTATATTTCGGTTACATATGAGGAAACTGCAGCTCAGAAGTTAAGCATTCTATTTAAATCACACAACTAGTATGTGGAGATGACTTCTGAATTTAACTTTTTACAATTAAAATTTTTTATTTTTAGTAATGTGGTGACATTATTCATAAATCTCGCTTTTCTACTATAGTGATTATACATTTTACTCTCCATTCCACTCTGTCACTAACAATGTAAGGTAGTTCCTGTATGTCCATATCCCTTCTAAAAAGTATGAAAATTTTGTTAAATTTGATCACCTTTCCACAAGTTTAAAGGTCACCTAATATTTGATCTTATTTTTGTGAATTCTCTCTTCAGCTCCTTTTCTACTCAGTTGGCTTTTTCTTCTCTATTTCCAGGAATTCTCTTAATTTACTAGAAGGATTAACCCTCTATCATTGTTTTGCAAATATTTTCCCATTTTATACTTAATTTTGAAGTGATTTATGCTTTATCTTTCTTCTTTTACCTTTCTGAACTGTTTAAAAATATAGTTGGATTTTTCTTACATTCAGGTAATAAAAGTCTTTACCTGTACCTTCTAGGACTTGTGTGGTCTCATTTATTTCCATTTTGAATTTTGATCCATTTGGAGTTTATTGCCTCACAGAGTAAAATATGATACTAATTTTATCTTGCTTTCCCCAAAATGATCACCTACTTTCCCCAACATCATTTATTTAAATTTCCATCAGTACTTTATTAACTTGAAATCCCTCCTTTATTATTTGTTACATCGCCTTGTGTGTGTGGGTCTACTCCTGGATTTCCTACTCAGCCCCACTGGCCTCTCTGCCTATGCCTACGTCACTAGCACACTGTTAGAATTGTGGAGAATTCTTGGTATTTGAGCACCTGGTAAGGTTGCTCCATCCTCAGAGCTCTTCATTTTCAGGATTTTGCTTGCTCGTCTTGCCTATTTATTTTCTATTTGGTCTTTTATTGGTATTTATTGGGAACACATTGCATGTCTAAGCTGGCCTAATGAGAATCAACACCTTTATGATACTGAGTTGTTCTATTCAAGAACATTTTATTTGTACAATTTATTTATCAGTCTTTCAATATAGTTTGATTTTTTTGTTCTTTACATAGCTTTTACATATTTCTTATAAACTTTATTCTTAGATATTTCATATATCTTTCATTGCCTCTCTCTCAATGTGTGTGTGTGTGTGTGTGTGTGTATATATATATATATATATATATATATATATATATATATATATATATATATTTCTAATTGTTTGTTTAATAAAATGCTTTGATTTCTGTATAGAATTTGTATATAGTATTTTTTAAATCTTTTTAATTCTCCTGGTATTCACAATAAGTTCTCAGTTTATTCTGCTAGGTTTTTCAGATCAATGAACTCATTTGTGAATTGCAGTTGTTTTAGATCTTCTCCTTTCAATTTGCATATCACTAATTTTGTTCTCTTGTATAATGCTTTTGGCTAATACTTTCAATACACTATTAAAAAATATCACTGATAATAGAGACCATTGTCTAAATCCTGCCTTTAGCAGAAATGGCTTTTCTATTTTTCATTAAATATGATGTTGGCTTTTGACTAAGACAGTTATATTTTATAATGATAAGAGGCTTTGCTCTTGTTTCTATTTTATTACCTTTTTAAAAAAAGATCAAACAAGGAATGTTGAATGGACTTTCAACATCTACTTTGATTTGAGTTCTCCAGAAGTTGACCTTAAGAATAGTATTTATGTATAAGTCGTTTATTAAGGAAATGCTCCCAAGGACAGACTGGTAAGGAAGTGGGGAAAGCAGGGCAGAGAAAGGGGAAGGATCAACCCAGAATGTAATGGCAGGCACCAGTCCTGCAGAGGGTAGGCTTCAGCTGTTTCCTGCAGGGTAACTCTGGAATGTAAATTATGCCTAAGAGTCATCCCAATCTGAAGCAGGAAACTGACTTTCATACTTTCAAACTTTATAATCATTGGTTGATGGTCTCAGAGATCATGGTTGGTGTAAGGGAGTATCAACTCACAGGTACTTTCAGTTCACTCTGTATCTGTTCAAAATGAGTCTAACAGAGCCAAAGATAGCCCTCTGAAGTTCGACAGCAAGCCCACCTAGAGGTGAGGGGGGGTTACGGGGAAGGCTCAGAAATGGTAAAAAGATAGCTGAAGGAATATAAGCAGAGCACAGACATTGTTATCTATAATATTTATAGAGTGATTGTAATTGTTCCTTAACATTCTGATCTGATAAATTATATTAATAAATTGTCTAACATTGAATACCATTCATTACTAGACTAAACTCATTGTATCATAGAAAAAGCCTGTCTTGGTAATTTTTGTGACGGCAGAGGTAGCTCTTGTAAAACTCTACTTCTTTTAGAGAAAATTGGGCTGTTTAAACTTTCTATGTCTTCTGAAGTCAATTTGGTATATTGCATTGTCCTCAAAAAATACCCATTTTATCCAAAGCTTACATTTTAATTTGCATTAAGTTATGCAAAATAGATTCTCTTAAGACTAATTCTAAAATTATTTAACCCTTGTTGTTTCTTATTTTATATATTTGTGCTTTCTTCCTTTTATGCTTGATTAACTTATCTAAAGAAGTATCTATGTTATTGATTTTCTTTTTTGAAACCCAGTTTTTATTTAATACGTCTATTTTTCAAGTTTCTGTTTGCTTTATATCACATATTGCTTCTTCTCTCTTCAGTTATGTTTGCTTTTGTTTTCTATTCCTTCTCCTACACAACTCAATTAACTCAGTTGCAATGTAACCTTAAATATTTCTAGACTTATCCTTGGTTGTTAGCTCTTAAACATTAGGCAATCAGTAAGGTTATTCTATTTTTTACCTTCTCTCACCTTCTTTGTGGTATTTTTGTTAGTTATATTATTTCTATATTGTCATAGCACTTACATGCCATTTGGTCAGTCTTATCCCTATTCTTGTTTTTTGCTTCAGATGTATAAGAAAATGTATTTAATTGTTAAATTTAGCCTATAATGTCTTGCTGGATTGGGTTTTATTTCACAGTGGCTGCATCCAGTAGTATGATGTAAAACATAATCCCCTAGTTTCTGTGTTCAGAACCTTAGCATACAGACATTATATTTGAATGTTTTAGTTGGATATGAAATTCCTGGCATATATATATTAAAGTATTCTGTACATTTTGATTCAATCTTTTTTGAAGAGTGCTGCTTTGGAGGAATCTGATGCAATTTTTTTTCTTTACAAGGTATACATTCTTTTTTTTTTTGTCAGCCTGAATTATTGTTTCATTTCTTTTAATAAGTTTACTAGGATGTTTCCTAAGTTTGAGTTTGGGGGTCAATTTTTATTGGAACGTGGGCTATTATATCTGTGTGAATCTAAGTAGTCTTTTATTTTAAAGTACATGTCTTCATTTAAAAAAAAATTTAGATTTCGTTATTTTAGCCTTTTCTTCAGTGACTCCATTATGCATATGTGAGATCTCTTTTTGCTTTCTTCTATATCTGTCATTTTCTCTCTAAATCCTCACCTTGTAGTTTAATTTTTTTGAAAACATTTTTCATTTTCTTAGTTTTCTTTTCCAAGTTCTACCTGCTTCCATTTTATTTCCCCTCACTGTTTGATCATGTTCACTTATTGTATTGCCACCAATTTTCCTAAATCTTGCATTTCTGTATTGTTTTTTATTTTACATCATTATTTCTCCAGCAATTAATAAAAAATATATTAAGATATTGAGTTACAATTTTCATTTATCTTGCAGCAACATTTGTTTTTTGTGCTGCAGTTTCTTTAACTAATAAAATGTTTTTCTTCCTTTTTGAACTTTTTTCTTATAATACCTTTGTTTGCTTTTTGGGTTGGCTTATTTTTTATTATTGCTATAAACTAAATGTTTCTGCCCCTCCCCACCCCCAATTCATATGCTGAAACCAAACTCCCAATGTGATGGTGTTTGGAGTTGGATCTTTGGGAGGTGTTCAGGTCACTGGGGTGGAGGGGAGCTACCATGAAGGAAATTAGTGTGTTTATAAAAGAGACCCAGGCACTCCTTAGCTTCTCCTGTTATGTGAAGACACAGTGAGAAGATAGCTGACAATGAATCAGGAAGTGGCTGCTCACCACACATCAAATCTACTAGAGGACTTTCTAGCCTCTATAACTATGAGAAGTAAATGTTTGTTGTTTAAGCCCCCTCCCCACCAGTCTTAAACTTTTTGCTATAGCAACCCAAATGGGCTAAGAAAATTACTTACATTTGGGTAAGTTGAATTTTTATGGACTGACAAAAATTTAATGTGGAAGGAAAAAAAGGATAATGATACTTTTCTAGGTTTTTCTGTTTATGGGCTGCTCAATTACTAGAGTGATGGAGTGTTTAAACAACATATCATTGATGTGCATTTAGGCCACCATTGCCTCTCAGAACCTAATTTGTTTTCAGAAGGCTTCTATCACCAGTCTTGAGCTTCTTAGACTGCTTCATTGGCTGTTGCTAACAGGTGATACAGCTTATGTTCCAAGGTTGTGTCACACTTGGTCAACTCTGCCCTCCCACCCAACACCATAAATTAACTTTTTGCAGCATTGCTTTCTTCTTTTTTTCAGTTATTGCTCCATATTCCATTTCAATTTCATTTATGGCGATCTTAGTCAGTGTGGCACCTTATCCTTCTAAATGTGAATAGTCTCTTTGATTTGTAGAATTTTCCCCCACTAGGCCCTGTCTGCACCCATCATTTTCTCTTCTGTAGCAACCCCTTGTTTCAGTTTGTGTGTGTGTGTGTGTGTGTGTGTGTGTGTGTG
>NW_017731609.1:817087-822226 GCF_001890085.2 Hipposideros armiger
AAAAAATGTCAATTACAGTTGACATACAATATTATATTAGTTTCAGGTGTACAATGTAGTGATTATACATTTATAGACCTTACGAAGTGATCATCCTGGTAAACCTAGTACCCATCTTACACCATACATAGTTATTACAATAAGGACTAGAACTATATTAATCATGAATTTAAAGTATCAGTCCTGTTCCTCATGAGCCAAAAGAACATAATATAACACAGCATTCAGATTGATCTTTGCAGCTCAATTTGGGAAGATATTTTTCAGTGCAATTCCACTAACACAAGCAAGAAAGTCCTGTTTTTAACAGACATAAGCAAGAGAGCTTGTTCTTCTGAAATGGAGGCATTATCAAGCATAGCATGCAACTGACATCTGGGAAAATATTTTTACAGCACTCCCCACCACAACAGCGTAAGACGATGCCTGTAGAAGAGCCAGGAGATCTAAATTCTAGTATTACAGCTTCCATTTACTGCCATATAATCTGGAATAAATCAGTTAAAATCTTAGTTTACTGATCAGCTGAGTGAACATCAAATGGGGAAATACATGTGAAAGTACTTTGAAAATTATAACCCACTGTACAAATAAAAAGCATTGTATTGTGATATAAGTAAATACTCATGATGATGACAAATTATGCTGAAATGGATACTTTTTAATTAGAAAAAAACACCTTTATTCTCAAGAGTGTTTTATTCATCCTATCTTTATCCATTTGGATCACTGAAGAGTAACATAACAGTTTTTACAATGTGTTACCTTTTCGAGATTGTACTGATATCTTCTTTAAACTGTTCTTGAAATCACAGGTGGACCCGGAACCATCTTATTTAAATCTGGCCAAACCCACCAGAGTGAAGGGGAAGTAACTCAGTGAGAATGACCTCCTCAGGGTGAATCGGTAGCAAAGCTCTCCTGGCAAGGGATGGTTAATGTATTTACCCTGGTCCAAGAGGCATCAATTTGATAAAGGTGTCTTTGTTCATTGTGATATAACAATCGGCTACCTTGTGATGGGATCTGGCATAATCAATTTTTCTCAATATAGACATGTTGTCTTTGATTTATGTTATGTTGTCTTGTATACAATACTAAAATTGGTTAGTATTTTTAAAAATTTTATTTCTGAATCTCTGGGGAGACNAAGGTCTCAGAGGGAGATGGTGTAGTGATCAGGTATAAGGACTTGAGCATTATGCAATTCTCTGTGAAGATGGACACATGTTTTTATGCCTTTTTTTCTTAACTATGAAATGAGATAATAATATTTATCCTATTGGTTTGCTGAAATGTTAAATGAAATTATGTGTGTAAAATTCTTAGAATACTAGTTATAAGTAGCCAAATTATAAGTAGCATACATTAAGGTTTGTTGTTATTATTTTAACTATTAGATTCATTAAGAAGAATATTATTCTTGTTCAACATCACTTTCTGTAATAAGTGAGATGGTTTAAAAATCATAAAAGTACTTGCCAAGAAAAAAATAAATAAGGAATACTAGTAAGAATGCAACATTTAGGAAACCCCTCATGCCACATTCCATACTATGGAAACACCCATTCATGTGATTTTATGTAGCTCCTTTGGTCAAGGGGCTTCTTTTATGTTAGATTCATATTTCCATTCAACCAATCCTCAAAACAAGTTCTGGGTAAAGAGTCATTTAGCATTAGCTTGCAGAAGGTAGCCTTTCACACAGATTCACTGTCCATTGCCTCTGATGAGAATTCTCATCGGTGACCTGGACACTTTGCTGTGTCCCAGCTGAACTTCTTTCACAGGAGGCCACTTTCCAGAAGCAACTTCACATTGTACATTACATAAAATGTGCACTCTGATGCCACAGTGTGCAAAATAAGTGGCCTCCCAGAAATCAAGCTGGAGATCCATAGTAAAGCGGTGCAGGTTCTAAAGTCACAATGCCGGCTTGTTGTCCAGGGTCTGGGCTACATCATATTCACATAAAGGAACTGCCTAGCATCACTTGTATCCAGGAAGTTGGAAAGAAAGACACAGTCTGCTCCTCTGGCCAACAGAGCTTTAATAGGCTAGCCTTTCATTAAGTAAATTCCTANTTTTCTATGTATATAAGCTATAGAAATCTGATTCATCCTTAGTATATTAAAATAAATGCGTCGTTTTGACTATTTCCTCAAAAATACTAACCCAATCTTCTTTTTGCCCTTTAACTCAGTATACTCTTACCTTGCACGTGTTCTGAAAGTTTTTCCAAGCTTCCCCAACCCTTTGTACATGCTTTGCCCTCTCTCCCATTCTCTGCTGATAAACTCATATTCGTACTGAAATGTCTCCTCTGGGAATCTTTTGTTGACCCACCACCAATGCCAAAAAAATGAGCTACTCCTTGATTAGTCATTCCTTTATCAGAGAGGATGGCTGTTCTAATGCTTATAGAGCTTAACACATTTTAATGTAATCTTTTTTTATCTCGAACTCGTCCCTGGTATATTGTAAGCTCTTTGATGGCACATCACAGGTCTTCAATGTAACTAGTACAAAATTAAATTGACTTAACTTATAATGTTGAGTAAAATTATTTCTTTATCTGCTTCCCCATCCAGAATATAGTTCCTATGAAAGTTGTGAGTCAAGTATTTTTATTATTATATCCAAAGAGACTTGTGTATCTCTTGTAGCACAGTAAGCCCTTTATGCATGTCTGATTAGAGTTCTACTATTTCACTGAAAGATATAGGAACAGTGTATAATTGAAAATAAATGGCGTAGACAACGAACTTATGCTAACTAGGGGCAAACTTAGAACTATAATTCATATCTCTTAAATTCCAGAAAAAATACACACTTCCTTCCTGCTTTCTTCTCTATTTTTGCCACACAAGAGCAAGACTAGAATAAACATAGTGAATGTTTTAAAGACAAAAGGGAAGAGGAAGGGAAAGAAGAGCTTTTGAAATGAATTTTCCCCTCAGTAACCTTCTGGGTATCAAGCAGACAGCAGGGCTTCCCGCCTATTCTCACACTTCTCTTAGAGCTTCTACCTTGCTCATGTTTTTTTTTTTTTTAGTAGAAAGGTGTTTGCAGTTCTTGACATTTTGCAGACATGCCAAAAAGATTATTTACAATAATTTCTTTTACAGCTGTGATTACTGATGTATAAAATATATCTACATTATCATATACATCCCAACTAATGCCACTTGAACTGTTACATGGAAAGCCCATTTATTAGATGACCACATATACGGAAGGACATATAGAGGAGTATGAATTAGCATCTATAACAGAGATTCTGGATAAAGATTCTATCTTTAGTAGATGAGAAGATGAATGAGTAAAAGTATGATAGATACAAATAGCAGGGTTCATTACACAATAAGAAGATCTTAGCCAACACGTGATGAAGATAAATTCTACTGCATGTCAGGAATATCATGTTATTGCCTCTAATAGATCATCTTGTTAATGTTATTTCTATGGAAACATTAAAAGAAATTAAACTACTAAAACCTGGAAACAGATTTGACAGCTACATGTAATAAAGAAAAATATCAAGATTTTGCTGAAATATGTGCCATGCTTTAGCAAGTCACGTTAATTACTGGGAGTTAGTGTTTATATAATCTATACAATGCAGATGGATAAACAAACCCCTATAAATAAAGATGCTATCATTATTATTGTTATGAATAATAAATGTTATGTATTCATATTGATATGTAAATCATTGGGAAATAGTAATTTAGGGTTTTCTTATTCTAGAAAGAGCAACTCAATTCAGCATAAAGAAACTCTGTATCCTCACAAATTTGTGCAAAAGCATTAGCATTGATTGCTTATGTTTCAGCACGTTTTAATAATCTGAATGGCCTCCATTAATTGATGCACATAGGAGGAGTATTGTTTTTGTCCACTTATCTTGGATGCCACATAGTTTTATCTGGGTATGCAAAGCCTGATTCTACTGTTTACCACTCTCCTCCCATAGTTTCCAATGAGGAAAGATGTTATCCATACCTCCTTATGTGTAAATATGCCTGTGTCTGTGTGTGCATGTGCATGAGGGGAAGTAAAAGAGGGGGTATTGATGACCCCCAGATGCTTCCTACTTTAACTTGGCAATTTCTGTCTTAAGGCGATCCAATTATTTGTTTCTCCCACTTACTACTATACCTTGCTTTATATGAACAACAAGAGATGAACAGAGAGAGTTTTTTCTCCCACTTTTCTTTATTCTTCTGAAATTATGTGGAAAATAAATCTAATTATCTATGCAGCTGTAATCACGAGAAAAAAGAAATGAGAATCAAATGTAACTTGATCCATTTTGCTGTGAGTTAATGAGACACTATTAAGGAATCACAGTTTTCTTTATCTATCTTCATCTATTATGAAATGGATGAAGTTCAACTTCTCTTCAACAAAGGACTCTAATAAGTTTTATTCGTTAGTATTTATAATAAACTTCATGAAGCTTAGATGAAAGATTTTTTAAAAAGATAAATAAGAACTATTTTATCCCTGGAGGTAAATAAAGTATTTGAGTTTTCTAATATAAAGAAGAAATCACGACAAGGACATGACAAAATGGCTAGGTTTTCTACAATAATATGAGTTCAACTTAATAGCAAGAGGTTAAAGTCAATCAGGTTAATTGTTTGGAGACTGAGTTGCTGTGGACAATCAATCAATGAAACAAAACAGCCTTTCACAGTGATAGCTTATGGAAATTTGAATGTGAGTGATGTTATTCCCAGAAAGATTTAATTTTGTAAAGTAGTCATCAGCTGTCTTGTAAGGTCTGTGGTACCAAACACATGTGACCAAGACTCCTTTCTAAAGCAGAAGGGAAATAAATGTGTTACTATTATCCATGATGATGTGTTCTAAATTTAGAAATAATTTTAGATTCAGAAGTTGTCAGTCTAGCTCCCCTGATAATTCAGGAATAATTTATAATTACAAGTATAAAATAAAGCTGAAAATTTTGCAAAATTTAAACCAAGCAATTTAAACCAAGAAATCTTCCCTCTAAAATATGAACTCTTGCTTTGATCAATATCCATTTTAAAATCCAAATTATCAAATAATTGTCTTATTCCTCCACATAGTCCATATAGGTAGGTATATTTTTGATGTCTCGGACTTAAG
>NW_017731609.1:824281-825635 GCF_001890085.2 Hipposideros armiger
CTAGGGGTGGGGGGCTGGGCGCAAACTTTTCTTCAGTGGTTCCTTTCATGTCCCAAGAAGGACAGTCATGTGTTTTAGGTTAGCCGATACATTTCAATAAAATGATTTTTCAAAGAGACAGGACAAATAATAGGCGTTTTACATATGGTCACATGGAGCTAATTTTCCCATGCACAATATATTTGTTATTCTACATGCTGGGTATAATTCATTTAAGGACCTTTTTTATTCAATTTTACCTAATAAACTAATGAAATGGCCCAGTGAAGTCTTTATGGTCAATATAATTTGTGTGACTTAGTCTATATTTCCTTTAGGATATTAAAGATATATCATTACCTCCCATCTTTTTTCCTCTCAAAAAACTCAAGTCTGGAGAGCATTTTTATATTTTTTAAAAATCACTTTTGATGTCAACATTTTCATAGAAAAAGTAAGCTATAATTTATTTTTTGTGTACAAATATAATTACTAGCAAATGATTTTCTTTATTTTTTATGGTGCCTTTGTCCACTTGGAAATACTTAAAAACACACATTAGAAAGTAGAAATCACTACTGAGGAAAATTAATTGGGAGCTTAAAGAATGACATACCTTACAATAGCAGGAGATAAACAGACAATGTCCATTATGTAGAAATTGGCTTTTTGCAAAAGAGCAAAATAATGCATCGTGTTTTTCAGTTGCTAATCAAACAAAATCTCAAGATGGCTTTTTTGGATCATTTTCGTCAGATCCATGACACTCTACCTCACAATGCAGTGTAGTTTTCACATCCTTTGCCCCGCTAAGAGGTGACTTGGCATAACTCTGTGTGAACGATGTGACCAAATGCCAAATGAAGAAACCAGGCATTGTTTCTGTCACAGAGAAACATGTTTGAGAAACAATGTGATGCAATTATTAACCAGAGCTAGTACGATTCAAAGATGTACTAATGGGCAGAGAGGTCTCCTCAGCGTTGTCAGGAATGCAGCCTAATTAGCCAGGGTCATTATGCAGGGTGTCAGCATTGCTGAAAGCTGAGAGATCCAGAGCAATGAAAAGATCACAGTTTGAGGTCCTGTTGTCATCCTCAGTTAAGCAAATGAGCAACCAGGCCTACTGCAACCCTGACTCACCTGTAACTTATTGTATTTCAATGACTACCTCTCCAGTAACTATCATGTCATTAAATGGGTGACTGTGAACACTAAAAAATGTTTTAACACATTTGAAATAATTTTCCATTTTCAAGACTCATTAAAGTAAACGTTCATTAGGTTGGTTAAAAGGATAATGTGGAAAGAGTAATATTTACATTTTCAACTTAATATAGTGTGTTTGTCTAATTCTGATGACCTCTGTTCATAT
>NW_017731609.1:827410-849775 GCF_001890085.2 Hipposideros armiger
TTAGAGAAAAAAATTCTGGTACAAAACAAATTTTATTTTCTGGCAAAACTGGGGTGGGAAATCTAAGTTTGGTAGTATTGCAAATTGTGAAAGATTTTGTGGTTATATTTTGAAGTTTGTTGTAAGACTTTCTAAAGAAGTGAAACAGTTTTCATGGCTAAAAATGATCATTTCTTGCATGAGTAAAATTGATGTTCTATTGTGGACACTTATTTTTTTTGGGGGGGGAAGAAATATTTTTGTCAAGTTTATGAAAAACATATCCATTGGTGGTGATATAAAAATAAATATGTTAACAACTGTGAAGAGATTTATGGTACTAGTGTTTCATGATGAGGAGAATTGGGACAGAATTATACATTAATTAAAATTTCCCCATATTATGTGGGGAGTAGGATTGAGAAATTCTACTTTGTTCTATCACTAATACTGAAGCATATTTTTCTTCTTTTTAAAGATCATTGTTAAAAATATAGCTAACATACAGTATGAGTTCCAGGGGTACACCATAGTTGTTCAACATTTATATACCTAAAAAAGTGATCACCATGATAAGTTCAACAACCATCTGACACCTTACTACAAGTATGTGATCACAATATTATAGACTATATTCCCTATTCTGTACATTACATCCCCATAACTTATTTGCTTTATATTTGGAAATTTGAACCTCTTATTCCCCTTTACCTTTCTCCCTTTTTAAAAACTTTTCAGTTACATTTGACATTCAGTATTATTTTATATTAATTTCAGGGGTACAGCATAGTGGTTAGACATTTATATAATTTAAGAAGTGATCCCCCTGACTAGTCTAGTACCCACCTGACACTATACATAGTTATTACCATATTATTGACTATATTCTCTATGCTTCATTTCATATCCCTATGACTATTTTGCTAACTACCAATTTGTGCTTCTTAATCTCTTTGCTATTTTCACTCTGCCCCCAACCCCTTCCCATTGATCACCCCAACAAATCTAATACCCTTCTGACACAATACATAATTATCACAATATTACTGACTGTATTCCTTATGCTATATCTACATCCTATGACTACTTTGTAATAACCGATTTGCACTTCTTAATCCCCTCTCCTTTTTTCCCCACACTCCCAAAGTACATTCCATCTGTCAACCATGAAATGTTCTCTGTATCTAGGAGTTTGTTCCTGATTTGTTTATTTGTTTGTTTGTTTTGGTTCTTTAGATCCACATATAAGAGAAATCACATTGCATCTGTCTTTGTCTGTCTGCCATATTCCACTCAGCATGTACCCTCCAGGTCTATCCATGCCGCCGCAGATGGTAACAACCCATTTCCTTCCATGGCCAAGCAATATTCCATTGTATGCATGTACCACCTCCTCTTTATTCATTCATCCATCAGAGAACACCCAGGCTGCCTCCACATCTTGGCCATTGTAAACAATGCTGTAATAAACACATGGATGCGCATGTTCTCTTGAGGTAGTGTTTTGGTTTTTTTTTCAGATAAATACCTAGAAGTGGGATTACTGGGTCCTTCTTTGTTTCTTGGTATAGCCTTTGTTTTAAATCTATTTTTTCTGGTATAAGTAGGGCTACCACAGCTTTTTTTTTTTCCATTTTCATGAAATATCTTTCCCATCTCTTTACTTTTCATCTGTGTGTTTTAATTTGAAGTGATTCTCTTATAGGCACCATATGTAAGGGTTTTGTTTTCATATCCATTCAGCCCTCCTGTATCTTTTGAGTGGAGCCCTTAATCCATTTACATTGAAACTATTTGCTGATAGATATGTAGCTATTGCCATTTTATTATTCATAATTTTGATCCTCCTCTCATCCCCCCTCCCAGCTTAAAGAAGTCCCTCTAACATTCCTTGTAATACTGGTTTGGTGGTGATGACCTCCTTTAGTTTTTTCTTGTCTGGGAAGCTCTTTATCTGTCCTTCAATTTCAAACAATAGCCTTGCTGGGTAAAGTACCCTGAGGTATAACTCCTTGCTTTTCATCACATTGAATATTTTGTGCTAATCCCTTCTGGCCTGCAAAGTTTCTGTTCAGAAATCAGCTGACAATCTTATGGGAGCTCTCTTATAAGTTATTAGTTGCCTTTCTCTTGCTGTTTTTAGGACTCTCTTTGTCTTTAACCTTTGACATTTTAATTATAATGTATCTTGGTGTAGGCCTGTTTGGGTTCATTTTGTTTGGGACTCTCTGCCCTTCCTGGACTTGTGTGTCTATTTCCTTAACCAGGTTAAGGAAAGTTTTCAATTATTGTTTCTTGAAATAGGTTCTCAATTCCTTGCTTTCTCTCTTCTCCTTCTGGTACCCCTATGATGCAAATGTTTTTATGCTTGATGTTGTCCCAGAGGTCTCTTAAACTATCCTTATTTTTTTTATTCTTTGTTTGTTTTTGCTGTTCCAATTGGGTGTTTTCTGCTACCTTGTCTTCCAAATTGCTAATTAGATCATCTGTTTCATTTAGTCTGCTGGTGATTCTTTCTAGTGCATTCTTCGTTTTAGTTATTGTATTGTTCACTTCTGACTGGTTATTTTTAAGGTTTCTGTGTCCTTTTTAATGTTTGCTATCTCTCTGTTAAAGTTCTCACTAAGTTCGCATCCTTATAACCATTGTTTTGAATTCTCTCTGGTAGGTTACTTGCCTCCATTTCATTTAGTTCTTTTTCTAGAGTTTTCTCCTGTTCTCTTATTTGGGACCTATTTCTTTGTTTACTCATTTTGGTTGGCTCTCTGTGTTTGTTTCTATGTATGATGTAAGTTTGCTATGTCTCCCAGTCTTAGTCAAGACCTTATATAATAGGTGCCCTGTGGGGCCCTGGACAGTCTCCCTAGTCATCTGCTCCAGGTGTCTTGATTGTTACTGGCATGTCAATGGGTGGGATTGAACTTCAGGCTGTTTGGCTGTGTTGTTTGGCCATATCTATAGCTTACAGGCTGCTGTGTGCAAGTAGGCTTATCCCATAGAGTAGGATTCACCCAGCAGGCTCTGATGTCTGTTGAGACTGCCTTTTGGGTATGCTGTTTGTGGGGCTAACTGGGTAGTGCTGTGCTATGGTCTGAAGCCAACCTCTAAGTTTATTGGTTCTAGGGTCACTTAGGAGGGGCTCCATTGTAGACCCAAATCACCCACTCCCTGTGACCAGCTGGGGACTACCTGGTAGGGGCTACAAAGTAATGTAGCACCCTGCCTGTGCTAACCCTGGATGCATGTGTGAGGCCACACTGTGAACCGAAGATGGCTGCCACCAGTACTGGGCTTGGGGTAGCTCCACAAAAAGCCAGGGCACCCCAAGGCCTGTTACCACCTGCTGGCCTCCTTAGAGTTCAGCTGCTGATAAAGCCTTGTGTAGTATGCAAGTTGGATGAGGCAGGGTCTCAGGACATCACTAGAGTGAGAAGCATTGTGATTACCAGGTTAACATAGACTCTGGTTTGGCACTAATGCTGAGCCTGGAGCTATTTAGCAAAAGTCTCAGAGCACCCCAAGGCTAGCCGTCGCCTGCCTGGAGCTCATGGACTCCAATAGTTTTTCAAGAAAGAGTGCAACGCTGCTGGGGCTGGCTGCTCTTCAAGACAGTGACTCTGGCATTGGGGGAGTTGGGTGGGACAGAGTCCCAGTGAGTCAGCAGAGCAGACCCCAGAGCTTACCAGGCCAATCAGATTCAGATTGGCTGTAAGTGTAAAGGTGAGGGTGGGGATGCTCAGCACATTAAGGAAGGTGATGGCCATGCTGGAGAAGGCCCCCTCACAGGGAAAATGGGACTGCCCTCCAGCCCAGGCCTTGAAGCCACACACCTCGGTCTGCTCCCCGTATGACTCCAATGCCCCGGGAGTTGGAACTCTCTCTCCCTCTGCTGGAACCCAAGCTGAGTGCCTGTGAGCGAGTGAATCTGTGTGTAGACCCTTTAAGAGGATGCCTGGGTTTCCCGCAGCCTTCTGTCTTATCTGGATGGTCAGAATCCCCACTGTTTTTCACAGCCAGTTGTTATGGGGACTCCTCTTCCTGGCACCAGTACTCTGAGCTGGGGAACCTGGAATGGGGCTGGGGTCTGGGGTCCTTCACTCCTCCAGGGGAAACTCTGCAGGTGAAGTAGCTCCCCATTTTCATTCATCACATGGAGGTTTGGAACCAGCCCATTTCACCTCTCCGCCCCTCTTACCAGTCTTGGTGTGGCTTCTTTTTTATAAAACTAGTTATAAAACTTCTGTTCAGCCAGACTTCAGATGGTTCTCCATGTTGATTGTTCTATAATTTAATTGTAATTTTAATGTGTTCATGGAAGGAAGCAAGCACGCACAATGTTTATCTACTCCACTATCTTGGGTTTCTTCTCTGATCCACATTTTTCAATGTGCCAAACTACTCCTATGTAACAAATTATTCATTCTTCAATGGTACATGAATCCTTTCAGGCCAAATAGTATATTAAGTGTTGTAAGTTTCCTTAGAATTGTCTTACCGGTGCTATATACACAATCAATATTTAAGAAATTCTTTATTAGACTAATTAAAATGCAGCTTTCTATTAGCTTCAACAAGGGCTAATTTGGCTTGAACACCTAGTTTACTTATTGAGAGGGACTAAGTGCTAAGTCAAAAAACATTGGCTCTCTGCCTCCATCCAAATCTCTGTTGCCTTCACTGATACTGTGTAAACAAGAGCCTAGAGGTGGAACTGTTGTCATTCATCCTTACCTTAGAAGCCACAGAGCTGTCTAATGGCTACAACATGACAGGACTATTATAGGCAACTGTGAGGTTCTATAATCGCCTTTAAATTTAGAAGTCAAGAAGTCATCCCAATAATGAATGTGTCCAGTTCTTCCATTCAAGAATGTGTGGCCTGTTGTCATCCAGAAGGCTTAGCTATGCTTTTAGTTATGTGCTATAGTATTGTTTATTTTCCTTTTAGCATCTGCACTTCCTTGGGAAATTGCTTAACATTTCTTATCCTCAAAGTTATCTATAACACTCAATCAGGATTAAATGAAATGATGTATCAAAATATTAAATGAAACGATGTATCAAAAATGATGTATTGAAAATTACAACACTTCAAAGTATAGCTGTTATGATCATAAACATTATCTGACATTGTAAGAATTAACAACAATGTTATAATAAGCCCTTAAATTTATGAGTCAACCTAAGTTTAGGTATATATTTAATTTTAACTGGCTGTAATTTTCCTAAAATATGCATACTTTGAATAGGGAAGGCAATCTCTGTTGATAAAAATATAACATAAATAAATACAACACCATGAAAATAATGTGTTATTTATTTCCATTTAATTCAGATTAATAACTCTTAAGTATATAGGGATCCATCATTTTTCCCCCAAAATTCTTTTAGGCATTCTAGATAATATTTTAGTCAATGATGGGCAATTTTATATATAAGATCCAACTCCATCAGACCCCAAATTCACTTTACAGACTCTGATGACCTAGATTAGCTGTAGAAATACATCAGATTGATAAAAATTATAACTTTTTCCCACTTTGACATAAGCAATCTCAGCCTACCAAAAACTTTGTTCTGGTTTCTTTATAGAATAAATAAATATATATTTATTATATATTTAATAAATAAATAAATAATAATTTATATATATATATATATATATATATAAATTTGCCTTATCAAAACCTTACCTTAAATAAATCTACCTCTAAGAATTTAGCTACAATTCTCTCAAAGTTTTTTTGTTCCTCACATATAGCATCTTTCCAGAAAATAATGTACAAACCTTAATTTCTCTCTTTCTATGAGCGGACCTGTAGTGAACATATGAATATAGCAACTATTTCGGTTAAGTAGGTATGTTTAACAAGAGAAAAAAAGTTAAAAAAAATGTTCAAATTGGTAAGTTTGCCTACATTTTGTATAAGTTTGTTTTTATACCTCTTCTATATGGTGGGATCCTAAGTTGACCAGATGATTAAGTTGTTCAATTCTAATTCACCCTGAATGACTGCTATTTTTAAAAATACATTGTTTTAACAATGGTTTTGGTCACACACTGAGATTTCTCATACATGCTCAGCCTCCCCCACTATGAATATCTCCCCACAGAGTGATACATTTGTTATAATTGATGAACCTAAAATGACACATCATTATCACTCAGGGTCCATAGTTTACCTTAGGGTTCACTCTTGATGTACATTCTATGAGATTGGACAAATATTTAATGACATGTAGCATTATTACAGTATTATACAGAGTACATATTTAGTATTTTCCCTGCCCTAAAATTGTTCCTTTTTCCACCCCTCAACCTTTGGACACTACTGATCTTTTTTTTTTTTAATTAAAGATTATTGGGGTGACAATTGTTAGCAATGTTACATAGATTTCAGGTGTACAATTCTGTAATATATCATCTATATATCACATTGTGTGTTCACTATCCAGAGTGAGTTCTCTTTCCATCACCATATATTTACTGCCTCTGCAGTTTTGCCTTTTCCATAGTACCATATCGTTGAAATCATATAGTGTGTAGCCTTTTCAGATTGACTTCTTTCACTTAGTATAATGAATTTAAGTATCCTCAATGACTTTTCATGGCTCTGTAGCTCATTTCTTTTTAGTGCTGAGTAATATTCCATTTTCTGGAATATTACATACCACAGTTTATTTATCCATTCACCTACTGAAGGACATCTTGATTGCTTCTAAGTTTTGGCAATTACAAATTAAGCTATTAACATCCATGTGCAAGTTTTTGTGTGGACCTAACTTATTAACTCCTTTGGGTAAATACCAGGAAGCACAATTGCTTGGTTGTATGGTAAGAGTATGCTTAGTTTTGTGAGAAACCACCAAATTGTCTTCCAAAGTAGCCGTATCAGCAATGAATGTGAGTTCCTGTTGCTCCAAAACCTCCCCAGTGTTCGCTGTTTCAGTGTTCTGGATTACGGCCATTCTAATAAGTGTGCAGTGGTATCTAATTGTTGTTTTAATTTGAATTTCCCTGATGACATATAATGTGGAGCCTCTTTTTATATATTTATTTACCTTCTGTATCTCATCTTTGGTCTGCTCAGGTCTTTGACCCATTTTTCAATCAGGTTGTTTGCTTTTACATTATTGAGTTTTGAATGACTGCTTTTAAAAATCATTACTTGCAATATTTGCATTGCATGTGGGGGATTAAAAAAAACAGAGAATCTTTAGCAATATGCATATTTGAAAATTCAAAGTTCTAAGCATATTCCTGTCTGTTCATTGTCTGAAATACATTAATTACATACAGAGTGTTTGCTTATCTAAAGAGACTTGAGGTTTTTAATTGTCTCATTTTTTGACCCAGAGATGCAGTGCAGAGCAACAAAAGGACATCTTTGGAAAATGGGAATTTGAGAAAAACTTGTGTACTCATGTCTGAATTTAGCCTATCTTTCACAGAAAGGCTCATGATTTCTGAATTTACTACAGAACCTCACAATGTATAAAAGGCCCCCTAAAGAAAGAAGGTTATCTTGCCAAGTTGATACAAGGCTATAAAGAAATGTGCCAACCTTTTTGTGCCAGGATACCTGAAGCGCACTTACCTCTCACTGAACACAGTGTAGAACCCTGACAGCTTTCAGACTGCACCAACACTGGCTCAATTATCTTCTAAGTTACTATTTCATAATATAGTAAAAAGCAAAATCAGATACATGTGAGTTATAATCACAATTAACACGCTTGACAGCTGTGTATTGTCAGGTAGATTTTTTGCCCCTGATGGGGTGTCAAGCATTTTGGGTGTCCCTAGTTTCAAGGCAGGATCTACCCCATGTAAATGAAAAAGTAAACCAGTGTATTTTTGTGAATTCCCACTTACCATCATGGCCCTTTATTTCCTCAGAACCTTTCTCCTCTTAAATATTGAATTAAACCAGTGCCCCTAGAAAACTCCAATTGTCTGGACATTCTGGAAGGAAGCCAACATTATGGAAGGGTCCAACTGCCAATAAATTCAGGCCCCAAAACCAGGATTGCAGTAAAGGATTTGGGACACCTGTGAAGTCAGCCCAATTCTTATCTAAGTATAAAGCAATAGCAAGCTAATTAGCACAATGGCCATCGAACACTCATACAATTTCTTTCTGACCCAGGATCCTCAGTTCCATTACTGGCCTCAGTAGTAAATAGGAAGGTCTCAAAACATTAGTTATGAAATATCATTTCTGGGGTATAATAAAATAGCAGCATTGCATTTTACCATTTCAGTCCTCACTGCAAGATCTTTAGTTCCTAAGGAGTCACTTAGAGTCCCTTTGAGTCTCAACATGTGCACAGATGCAGCAAATTTAGGAAAAAAAATATAACAAAGTTTTACATTAGTAGCTTGGAAATGAAATTTGAGTAAAATATACAATGGAAATAAACTTAAGAATTCCATTTCTTTGTTAATATTCATGAGTCCCAGATATTTTTGGAAAATTATTTTCGGGGACAAGAACCTATTTTTCATTTTATCTTTAATTTCTTCTTAACTTATTCAAGCAACATATACACATTTTTTTTTGAAGTCCTGCTAACAGCTTCTATTTCTTTTCCTTCCCTCTACATAGGACTATTGTTATAAATTTGGCATATATACTTCCAGTCTTTTATTCTATATGTCACAAATAAGTCAAACAATTTTCATTCAATTTGTTTGTGTGTGTGTGTGTGTGTGTGTGTGTGTGTGTGTGTGTGTGTGTTTTAAATCTAAGATCTGTACAGGACATTCAATATGAAACTTTAACTATGCACACAGTATTTTCAAACATAAATCTAGTACCCTTGAAGTAAAGTGATGATATGTCTGATTCTTTCAAATCACATACCCTAAGAAAGTAGAGATGGAAGAAAAGGAGAGTTAAGGCCAGTTATTAAGTTGGAACAATTTACATTTTTAATAACTTTGAAAGGTTAGGCAGTGTCACATTTTAACTGAATATCTAGCAACCCCTCAGTGTCTGTTTCTTTCTCTATTTGCATAAGCAATTGACAGCTCATTAAGAGCTCATTAGGAAACAGTGAAGACCCTGTAATCAGGGAAAAGTGGAAAAAAAAATGAGCAGTGCTGAGAAGGAAGTCTTCATTTATGAATGGCCTCAATATTTCACAAGAACAGGAAATACATCAATTGCATCTGATTGTGAAGGCAAGTAAGCTGTATATATTTAAAAAACACAAAAGGGTGATAATATTACCATTCATTATATCTTAGCCTATTTGCCTTAAGAAGAAAATATGATATAGTTGATAGAATTTGTAACTGTAATTTTATCATAGAAGAAAAAGCTAAAAAATTCCACATGCCCAAACTGAGTTTTTCTTTCCTTATTCCCAAATTTCTTTCTTTCTATTATCTATCTATCATCTATCTGTTTATCATCTATCTACTTATCTATTCCTAACTTCTAGATGACTAATAATCATATTGTTTAAGAATAGTCTATATGTGGAAAAAAATGACTATGCTTCTTCCTGGTAAAATATGTTTGGAATATAAATTAGTCCTCTTTTACTTGCTAATACTCTCTGGACCCAAGCAAAGTAGACAAAAATCAGATCTCCTCAGAATAAATGTTTGCCTGATACTTACTTCTAAATCTCTAGATACCAAAACCTATTGTAAAATGAAAGGCAATGCACACTGGGGTGCTGGTTATTCTTTTGTCCTTTGTATTGCATTTTGTAAAATGCATGAATGCAAAGCACTTTTAAACACTCAAGAATCAATACAAAGGGAGCGGTGGGAGCACATTTATTTCTGTTTTATTCCATTTCAGGGCTGCTGAGTTTTGCTTGACCAGATGTTGCAGAGTTTCAAAGTCTAATCTGTTCATCGCCTGGCTGTCAGCTGACTA
This sequence comes from Hipposideros armiger, assembly GCF_001890085.2. Classification (NCBI taxonomy): domain Eukaryota; kingdom Metazoa; phylum Chordata; class Mammalia; order Chiroptera; family Hipposideridae; genus Hipposideros; species Hipposideros armiger. The sequence continues at coordinate 837,286 of NW_017731609.1, forward strand.
GTGCTTTACCTATAAACATTAAGACCTTCAGTCTATGGTTATATAATTTTGCATATTCATATTTTATAAGATAGTTTTATTTGAGAGAGAGAGAGACAGACAGACAGACAGAAACAGAGAACAGCATTTTTCCGTGGTCTATCCTTTTCCTTATCTATGTTGGTTTATAGCTTTTTGGAAGAAAAAAAAAAGAGAGCTGCAGTCTGTATTTAGGCCATTTGTATGTTCTTTACTAGGGTATATTTGAATGCCCAATTTAATCTCAATGGCACGTCCTTTGTAACATAAAATAAAACATGGTGCTCAAGAAAAGTAGAGACATATACATTCAAGCCCTTTCATAGCAGTTGGTAAAGCTTAAGTCTTGCCTCTCTGTGTGGCAGTCTCCCTTCTCTTTCTTTTCTTTCATTCTGACAAGCAGCCATTGTCCCCTTGGTGAGATCTGCAATATTACTTTGACCCCAGCTCATCAATCTGCCTCAATTGGATAATGATCTGTAATCACTTTCTTTCAGGGGAGTCTATAAATTTGCCAAGGCCCCATTCTTTTCTGAAGGACTCCTTATGTTCACTCCCATTTGTGCAAATGTGCCCTCTTTTATAGGGCTAAATAGCCTTGCACATGGTCCATTCTGTGAGGAGGCACCGGTAGGGTCTCTGTTGATTTTCCACGCTCTAGTCTCTGAAAGTAGGCTAAGTCTGACATGCCATGTCGCAGTGGGGGGTGGCAAGCCAGGCCACATCACAGGCAGCCGCTTTTCTCATTCGAACTGACACATCATTAGGTCACTTTGTGCCATCCTTGTAATCAATGAGCTTAATGTTTAGTGCAAGAGAAAAAAATATATAAAGAAAGAAACTTGGAGGTGGAAGAAGGAAAGATAATGGTAGAAAGAACAGCGAAATCCACCACTTCTAATTCTTAGCGTTACACTTTGCTAGCAAAGGGTAACAACTTAAATATTATTATTTAATATCTCAAATAACCCCTTCCAGTCCTGCTTGTTTTCCATAAAACATAAAAATTCTTAGACCCTAATTTTCCCCAGTGGCCTCTCTACTCATCTCATTAAGTAGGATGAAAGGCTGTATAACTGAGACTAAATCTACATTTGCTGGTGAACCATTTGGTGAAGACAAAGGTGGTCAAAGTCCATAAGCATTTGGGTGACTTTGGAGTGTTTGGAGAATTTGGTTTATATTCTATAGATCCAATAGATTTGTGACCACAGCCAAATGGAGCAAATGAACAATAAAAAGGAAGGCACCTAGAACCTAATTTAAACTGCTCCTGTGTTAACAGGGGTAACAAAAGACTTTTTGGTCATTTTATTTCTAACGGCAAAACAAAAAGTATCTCAAGGCACAGTAAGAGGTGCAAATATAAACACATTTTAATCAACACAAATATTAATGAGCCAATGAGGTACATAAACTGTTAGATTCTGTCCTTTAGACAACATTCATTGGTCATAGCAATGATTTTCAAGAAGACAAACTTCTTTCCAAATCTCTGTACCTGATTAGTTTATAGTAAACCAATGATGCACTTGTTATTAGGTTTAGGGAGAACAGTTTAGGAAACAGTTTAGGAAAACAATCAGAGATATCACAGGACTGGCAAGGGGACAGCAGAGAATAAAAGCAAACATTTAAAAAATATTTGTGTTTTGCATCATCTGGTCAGAAAAAAATGTGTATTTTAATGTTCGCATTCCTGTATTTATTTTGTTTTTTTAAACTTTAAAAAATTGATTTGTAAAATATACAGAGGGTGCCAAAAATGTATATACACTTTAAGAAAGAAAAAAACTGTTAACATTGTAAGACACAATATATACCGATACCAAAAGATGAATACAAGTCACATTTGACTTCTGCAATTATAAGAGGTGCTCAAAGTGGTTACCATCAGTGTCCAGACACTTCTGATTACAGCAAACTACTGCTTGAGCATAGATAACATCTCTTAAAATGTATAAACGTTTTTTTGGAACCTCCGGTGAAAGAAGAGTCTAATGGCCAAAGTGATTAAGTGATGTATCTAGGGTGTAATAGCTGTCATAGGGGCTGAATCAAGACTGCATTCATGGCTGTGTGACTACTTTTCCATTGTTTATTCCATCTCATCAAGGGCCTCTGGTGAGGAAATCTATAAAATGTTTCTGTAACACAAAAACCGTGTTTCTTTACTTACAAATAAGACTCTGTGCCTAAGTAGTGCCATCATATACTGAAGGAAAACTAACTCAGTGTCATAATTGAGCTCATTCTACCAGGAATCTCACATACTGGGAAAATAATTACTTTAAATATGGAGAAAAAACCATTTTGTTTTGTTTATAAAATGATCATGCATAAAACAGCCTGACAATGTCATGTACTGGAGCCAGAAACATACTTAAGATGTTTTGTTATTACTAACAGCAAATGAATGGTATTGTGTTGCATCAGTTACAGGCCATTATTGTTCAAATTATAAAACTTATCATAAATATCTAATTTCACTTCAGCTTTTTTCCACTGTGATTCTCCAGCAAAAAAGTAATTAAGGAGTTATGAGAACTATAAATTACCCCATATTTAACAGTATATACATTTTGTAAGGCTTTTTTTTAACTAAAAAGTAAACTATTTCTTAGGGTTTTTTGTGCATTGGCTGGAAAAGTGTAGAGTCAGTATAAGTTAAACACTTCTCCAATAAATTGACAAGAGAATGATTGACTTAGAAAATAACCAGAAATTTTGTAGCCCCCCTGGTATAAGACTAAAATTTTCCTTATTATTTTCATAGCAAAGATAATAACTATTTTTATCAAAACTTATTTACGTGCAAATAACAATCACAAAATGGTCTCCATCATTTTATAAAGGAAGAAACTGAGGCCCAAAGAGGTTGTTCCTTGTCCAAGATCATATAGCTGGATTAGAGTTTGAACTGAGATCAGTCTGGCTCACAGACACATACATTTTCTACTATCTGTAGTACCTTTTCTTATCAATTTTAATTCGTTATTAATTTGTTCCAAATATACAAAATACATATATATATATATAAATGAAAAGTATTATTGATTTCTTTATTCACATTTATAGACACCATAGAAACAAAGAAGATACAATGGAACCTTTTTCTTAAAAATAACTCAGAGTCTGTTCTCTATGTCATCTACCAGAGCTTCATCAGAGTCTCTCTAATATTTTATTTATTTTTATTATTCTAAATACTTGTTAATTTATTACTTAGAGGGTTGCTCGTAGTCTCTTCCACAAAACTCTTTTAAAAGATATAGTTAGAAAACTGAAAAGTATATGATTTGGAGCCATGCTTTGTATTTCTTTTCCATCCCTCTGAAAGGTACGAGTAGATTTTAACTCTAGTCTTGTTCTAGTATGTACGTATTCTGGGTTTTTTTGGGTTTTTTTTTTTTTTAGCCAAAACAGTGTTTAGGGGCTTTTCAATAAAGTCTACTCACCATCAAAATGCCCTGGGTGTCAGGTTGCTATAAACCAGTGGTTCTCAACCTGTGGGTCACACAACCCTTTCACAGGGGTTGCCTAAGACCATCGGAAAACAAAAATATATTTATATTATGATTCATAACAGTAGCAAAATTACAGTTATAGAGTAGCAACGAAAATAATTGTATGGTTGGGGGTCACCACAACATGAGGAACTGTATTAAGGGGTCGCAGCATTAGGAAGGTTGAGAACCGCGGCTATAAATGTTTACTTTTCATCTGTGAACTCTAATCATATCTTTATCTGTTCTAATCTGTTCTAATATCTCTTCCAATTTCTCTATTGCGCTGTAGATTCACCTTAGACAATTGTTGGGTCTGATCTTTTCATCTACCTTGAAACAGTCTTTTTTTTTTTCCAATCAAGAAGTAAATTGTCCCCTCCTCTTCCAACTTCCGTTAATACATAGCAATTTTAAAAGTTCTTGCTTTATGTATCATTGCCTTATACTTTCTAAAAGCATTTTTGCACAGCTATGTCATTTGCTATTACCTTTCTGTTTTGGCTATTTGCATATTCTTTTGTTTGTGTAAGTGTCCAGTGTGGTTTCTATGGAACATCCCAGGGAACGCAGCTGTCAGTAGACACGTGCATTTTCCCAAATTGTACCTTAATGCAGTGCAGGATTGGTATGGTTTCACATTGTGCTTTGGGGTTCTGTACTTTCTGATACATTCAGAGAGAAGATTGGCACTAAATGAACTTACAGATCATCTACTCCCTACCCCATCCTGACTTCTTTTGCTCCCATAAAGAATATGTGGCCAGGAGAGGTTGAATGATTCATTACATTGCACTAGATCCAAGTCCAGGCACCTTTCCATGTTATATTCACAGAGGGCTTAATCGATTGCTCTCTATTAACCACTATTATTTTTTACTGTTAGCCAAGTTCCTTGGCTCTTTTTATTGTTACTTGTACTTCTTTAAATTTCATTAAGAATATATGTTTTATTTTTCTCCTTTAAAATGTTTAACACAGTCATCTCCAAAGTCACTTCCTTAAAGGTGTTCAGGAGTGTTTTTAGTTTCCCAGGTAACTCTTCTTTCTAGGAAACTCCCTGTTTATTACTCTCGGCTCCCAAAGGGTGGATATGAAGTCACAAAAATAAAGACCACAGCTTCTATGAACAACACAGTTGGGAATTTATTTTCACTTAGGGCAAATAAGCAAAATAAATCAGAGGGAATCTCTGCTCACACATCCTTCCAAGATGAGTTTTAAGCAACAGTAAGATAATCTTGACAGTTGGAGAAAAAAAGCAAAGCTTTGGCTCACCCACATGGCACTGGTTAGCCTCTTTCAGTTATCCCTCAGATTTTTGCTTGATGGTTCATTTGTTGTTGTTGTTGTCTAATTATGATTGGCCTGAATAATAGGCCTGCAAAATAAATTACCTAAAAGCTGCTATGGCAACAAAAGGGCAGAATTCTGTAAGTGTACCGGCTTGGCCCTAGAGTCACCTGACTCAAGTTTGAATATCAGTTTCATCCCTTAATATCTATGTGAACAACAGAAGCTAATGTCATTTTCTGAATTTTATTCACACCAGCCCCTAAACAAGGATAACACTATCAACCTCACTGGCTGTGGTATGGATAAGTGAAATACTGTAAATGGAAGCATTTTCCCAGTATCTGGCATAGCAGTCTCACGTAACAAGTATCTACTGTGATGAATATTATTACACTCCTCTGAAGTAGCCTCAAACAGTATCATGTAGAAAGATTAATAATTGTATGACTGTAAGGACGTGATGTGGTTGTTCGGAAGGTAATCCTTGGCCTTCCCCTGAGCCACTGCACCTCACTCAGTTTTTCTAGGAAAGCCTGGAAAATCTATAGCAAAATATACAATGCTAGATTTGATGCCCATTAAGAGTGTGGGGCCATAGTCGAGGTGTGATCAAAAGGTGCAGTAAATATTTAAATAAAAAAGAATGTAGTATAGTAAAAGATGCATTGTCATTAATCCCTCCCCCTCTCTTCGAACACACTTATCCCATCGTTCTTGCCACTTTCTGAAGCAGTTCTGGAAGTCCTCTTTCATGAGTGTCTTTATTTCATTCTCCATCATGACAATGCTCTGTGTCACACATCGCTTCTGGTATGGCAATTTGTGTCAAATAAAAAACATTATGGTGTGTCCTCACCCACCTTATTCACTGTATCTGGCACTGTGTGACTTCTGGCTCTTCCCCGAAGTCAAAATGACCATGAAAGGTAACTGTTTTGAATCCATTCAGGACATTTCTGAACGGTTTCAGAAAGTTGCAAGAACAATGGGATAAATGTGTTCAAAGCCAGGGGTAGTATTTTGAGGGAGATTAATGGCAATGTGTCTTATAATGTAATTTTTTTAATTTAAACATTCACTGCATGTTTTGATCGCATTAGGTCACAGCACCTGGAATATAATAAAGGCAACAAATACTTGTTGAATGAATGACTAAATCCATACTATTCTGTTCATACATAGGTGTATAAGAGCTTTCTTCACATTGCTATCTAAAAAAAGGGAATCTTTCTTGTACCTTATTCATAGAAACCTATTCTTTTTGGAGGGAGCAGCCTCACAGTGGCCCATGTGGGGATTGAATAGTCAGCCTTGGTGTTATTAGCGCCAAGCTCTAACCAACTGAGCTAACCAGTCACTCCCAAAAACCTATTCTTGAACCTGTGATTTAGAAGCACTTATCATTTTAAATAATCTCAGAAGATTCTCTTTGACTATCATTTGTAAAATGTTGGTAAATGACGACATATAAATGTTATAATGGTATGATATACTCCAATGGGAAGAGAAGGGAGAAAGAGAAAAAGAACAAATCCCGAATTATGTTGCAGTTTTCTCATGTTAAAAAAAAATAGGTACTACTTTCAAGGTTCAGAATGACAAGAACTGTTTGAGATATTGAAGAGATTGACTTGTTTTTAGGGCTGTCATTTGAACACTTTCTTTTAACAAGGTGGACTTGTACATTAACTAGCTTAATGTTCATTTGAAGTTGAGGTGCTATCTATTTTGGTCCCTTAAGAATTATTAACTTTAATATTTTTAGAACTTCAATGTGGTTGTAGGGGAACAAGTTAACATAGAAGAAAATGTTCAGAATCTGCTAAAAGATTTCACCAGCAGCTATTGCCATATCTATACAACTGTTTATTAGAATTCTTCTGGGATTGTATCAATATGATGCATTTCCAAAAGAGGCCCTCCCTTCCTTCCTTCCTTCCTTCCTTCCTTTCTTCCTTCCTTCCTTCCTTCCTTCCTTCCTTCCTTCCTTCCTTCCTGTCTCTCTCTCTCCCCCTGCCCCCCTTTTTTTTCTTTTTCCCTTTCTTCTAATTCACTTGATTCAAAACAGAGCTCTTGTACAGTTCAGTTCTAGTTGGTGGTAATATTCTAGAGAAAAATGAATTTTCTTTGTGTGTCTCATATTCATTCTTCTAAGTGATTAACACCACAAAGCTTGTTTGTGTCACTTTGTAGAATTTTCACTATTTAAATTTTTATTTAAAAGTACATTTCTCTTTAATATTTATTAAATACTTAAAGGCATTGGGCAAAGATTGCAAAAACATTTGAGTGGGAAGGTCAGTTACTTTTAATCTTTCAATACGTTCTCTGTGACAGAACATTACTAGTGGAGCCTTCCCAGAGGTAGTTTCTGAACTTTTTACTCCTCCCTCATAGAACTTTAGCAGTTCATCAGTGTCACAGGCATATGGGTGGACCTCTATTTTAAAAGGCCTGGGAGGAACCTATGTCTTATTTTTCAATATCAATATCAAATACTGTTTCAAGATGGGCAGAACTGTCTAAGAATAAAAAATAAAGACTTATATCTGAGAAAAAGATGGAAAACAGACTCATGTCGCGTTTGATATGGAGAAAGACTCAAGGGAAAGTTAATGCCCCTCCCTTTTTAAAGATTATTTCAAACCAGACAGAAATGGATTTTTCCACAGTGATATTATGACATGTAAATTGATAGGTCGGACAAATTAACATGTAATCTGGCAGTTTAAAAAGCCAGGCAAGAACTCAGGTTACTTAAGAAAACTAGTCATTTTCTTGGGAAAGCAAAAATAGGAGCTATTTTGAACTCTGCAGCAGAATTATTGCAATTATAAGGGCTCTCATAAATAATTTATATAATATTTGTCAGGAAACAGCTAAGTCTGAAACCAAATGAGTTGTTTCCAGCTAAGGAGTTACAAGAAGATAAAAGGAGCAAACATCCCAAAACCTGAGCAAAGATAATAACACATGCCTTTCTCATGTTTCCATTAATACCTTTTCTCGTGATTTGGGGTCTGCTCTTTTGATAATATTAAATATTAATTTAATATTAATACATCAATATGCTAATTAACATACTAAACTAAATAGTATATCAATAATAATAATATTAAAAGTAAATAATAAACCTGAGGAAAAATAATAAAGACAAAAATAAATCAATGAAATAAAAAAACAATAACAATACAAAGATTAGACAAATCAGAAGTCCTCTTTAAAAAAGTTAATAAGTGAAGTGGACATCTAGCATGATAACTAAGAAAAATAGAAAACAGGAGATATATAAATAAAGAATGATAAGGGGAAAACAGTTATAGAAATAAAAGAAATTTAACATAAGACAATATTATAAAAAATTGGAAAATGTAGATAATTTTATAAATTTGGAAAAATAATGCAAAAATAAAGAGGAAAACTTGTATAGGCTAATAAACAGGAAAGAACTGAAACACCATTCCTCTTCAAAAGCCACTGGCCTACATGATTTACCCACATTTTATACTAAAATTTTCCCCAATTAAACAAAAAACAACTTTTATTTTGAAATAAGTTTAGACTGTCAGAAGAGTTACAAAAAAATTCCAGCGTTTCTTTATGTCTTTCACCCAGCTCCCCTTAATGTTAACAACTTTATGTAACAATCATCCAATTATCAAAACTAAGATATTAACATTAGATATCCCAGGTTTTCATCAATTTCCTTTTCTTTTCCAGAATCCACTCCAGGATGTCATATTGCATTTAATTATTTAGTTGTCATGTCTTCATCTCCTGAAATCTGTGATTGCTCCTAGTCTTTCTTGCTGCTTATGACCTTGACATTTTTGAAAAGGACAGGTCAGATATTTTGTAAAATTTGCCTCATTTTCGGTTTGTCTGGTGGATGTGTCCTGTGATTGGAATGATAATATAGATTTCAGGGAAGAATACCACATAGTGTTATGCCCTTACTGCATCACATAAGTGTTACATTACATCGTTATGTATTATAATATTACTGGCAATATGAACCTTGGTCACTTGTTTAAACTTGGTGATGGCAAGTTTCTTCACTGACAAGACATTATCTTTTTCTTTCTATATTCAGTTTGTTATAGTTAGTCACTCAATCCAATCCATACTCAATGAGAAGGGAATTACAGTCCAATTCCCAGAGAAAAGCGTATCAGAGAATTTGTGGACATAAGTTAAAAAACACCACAGTAATTAACAAGTAGTTTGTTGGAGACACTGGTGCTATGCAAGTATCTTACTGGTGTTAAAGTTTTGCCTACTAATTTTAGCAATGGATTTCCTACAGAAATTATTACTGTGGTGTCCTAATAGTGATTTGTCCCATCTGCATGGTGAGTTGTCCCTTCATTTATTCATTTGTTCCTTCATTTAGTATACAATATTTACTCATGCATATTTGTTTTATACTTTGGGTTATAATCCAGCACTATCAATAATTATTTTATTGGTCAAATTATTCCAGTTCCCCCTCCCCAATTTTTTATATGAAAATTTCCAGTGCTATGGAGAAATGGAAAGAATAATATAGTAAATGCATATATACCTCTCACCAATTGTTAAAACTTTATAATTTTATCTCTTTGTTTTGTTTCCCCAACCATGCATATATATGTATATGTAACTTTTTTCCTGAAACATTTAAAAGCTGCAGACATCATGACTCTTCCTATTAAGTTTCAGCATGTACCTCCTAAGAAAAAGAATTTTCCCACACAATCTCAGTATCATTTTGTAATCCATGATGTTCAACTTTGATATAAAATTACCTAAGCAAGTCTATTTTTAATATTCTCAACTCTTCCTAAAATATCTTTTAGAGCTTTTTTAAAAATCCAATATTCAACCAAAGATTACACACAGTATTTTGTTCTCATAGTTTTTAGTTTTCTATAACCTAGAACAGTTCTCCAACATTTTTTTTTCTTTTGGTCCTTCATTACATTGCCACTATTTTTAAGAATCTAGGCCATATATCTCCCAGTTTGGATTTTTCTGATTGGTTCTTCATAATTAAATTCAGGTTAAGTATTTTTCAGGAAAAATGTGCATAATTTAGTGGAGCATCGGTAGTATCTACCACATGTGATGACAAACATGTCTGACCATGGTAAAGTTGCTTTTTCCTGTTTAGAAAATAAAAATCTCTGTGTTATATTTTGACACTATGTGAATATCCTATTCCCCAACAATTCACTGAGTATCTTTCCCTAAACCAATTATTATATTACAGTTGCTAAATAGTGATTTATTCCCTTAATTCAGTCTTTCTTCTGTATTTATTGGCTGCCATTCTTCTTTAAAGAAGAGCTTTTCCTCTCTCACCACCTCCCACTTTTGGTATTGCTATAGACACACATGCAAATACCTTTTATTTAATGTGTTGTAGTCTATTATGTTATTCTTTGTGCTCAAAATATCACAAATTTGGCCAGTGGAAATCAGTTCAAGCTGAATCTTGTACCACTTTTGCCATGTCCTCAATAATCTTTGAGTACTCTCTTGCCTTCTGGTAATAAAATTCCAGGCTCACCTAGTATTTTTTCTGGAATCATCCAACCACCAAGAACCCCTCATTTCTTAAACATGGAACGGTATTTTGAAAGTAAGAATTTAGGGTTAGGTGTGTTCATTGGTACTGGAGAATAATTGGTTCCCTTACAGTGGTCAGAATTGGAAAATAGATTTTTAAAAAAAACTTTATGTTGATCCTGATAATTAAAATTCTAATCCAACACCACTGTGTTCTTTTCACCTTCTTCATTTCATATTTTTAATATTTTAATCTCCTCCTTTACAGTAAAAATACAGACCCCCAACTATATCAACATATGGTTAATTTAAATCTATCAAAATGCAGAGTTATAATTATTACACTAATACCATTATCAACAACAAAATTCCGATTTTCTTTGCAGTTCCTTTTGTCTTCAGAATGTATCCTACTAGCTGTGTATAGTCAGAGTAAGGGGTTTAAATATCACTTGATCAATTATTTTTCTTTGTATTTATTTTATTAATTTGATAGATTCATTTATTTTTCTGTTTATTTGAAATAAGCATTTTTAAATTAGTTTCAACTGTACAACACAGTACAATAGTGATACTTTTTACCCCTCAAAGTGACTACTCTCCTTCCCCAACCCTCCCCCTCCCCCTCTTATATCATACATACCTATTACAATTCCCTTGACTCCACTCCCACACTGTACTCCACATCCCGTGACTATATATATATTCAATTATAGTTGACATACAATATTATACAACATCAGCTTCAGGTGTACAGTGAAGTGATCAAGCCTCTACCCCATCCATGAAGTGGTCTCCCTAACAAGACATGTGACCATCTGACACCCTACAAAATATTAACAACATTATTACTTATATTTCCCAAACTGTCTTTCATATCCCTGTGGCAATATTGTAGTTACCTATTTATGCTGTCTAATCCCTTCCCCTTTTCCCTCATCCCCACCCCCTCCCATCTAGCAACCATCAGTTTTTCCTCTATATCTATGAAACTATTTCTGTTTACTTTGTTGGTTCATTCAGTTTTTTAGATTCCACATATAAGTGAGATCATATGTTATTTGTTTTTCTCCAACTTACTTATTTCACTTAACATAATAGACTCTAGGTCTATCCATATGGTTGCAAAGAGTAATATTTCATTCTTCTTTATAGCTGAGTAATACTCCATTGTATAAATGTACCACAGTTTCTTAATCCAGTCACCTACCGATGGGCATTTTGGTTGTTTCCAAATCTTGGCTATTGTAAATAGCGCTACAATAAACATAGGGGTGCATATATTTTTTTGAATTAGCATCTTGGGTTTCTCTGGATAGTACCCAAAAGTGGAATTGCTGAGTCATACGGTAGTTCCATTTCTAGTTTTTTGAGATACCTCCATACTGATTTCCATAATGGCCACACCAATCTGCAGTCCCACCAACAGTGCTCCAGGGTTCCCTTTTCTCCACAGCCTCGCCAGCACTTGTTGTTTGTTGATTTATTGATGATAGCCATTCTGACCGGAATGAAGTGGTATCTCATTGTGGTTTTTATTTGCATTTCTCTAATGACTAGTGAGGGAGAACATTTTTTCATATGCCTGTTGGCCATCTGTATGTCCTCTTTAGAGAAATACCTCTTCATATCCTCTGCCTATTTTTTAATTGGGTTGTTTGTTTTATTGGTGTTGGGTTGAATGAGTGTTTTATAAATTTTGGATATTAACCCCTTATCAGATATATTGTTGGCAAATATCTTCTCCCATTCATTAGGCTGCCTTTTTGTTTTATTGATGGTTTCCTTTGTGAAAAAACTTTTAAGTTTGATGTAATCCCATATGTTTATTTTTTCTTTCATTTCCCTTGCCCAATGGGATATATCAGTAAAATTATTACTGAGGGTAATGTCTGCAAATTTACTCCCTATGTTTTCTTCTAGGAGTTCTATGGTTTCAGGTCTTACATTTAAGTCTTTAATCCATTTTAAATTTCTTCTCATATATGGTGTAAGTAGGTGGTTCATTTTCATTTTTTTGCACATGTCAGTCCAATTTTCCCAGCACCATTTATTAAATAGACTATCTTTACTCCAATGTAAATTCTTGCTTCCATTGTCATAGATTAAATGACCATATA
>NW_017731609.1:850827-885595 GCF_001890085.2 Hipposideros armiger
TTTCCAATTTGGATGCCTTTTATTTCATTTTCTTGTCTGATTGCTGTGGCTAGAACTTCCAGAACTATGTTGAATAGAAGTGGTGAAAGTGGGCAGCCTTATCTTATTCCTGATCTTAAGGAGAAAGCTTTTAGCCCATTGAGTATGATGTTTGCTGTGGGCTTATCATATATGATCTTTATTGTGTTGAGATATGATCCCACTATTCCTACTAGGCTAAGAGTTTTTATCATAAATGGTTGCTGGATTTTGTCAAATGCTTTTTCTGCATCTATTGATATGATCATATGATTTTTATTTTTCATTTTGTTAATGTGATATATTACGTTAATTGATTTGTGGATATTGAACCCACCTTGCATACCAGGAATGAATCCTACTTGATTGTGCTGTATGATCTTTGTAATGTGATGCTGAATTTGGTTTGCTAGTATTTGGTTGAGGATTTTTGCATCTATGTTCATTAGGGATATCGGCCTGTAGTTTTCTTTTTTTGTAAGATCTTTATCTGATTTTGGGATCAGAGTAATAGTGGCTTCATAAAAGGTGCTTGGAGCCTTCCCTCCTTCTGTATTTTTTGCAATAGTTTGAGGAGAATAGGTATTAATTCTTTTTTGAATGTTTTGTAAAATTCACCTGTGAAGCCATCTGGTCCAGGATTTTTGTTTGTTGAAAGCTTGTTGATTACTGATTCAATTTCTTTGGTATTAATCAGTCTGTTCAGTTTCTGATTCTTCTTGGTTCAGATTTGATAGATTGTATGCTTCTAGAAATTTATCCATTTCTTCCAGATTGTCGAATTTGTTGGCATATAGTTTCTCATAGTATTTTCTTACAGTTTCCTGTATTTCTGTGGTCTCTGTTGTCACTTCTCCTCTTTCATTTCTGATTTTATTAATTTGGGTCCTCTCCCTTTTTTTGGTGAATCTGGCTAACGATTTGTTAATTTTGTTTATCTTTTCAAAAAACCAGCTCTTGGTTTCATTGGTCTTTTTTGTATTTTTTTTTTGGTCTCTTTTTCATCTATTTCTGCTCTGGTCTTTATTATTTCCTTCCTTGTACTCCCTTTGGGCTTGTTTTGCTGTTCTTTTTCCAGTTCTCTTAGGTGTAAAGAGAATCTATTGATTTGAGATTGTTCTTGTTTCTTTAGATACGCTTGCATAGCTATGAATTTCCCTCTTAGGACTGCTTTTGCTGCATCCCATAGATTTTGGGTTGTTGTGTTTTCATTTTCGTTTGTCTTAAGAGAACTTTTGATTTCTTCTTTGATCTCATTTTGACCCACTTGCTAGTTAGTAGCATGTTATTCAGCCTCCATATATTTGTGTGCTTTCTGAGTTTCTTCTTATAATTGATTTCTGGTTTCATAGCATTGTGGTCAAATTTCGACCTTCTTAAATTTATTGAGACTTGTTTTGTGGTCTAATATCTGGTCTATCTTGAAAAATGTTCCATGTGCATTTGAGAAGAATGTATATTCTGTTGCTCTGGGGGGAAATGCTCTAAAAATATGGATTAAATCCAGCTGGTCTAAAGTGTCATTTAAGACCACTGTTTCTGTGTTGATTTTCTGTCTGGAGGATCTGTTCGTTGCTGACAATGGGGTGTTGAAGTCCCCTACTACGATAGTGTTACTGTTGATCTCTGTCTTTATGTCTGTCAATATCTGTTTTATATACCGTATTTCCCTATGTATAAGACACACCCTTTTTTGAAAAATTTGGGCTCTAAAAATGGGTGTGTCTTATACAGTGGTTGTAGATTTTTTTTTTTTACTTATATTTCCCACTTTCTTCACGCTTGTTTTTGTGCTCATACAACCATAGGTCTTGATGTTGTCCCACAAGTCTCAAACTATTTTCATTGTTTTTTATTCTTTATTCTTTTTGTTGTTCCAAATGGGTGATTTCTGGTATTTTGTCTTCTAAATCGCTGATCCAATCCTCTGCTTCATCTAATCTACTAGTGATTCCTTCAAGTCTGTTCTTCATTTCAGCTATTGTGTTCTTCAGTTCTACCTGGTTGTTTTTTATGATTTCTGTATCCTTCTTTATGTCCTCCTTAAGTTCCTGAAACATTCTTATCATCAGTGTTCTAAACTCTGTCTCTGAAAGGTTGGATACCTCTGCTTCATTTAGTTCCATTTCTAGAGGTTTCTTCTGATCTTTTACTTGGGACATGTTTTTTTGTTTCTTCATTCTGGCTGTCTCTCTGTGATTCCTTCGATGTATTAGATAGATCACCTAGAAAAAAAAAAGAAAATAAAAGTGGGGTTCTCCACCCACTTTAATCTGCAGACGATTGTTCAGCAATAGAGAGACTCTGGGCGACTCAGCACCAGCTGTTTGGGGGAAGGGCACAATGCGCCTTGTGCTGGCCTCCCTCTCAGGCTTGCAGTGAGCTTCCCGCATTTAGCTGCTATGTGCTCTAGAACTGTGCTCACCACCAAAAATCCTCACAGGTGTTTGTGGGCTGTCTGGTTCTGCAAAAAACCCTCTGTGGTCTGTGGAGGTGGAGGCCAGGCAACAGGGGCTTAGGGTGCCACCAGCAATGCATCTCTAGGTGGGTGGGGCAGGCCCCCAAGGCACAAGGCACCACAGGATGTGGTCAGTGGCCCACACCAAGTCAGAGCAGCATGAACTCCTTCACCGGAAACCAGCCCACACAAACTCACCAGGAAAGCCCTGGCCAGATCATGCAGGTGCACAGCTCATGGCCCAACAGTCCCAGGAAAACTCCCAGTCTCAGCCTGTACCAATCAGCCACTCACAGATCAGGCCGAGCAGCCCGACAGCCAATCACCAGCCCGGCAACTCTGCATGCACAGTGCAGAGAGCGGGGACCCAAGGTGGCTTGCACACTTCTGCATCTCAATGAATAACCTGTTGGAGCTGGAGCGCGCCCACCAGGCATTTCCCTGGCTATGCAGCACAAGCAGTGTGGAGGGTAGGTATCCAAGGATCAGGCATGTGCACATACACTCCTGCACCAATTCCACCAGACCAATGCGTCCTGGATCTGACCCTCTGTGGGAGGGCCCAACCCTGAAAAAATGGCACCCTCCTGTACACTACTCATGTGCAAGCTCCACACCAGGGGAACAATGGTATTAAAATCTCCAGCTCCCGTGCCAAAGGCTCTCAGTTCAGTTCTTCCCCACAGTCTACTGGGCCCCACAGCTACTCCCTCCACCAGGGACTGGGTGAGTGCTCACCAGTGAGTGAGTTGGTTTGCCAGCTCCACTGGTTCTCCAGATGCCCTCAGCCTCACCAAGTTGAGCAAAGAGAGTCCTCACTAATTTCTACTGACAGCTATCATAGAACTCCTCTACCCAGCAAAGTAACTCTGGACTGGTGAGTACAGTGTGGGGCTGGAGGGTTTCTCGCCCAACCGGAGAAGCCTCCCCACCACTGAGGTGTCCCTCACGGGGTTCACCCTCTCTTGTCTCTGCCCCTCCTACCAGGCTCGACGTGGCCTCCTCTTTAAGTCCTTCATTTAGAGATTCTGTGCATCTAGTGTTCAGGGGAATTCCGAGGTTGAATGTTGTATAAATTATTTATAATTTTGGTGTGATCTTGGGAGGCAGTTGGCACAACGTCTGTCTATTCTGCCATCTTACTGGAAGAAGAAAACTTTTATAGTTCAAAAGTTAAAACTATATCAACAAGTATTGTCAGAAAATTTTATTTCCTATTTCTACTCTTCCTCTCTACCTCCACCCTATAGGCAATCATTTTTATTAAATTATGGTCTATGCTTTTTGGGTTTCTTTAAAAAAAGAAAATAAATAATTTTTCCATTTTTTGTTACACAAAAATCTAGCTTACTATGTATGCAGTTTTGATTGTAATAATATGTTGTAAAAATCAATCCATTTCAGTTCATTTTTGCCTTCCTCATTCATTTCAGGTCTACATAGTACTCATTGGCTTATTCCAACAGTTCACTATTGGTGGGTATCTAAGTTTTTTCTAATATTTTGCAATTACCACAAGGAATAACTCTTGTGCATATGTTGTTTCTTAATTTAGAAGTTTACCTTCAGTTACATATTTCAAATGGAGTTTCTAAATTAAAAGATGAATGAATACTCTTTTGCCAAATTTCCTCTTTATTCACATTGAGTTATTTAGGGCTCCCATCACTAATAAATGAAAATGCCTATTTTCTCATATCCTCACCAACAGAATGAGTGTAAGTGTTGAATTTTCTGATAAGAAAGAAATAATAGTTTTAGTTTTTATTCTGCTTATTATTAAAGGTGTGCATATTGCCAAAAGATTTTATCTATGATTTTTGTCAATATTTTTCTTAGATTTTAGGCATTTGTTTTTTTACCTCAATGTTAAAAAATACTTTATATATTAGATAGACTAGTCCTTTATCAATGACAGATGTTTTTCCTTCAGTTTATCATTTGTCTTTTCGTATGTATTTTTTAAATTGCTGTCATACAAATGTATTTATTTGATGGTAGTTGAACTTAATAAACTTTTATTTTATTGGATCTGGATAATCAGTTGTAGTGGTCTTGGAGATGCTCAGCTTAGATGTCCCTTAAAGAGAAGAACTGGTTGAACAACGTCTAGTTGCTTTAACTTTGTTTCTACAAAGACATTCATTTGGGGGTTACAACTCTCCAGGCTGCTCACAGTTAATTGAATATGGAGGAGATACCACACCTGGACCACGTCAGCCTAATGTGAAATTTCACCTACAGACAGCTTTTGCTTTGAGATTCTCCATTAGCCTAAGCAAAAGCTGAGCAGAGCTGTCTGCATTCTGAGAGTTCCTACCCATATTCTCTTCATCCCCTTTTTCCTTTCCCCATTATCATACATGCATCATGGTCTGAATGTCCTACTCTTCATGCCTACTCTTCCTTCCCCTGTCATCATTGGATGATATTTTCCCCAATGAATCTTTTGCACATCAGTTATCACATCTTGATGTCTGCTTGATATGTTTAAACTTTTTCCAGGTATGATATTTTATAATTTGTAAATAGAGATGCTTCCACTCCCCCCCCCATTCTTGTGCTGAAATTCTTTCCAGTCTCCTCCTGCATAATATTTTTGGTTTTGTTATGATAGCCAACTTGATGAAGGATAATTAGATCGGCTAAATACTGAGCATGGCATCTCAGTCCTATTTACATGATATTACATTTAGTCAACCTTGTATTCTTAATATATCAATGTTTAAGGACATCTTCAACAATCATTCTTTATGACAGACTTACATGCCAAAGCATATGTTTATTTTTAAAAAATAATTTAATATTAACCAAACGTAAGCAGTTATAGCTATACCAGCAGCAGTGAAACAGACTTTAAGACAAGAAGATTTCCTAGAGATAATGAGAGACCATTCCTACTGATAAAAGCAACAATTTTATCAGCAAGACTAACAAGTCTAAACCTGTAAGCACCAATAATATTCAAAATATAGAGAGCCAAAATGGACATAATGAAAAAAATCACAATCATAGTGAGAGACTAACATAATTCTGTCATAAACGTAGTATAAGCAGACAAATATTTGTAAGACTATAGAAGATGATGATGAACAAACTTGATCTACTTTTCACAAAGGACCTGCCAATAGGGGCTGTATTTGCACGAAGGCTGTGAAGAAGGCGGTCCAGGTCATCACTAAGAAGTACTCCACACGCTCGGGCAATGACTTCCACCCCAAAAACACATATGCAAGGAGATTGCCATGATTCCCAGTCAAAAGCTCCACATCAAGATAGCAAGCTACGTTACATATCCAATGAAGCAGATTCAGAGAAGCCACAAGAGAGGTATCTCCAACAAGTGGTAGGAAGTGGAGAGAGAGAAATGAAAATTATGTTCTGAGGTTTCAAACTTGGATAAGGAGATCATTGAAGTTGATCCTGACACTGAGGAGATACTGAGCTTCTTGGACTTTGGCAATCTGTCTAACACGCAGGTCATTCAGCCTACAGTTGGGATGAATTTCAGAGTATCACATAGATCCATTTGAGTCTTTCTGCTGTGCTGTAATATTTTTAATAAACCATGACAATGAAAACAACTAACCAAACAACAGTAGCAACAATATAGATGTATTTCCCCAAAAGAAAAAAAAAGTTTACATTTCAAGATTTCATGCATCTCACCCAGACTGATCAATTGCGTGTGGTAATGCACTCTTCATTGCTTTTTTTTTCTTTTTTTTTTTAATTTAAATTACAGTTAACATTAAATATTATATTAGTTTCAGGTGTACAGCATAAAGGTTAGACATTTATATAAATTGTGAAGTGATCCCCTGGTAAGTCTAGTATCTACTGACACCATATATAGTTATTACAATAATATTGACTATCTTTCCTTTGTTGTACTTTACATCTCTGTGACTATTTTGTAACTACCAGTCTTCTTAATCCCTTTACCTTTTCATGCATCCCCCCACTGCACTCCCATCTGGGCAACCATCAGTTTGTTCTCTGTTTCTATGAGTTTGTTTCTGTTTTGTTTATTTTGATTTTTAGATTCCACATATAAATGAGATCATATGGTATTTCTCTTTCTCTGTTTGATTTATTTTACTTAGCTTTAAATACTTAGGTCCATCCATTTGTTGTCACAAATGGTAAGATTTCATTTTTTATGGCCAAGTAATGTTTCATTGCATATATTTACTTCTCTTTATCCATTCATGTTTTGATTAAGACATTTAATCCATTTACATTTAAAGTAATTATTGATCAGTATAGAGCTTTTGCCATTTTATTAATTGTTTTCTGATTGTCTTTGAGTTATTTTCTATTCCCTCATTATTCTCTTACTTTCTTCTCTTGTATGTTGAAGACTTTCTGTAGTACTGTGTTTCTTGTGTATCTCTTGTAGATTTTTGGTTTGTACTTGCTGTGTGCTTCATACAAGGGGTGCCAAAAAATGTATACACATTGTTAGATATGTATGCTCAAGCAGTAGTTCACCATAATCATTAAGTGTCTGGATGCTGATGGTAACCACTTTGATCACCTCTTGTAATTGCAGAAGTCCAACATTACTTGTATTCATCTTTTGTTATCGGTATATATTGAGTATTGCGATTAATACAGTTTTTTCTTTCTTAAAATGTGTATACATTTTTGAGGCCCTCTGTAAATACCAAGATGTGTTTATAACAGTCTATTTTAAGTTGATGATCATTTGTGAACACATTTTGAAATCACTAATATTTTTGCTCACCCTCTCTTCCCCATTGCTTTTTTTAATGACTGAAACCATTCAGAGTAAATTTTCTGACCAGAGTAAAGGTAAGCTAGAAATTAAAAACAAAAGAAATTTAGAAAATACTCAGCTGTTTGGAAATGAAGCAATATACTTGTATAGAACCTATGTGTCTAAGTATAAATGACCACAAAACAAAAAATATTTTAAACTGAGGGTATCATAAATAATTTTAGTATCACACATTTACAAATTTAGAAGAAATTGAATAATTCCTACATTGCAAACAAGTTTCTGAAACTAATGTGAAAAAAATGGAGAATCTAAATTATTCTACATTAATTATAACAATTGAAACTATAATTGAAGACTTTCTTTCCCACAAAGCACATCCTAAGCCTACATCATTGCAATAGTTAATTCTCAAATATTCAAAAGTGTCACTTCTCAAAGCATTTTATGTGGTTAGCACAACCTTGACATTAAAACCAAAAAGGAAATTATAATAAAGAAAAATCACAGACCAATCTCTCTCATCATAGTTACAAAAAGTTTAAACAAAACGTTAAAAAACCAAATGCAAAGATACATCAAAATTACAATACATCATGACCAATTTAGGCCTTTTTCTTCTTTTTTCAGAAGATAAGTTTGGCTTAACTTTTGAAAAATCATTGCAATTTGTCACATTAATAGAAAAAAGTAGAAAATGATTATGGTCACTACAATACATGCAAAATTGATTAAATTATTCAACATTCACTATACCAATTTCTAGAAGTAGGGATAGAAAAAAATTCTATAATATGATAAACGTATTAACAATAAACCTGTATGGAGAATAATGATTAATAATACAATATTGAAATATTTTCCTTAAGCTCAGAAACACGATAAAACAAAATATCCACAATTACTACTTCCATTCACATTTTAATGTGAGTCCTACCTACTTTAGAAAATAAAGCAAAAAAAAATTGCAAGGAAAAACATTGGAAATGAAGAAATGAAGATAATATGGTTATACACATAGAACCTACAAGTGAATTGGTAAAATTAATAAGTGAATTAAGATCTAATGATAAAAGGTCAATATAGAAAAAATATTTTAAATATTAACATAAGTAAATAGAAAATAAAATTTAAAAAATGTCATTCATGATAAGAAAAATCAAATATTTAAGTGAAATAATAAATAAATGAAAGACCTTTACACAAACCACTTCAAAACATTATTGAGAAAATTAAAGAAGACCAGCATAAATGGATGGATATAGCATTGCAAAGCTTTAGGTGTTTATTTATTGTGGGTATATTCAAAATGCTCATTCTAAAAGTTATGAAGAAATAAAAAGGATCAAGAATAACTAAGACAATCTTGACTAAGAAGAATAAAGCCAGAGGACCCACACAATCACATGTCATGTGATTGGTGACAAAGGGGAAACTATAGCATGGTACGAAAAGAATAGTCTTTTCAATTAATAATGCTGACTTATTAGAGATCATGTGGAAACATAATGAGCCTTAACTCTTATCTCACACCAAGCACAAATATAATTTTCAAATAGATTCTAGATGTAAATGTGATAGGTAAAAACAATTAAGCTTTTAGTAAAGAAAGTAAAATAATATCTTCATGACTGAATTTAACAAAAATTTCTCAAACAAGACATGAAAGCTTTTAATTCTGAAGGAAAAGTATGGCACATGGGGCTGCTTGAAAATTAAAAAAGAATGAGAAAGTGAAAATACAAGCTATAGAGAAGAAACATATATTTTAAATGCTTATGTCCAGTAAAGGACTCACATTCTGACTATAACAAACACCTACAGATCAATAGGAAAGAGAATCCCCAACCTAACAGAACAATGGCAAAATACTGGAAGGGGCACTTTACATTAAAAATAATTTCAAAAACTGCCAATATATATATATATATATATATATATATATATATATATATATATATATATATTTAATCCTCAGTCTATTGGCTTTGAAATTCAAACACAATGTAAGTCTACT
Source organism: Hipposideros armiger (assembly GCF_001890085.2). Classification (NCBI taxonomy): domain Eukaryota; kingdom Metazoa; phylum Chordata; class Mammalia; order Chiroptera; family Hipposideridae; genus Hipposideros; species Hipposideros armiger. The sequence continues at coordinate 860,065 of NW_017731609.1, forward strand.
GCACTTACATCAAAATGACTAAAATGAGAAAACAGGTCATATCAATGCTGGTGAGGATGTGCAACAACTATAATTCTCATGAGCTGAAGAGAGAAGTACAAATTGGTACAACCATTTGGGAAAACAGTTGGCAGTATCTACTAGAAGTGAGTATAAATACTGTGCAATTCACGAATTCTGCTTCTAAATATTTAGCCTATATATCTGCACCAAGGGACATTTGTATAAAATCTCATGACAGTACTATTTTGATTAGCTCAAAATGAAAACAACTGAAAAACAGAATAGATAAATTGTCTTCCAATGGAATACTGTTAGGGCACTGAGAAAGAATTAATTATTTCTATATTCAACAACATGGCTAGATTCCCAAAACATAATATTGATCAAAACATGCCATATAAAAAGTACACATTATGAATTATTCCATTTATATAAAGTTTGAAAAACAAGCAAAAGTAATTTATGGTGCTAGGATTCAGGATAATACTTGCTTTTGTGGAAAACATTGAGCTTAAGGAGAACTTTTGGGTTTATTCTATTTTTTCATCTGTGTGCTGGCTTCAAGTTGTGTTTATTTTGTGACATTTCATCCATCTGTACAATTATGATTTGTGTACATTTCTGTATGTTTGTTGTACTTCAATTTTACATAAAGAATGGAGAGGTTTTTTTTAATGGTTCCCTCAGTGGTGATAAAAGCATGAAACCCAATAGTGGAAATCGATGTGTGTGTATATGTGTTCAGGCACACTATTGTTACCATCAGTTCTTTCCAAACTACAAAACACCAGCTTGTTTATTGTCCCACAATAAATGCCCCTAAATGCTGTAACTGAAAAAAAAAAAAAAAAGGGCCGGCCGAGTGGCGCGATGGTTAAGAGCTGGCTTGGGACGCCAGAGGGCCCCGGTTCGGATCCCACATGTGAGGGCCAGTGACACTGCTCTCCACAGCTAAGATGCTGAACAACAGCTCAACCTGGAGCTGGGCTCCCCGCCGGCTACGGCATTGGCTGTAGCCCCTGTGACAGTGGGTTGCCATGGGCTACCGTGTGTAGCTAGTAGCCAGCTGAGCGGCCAGCAGCCGCAGTGAGCGGCCGTCCAGAAGCCGGCGACTGATGTGCCTCGCCTGGGAAGAGAGCAATGATGGTGCCAACTTGGGCCAGTGAAGCAACGTCCTCCACAACTAGACTGAAGAACAAAACGACAGCAACTTGTCTGGTCCCCTTCTCCCAATTCCCCAGCACTGTTCCCATCCCCCAATTCCCCAATAAAAATCTTTAAAAAAAATCATCAATATGAAATACAATCTTGATATTGGAGTGTGTGTGTGTGTGTGGTTTTGGGGATGAGCAGATTGTAGAATCAAGGGAATAGGAAAAAGGTTATTTAGGTATTAGTTTACCTTTATTATGCATAATAGTCATTCCTAATTCTAATACATAAGTAACTTTTTTAAAAGAGCATGCATTTAGTGATCTAATATTTTCCAACCTGATTGTGGGTACATGATTCAAAATTATCCAATTATTAATATTAATAATTATCCAAGTAATAATATTTGGTCTTGAATAATAATGAAAAGCAGGAATGATTGAAGTCAGCTAACAGTTTTATTTTTATCTTTACTTATGGTTCTTTGTTGGTCATTTCTTAAGAAGCCATTAATATTTTTGTTACATTCTAAAGAATATGTATTGAAAGAGCTAAAATACTTGTATTTTTAGTACATAAGTCCCAAGTTCTTCTCACATTTCTGTGCTGAGATATAAACTCACAGTTACATGTATATTTCTCTTTGATGAAAAAAGTGAGTCAAAGAACAAATTAATCTTAGGTTAGTGACATTCTCAATAAATTGAGAGTAGCTTTGATGTCTTAAATTTTTATTCTACTATTTTTTTAATTCATAAAATATTGGAGGCTATTAACTTTTCAAAAATAATAGTTATAAATTTATAGGAAATGGTGACTATAACAGTAGAAACAACAGGGATGTATTTTCAAAATTGTTTTGCATACCAGTTGAAATAGCATTTGATTTTTGATATTTAAAGAATGATTTCTATTTATGCAGGAAAATTATCAAGAACAATTTAGAATACGGGGTAGGCTATCATTCCAGAAGTCTCATGTAATGCTCATGTAAACCAAAGTTACCTGGGAAAAGAATTTAAAGCTAAGAAACCGAACCTACATTATTTACCCAATACAATGTGTTAGTTTTTAATCCGCAATTTATGTTGATGTTGTATCAACCCTCATAATACAAATAGCTTTTTCAAATGTTGTGTCACTAGCAACAAATTTTACTAACCAAATTATTTCAGAAAATTACCAAAAGAAGTACTAAATTTAAGGTATTGACTGTAAATACTCAGATTCATGAGAATACTTGGAACGTCTTGTCCTATTGTACTTTGTTGCTTCTTTTCAAGGGCAGGTTGCTTGCCCAATTTTACCTTCACATCCTGACAAAGCTCTCTATTTGTCTGGAAGCTGTCAACTTCCAATATCAAAAGAACATTATGATGTTTTCTTTTTACCACCTAATTATTATTATGTTAGACAATGTATTTACTGCTAAGTGGTTTGGGATAATTGATTAGGTTGTCCTATGTCAGGAAATCACAGATGTGGGGCCAGTAGAGACTGGGGCTGAGACAAAGCCCTCTCTCCAGTCTCCAGGAGGCAAGAGGCTGGCAATGCTGCTGTGCAGGCAAGACAAAACCGTGTTGTGGTGGGTGGTCCATTGGGAGGTAACTGGAGATCTGCAATACATCCACTACAATCAACAAAAGGGTACAATAGCTTCTCTGTAGGGAATTGGGGGAGAAGAATTTGTTTAAATAAAATTGCAAGGTTGTCAGAATGTGAAAGCCATTCTCAAATGTTCTGTGCATTGTCTAAGGGAATGCAGATTGGGAATCATTTACTCTCAGGCCAAAGCACTGATAAAAAGAAAAGTTGAACATAAACCATATAATATAAAATAAAAGCATACTGTAACTGTCAACATGTTAGTGGTATATAACAAAGTTTTCTATGAGGAACTTCATTAGTGTTAATGTTTAATACTGTGGGGTTTTGTTCTTATGTTATACCTCAGCACAAAAATGAGAGAGTAAAACTGTTATTAGGTATTTATTTATTTTACATTTACATGCCAGATCTGATTATTAAGTGTAAAAATACCCATTAGGAGGATCGGTTATGGAATAAAATTGTCAGTGATACTTAACAGTAGTCTAAACTTTCATTAAGAAAGTACAGTATGTCTGTTGGCTATCCTTGCATATATTTTTTTACCAAAAAGATGGTGCTGTGGACATGGAAATTATTGGAGGCCTCTGGGCTCAAGCCTCTAAAGAAATTAAATCATGGCTAAACCAAATTATGTCCTGAGACAGTAAGAATGGAAATTGTGGCCCTAGGCAAAGCTCTCCAAGTCATCAGGTTAATGGTGTTCACTGCCTCCCAGTGAAGCTTCACTTGGATGTTAGGAAGAGCAGGAAAGGCCGCGGACAGCATGACTGACGGGAACAGAAGTTTCGAGAATGCAAAACTATTTTTTCTACCCGTGCAAAATCAATTCCTTAACCTAAAACCCTTCCTTTTGATATACTTTTCTTTTCTTTTTGTTCTGAGGTTTGCAAAGTGTTTATGGTTTTGGAGGAGAGTAGGACCATTTCCTGTTGTGTTTGTTATTTAAGTCTGCAATGAAAAATTAACTAAAAGTAAAGAACAAATGGAAACAAGCAAAGGAAACTTTTTAAATATTCCCCCTCTATATCTAATTTCTGTTGATACACCAACTCTTGTTTTGAAAAATATATCTAAAGTAAAATGTTCTCTATTTTGCTTTGAAGTAAGGTGGTCTTCGATTAGGTAGTATACATAGGATGCTGTAAACTCATGCCAGCCTATGGGGTCATAGGAGTATTTGTTCCGGATGCGATTACATGATCAAATTGCTTTTCTCAAGTCAACACATTGATCTATACGAGAAATAATATAACCAGGAGAAACAAATAGCTTTGCAAACATCTCTATGTAAAAAAGCTTATGAAAAGTTCAGAGTAGAAAAGTTTCCATCTTGCAAATGTTGAGTATCCACAAGTTCTAAATAACTTTCTCTATCCACAGATCCCTTTTGTTGTAAAAGAAGTGGTGCTACAAGTTCTCTTACTTATGACTTGCAATGGCATTCTTCTTCCAGAACTCAATGTCCCCTAAGCATAACAGAACAGTTTCAAGAATTGATGTTTAGATTTCTTGTATAAACTTTTCTATTGGTGATAAAGGGGTGCATTTTCTCTAATAGTGGAAAAGAGAAAAGCCTCCCTCAAGCTCATCCCATCATATCGGAGTATAAAATTATATGTTCTCTAAGCTGAATGTTTAATAAACGTTATGTATTAACTATTATTATTAGAAAATACTAAATAAACTAGCAATTTAGCCAGCAATTTAAGCCAGCAATGATTTTTTTTCTGATTATAGGAAACCACTGAGATATTATATGAATATGGAAACTCAAGGAAAAGATAAGACTATTTTTACATTTAAAGTAGATTTTAAAGCTTTAGTAATTCAAGTTTGAAATTCCAAATTAATGAAAGAATTTAAAATTTATGGTTAAATTCAAAAGTGGTACAAAGCTTAGTTTTGAGTAAGGGAATGCCAATAGGCTATTTGCAAAAGAACATTATTCCAAATCCCCAAATTTGCTCAGAATAAATTGATGTTAATTACAGATCTAGGTCATGGAATAGGAAAACGGCCTAAAACTTCACATAATTATTTTTCTAGCCTCTATTCCACCATGTTCCTTTAGAAGAGTAACTTTTGCTTATAATTTGGGAATGTTAGTTTTAACATTCATTCTGTAACTCCATGTATAGTAACTACCCTGCAATACACTTCATGGTTTGTATTTTAGGTGGCATCCTGTGATGAATAAGAATTATTTGCCTTCCTTAGAAGAACACTTCACGCAGAGGCCCATGTGCCACAGGAAGATAATGTTTTTCAGGGACAGACTTTGAAAATGCAAAGCCCTAGGCAAAGTTGCTTTGGAGGCCCCCTGAGATCTTGGGGAGAGAGATAACTCACATGAGGGAAGCATGCCCCTTCAGCCAGGCAAGGTGCCAACATGGACAAGAGGGAAACACAGCATCTCCCTCAAGTCTAATCACAGAGCTGCTGAAACAGGAGGCTCCAGACAGCCATCAGTGTCCAAATCCAGCAAGGTCGGTCACTGCTCTTTTGGTAAATACTATTATTGTGCTCTCTCACTTTGTGGCTGGCAGGCATACATTTCTGTGAAAACCATGGAGCGGGAAAACAAGGACTTAAAAGCATCGGCGAACTCTGTTGCTTCTTCCACTCTGTCTAAGAATGTCTATGGAACAATGGCGAGCAGGAAGTCTAGCACTGGAGCTGCAGTTTGATGTGGGCTTCTGCTGCTGATTACTGCGTTGGGGAGCCCTGCTCTCCTGGTCGTGACTCACCAGTGCCCTTTGATTAAAGGCAGACATGGATTCAGTTACCATAACATGGACGGGCTTTGTTGTGCTTCCTCCTCATCTCACTTCCTGCTTCGGAAATGAATTCCCACAGTTCGTAGTCATTCTATCGGGCTCATCATAAATGCTTAACTGAAGAGAGAGAGGAGGGGTTGTGCTTTCTGACACAGTTGGGCAGCTAGGAAATGGAACTGGGCGCTCTTTATTCTGAGGCTGCGGTCTTGTCAGCACTCAGATTTGACAAGCGCAGCCAACCACGGACAATGAAGATGGGCGGAGTTGATGAAGGGATCTCAGAAATACGTCAAAGTCAACTTTGATTAAAATTTCTCCTCCCCTTTGCAGTCTTGAAATGTTTTAGTTTTCAAATTTTCAGACATTTATTTGTATATTTAGTCTGAGTCTGTCAGAATCATTGTCTGCAACCAAAACCTGCTGTTCTGTGTGGTTCACAAGGTCAGAACCACATTTGCCTTGGCCAAAACACACAAGGTGCTCAATGAGTCCAGGTTACATGATTAAATAAGTGTACCTGTGTCTAGGCTACTCCACTTGACCTGAAAAGTCTTTCTTTTAAAAGACTTCATTTTCTTGTTTAAAAAAAAGTGATTATAAATGATCAATTAAAGGAGAACATCTGCGTTAGGGATGCCTTCTTCCATAGAATCATAGAATTTCCAGGCAAAAGGCAATGTAGATGTTACCTGTTGAATTTTCTGCCCATTGCTAAGAACTCTTCTAGAGTAGGTAATACTCAGCAACTGTTCTAATGATTGCAAAGTTCTTTATGGAACTTAAATCTGCTTTCTCGTCATTTCTACTCATTGGTCCTAATTCTGGTGAAACAACAGCAACAAAAACGCAGTGACAACAATAAATAAAGTCTTGCATGGTGTTCCCTTCCTCATTGACATATTAAACAAGTCACTAGTGGAGGATTCTTGCAGAGTCCTTTTGTTCATGTATGTGAGAGCAGCTGAGAGTTCTTTCCTTAGAACATATAGGGATCTCACAGTGACACTACACCACATGCCTGTCCCCACCAGGACTTAGTGTAGAGAGGAGGAGCATGGATTATGCAGAACTAATTAGCCACTAATCGCTAACTATAGAACTTATTTTTTAAGACTATAGAATTTAATTGACTTTTCATAAACTATAACATTTTGAGAGTGTAAGAATTTTTAGATAAAGTATCAGGATGTCTATTTTAATTACTCAGCATTTATAGTATTTTTTTTTTATGGTGACAGGTAGAATGTAGACTTGAGAGCTTTACGATTTCTTCAGTCTGCTATTGTCTTTCCCTGTAGTCTATGGTTTTGAGCCAGGTAACCTGAGTTCAAGTCCTGATTTTGTCATTCAGTTATGTAACCATAAGTAAGTTCATTTATTGCTCTGAATTTTAACATCCTTATTAGTAAAGTGGAAAAATGCCCAACTTATAGCATTAATATGATAATTTTATAGGACAAATACCAGACAGTGCTTAGTACCACATCTGGCATTATTAAATATTCATTCAATTCATTCCTATTTTAGAATAGCTGAAATGGCCCCAACTAGGACTGTTTTTTCATGAGTGGAACAACATCCATATATAATGCTTCTATACATTTCTGTTCAAATTCATTCAATTCAACGAAAGTCTATTGAGTACCTACTGTGTGTCAGGCACACTAATATAGTGATAATAACAAGAGCTGAATGATTTTTGAGTACTTACTCTACTTCAGGCACTGTGTTAAGAGTTTCATTACCTAACACACTTTGATTCTTGCAGTAACTATGGATAGACAGGGGTGTTACTCAAAATATTTAATAAGTAGCCTGCTCCTGCCAATACACTATATTGGGAGCACAGAGGAGCCCATTTCACAGAAGAGAAAATTAAGGATGTGAGATGTAAATGTACTTAGCTAGCAAGTAGCAACATTTTAGGGCTTGTTTCACAAAGTACACTGTATATGTTGCTTTTGTTAATCATGATCAATTCTTCCCATCACTGTGGCAGTCAGCCCTTGCCCTTCTCTTACTATTGGGTTCTGTTCTACAGCACATTCACAGATCAGTCCATCCAGAAAATGTGGGTCAAGTGCTCCAAACAACCAGTTTCTTGATCAGAAATCTTCGTTGCCTCCTCTTGTCATTGCCATGAAAAGTTACAGTGCATCACATCTTCTAACATCTGTTATTATTGGAAGGAGTCCAGCAATACCAGGAAGAAACTCCAGCACTGGGCAGTGGCGGTCTCGGGGCCACCTTGGCATGCCACTCACCTTTCTGCTGAGACTCTGCCAGTACCTTAAGAGTGTTCCTGGAGTTCAGTCCATTCTTCCTTCCTCCATTCACTTTGTGTGTGCCTGCATGTTTTTTTCCAGGTATAAGAGGAAGGTTCAGGATATGATTTTATTTCCACCACTTATACCTAAGAGCACAGGCACACAGGGCAGTCTGTCATGAATCTCAGTGTGGCCAAACTATATTCATGGACTATAAATCAACTTCACGTTGTCTCAAATGTACATTCTCATCCCAAGTATTAGCCTGACATTGTTCACTGCAAATGAAATGTCTTATTTATAGGGAAGAAAAGAGAGAGGAAGGACCGATTTTAAGGAGGTGGAAATCACATTAAAAAATAAGCTGGAGGTATTTGACTTGTATGACATCGGATGTTGACAACCATGTGTTCATTTGTGTGTAAAAAATGAACAGCAAAGGGTAATATTATGCCTAACCCCCCCAATATGATTCATATAGCATCATATGTATATCAGGATACAATGAGAGCTATCAGGTTTCTACAAATGATGGCACACCTGAGATCTAATACCTTGTTAACTTGAGTATGTCTATTAATCTCATATTGGTTAGTCATAAGAAAAATATTCTGTTGTCTGATCAAATGATGCCAGTTGTATCGTTTGTCCTCCTTGAAATGTGACATGACCATCAACACAGTTACATGTTTCAGAGGCCATCAGAAGGATCAAAACATGTTGAAGAGTTAAAATATCACAAGTATCATAAAACATTTTAAAAAGTCAGAGAATAAGAGTGTATGGAATAAGGAGATGAAGCAATCCACAAGTCACCATTTTAATCTCACTGTCAGGTCAGGTTTACTTATATATTTTCTGTATAGTTCTTCAGGAGTAGCCGTCTCTTATAAACCTGCTGACCATTTCTTAAATTAAATTATTCTAATCATGACACTAAAGAACCTCAGTAGAGACAAAGTGAGAATCGCATCTTGAACAGTTAGACACTAAGTCAAGAATGAAAGCTTATTGTATAATAGCATTATCATCATCCAGTGTCTCCTGCTTACAGTATATTGTGACAAAGTAAAATCTATTTCAGCTGTTATATGGCAATGGCTGTTATTTATGAAACATAAAAAGATACTGAAATACAAAAGGGTTTGAAAAGACCAGGGTAAGATCAGATAAAAAAATGAGAAAGAAACAGGCATCCTGGGATGGTAACTACTCTGCCATGTACTGACAGGGAGGTTGTATATTTTTAGAATATACTGGAAGGAATGGTACTTTTACTTAGGTTTTTATGGTTTACCACGAGATGCAATTTTCTGGCCTTATATGCAGTTGTAACAAAAGTCAGAGACGTTTTATGATAGCTGCCACAGTTCATAAATGATGGGATACACTAAAATATTTATAGAACTGTAAAATCTTGATTTCTCTCTGGTTTAGCAGATGGGGCCCTAAAACCAGTTCCCAGATTGTCACATTTCTTCACCCTTCGATGACAAAGAAGCCTGTTATCAGTTTTCTTTTCTGGATAACAAGCTCACTAATGTGAACAAGGTCACACTTTCAATCAGTTATCTATATATTGGAGTAATACCAAATAAGAAAGCTATGAACAGAAACTATAATCACTCCATACATAGTTCTTGGCATGAAGCACAGGGTAGAGAAGATACCCTCTGAAGTACTTTTTACCCATTCTGTTCTCTTCATTTCTGGGAAAATTCACTTTTAAAACTGTATCACTCACAGGGATAAGTATCATGCCAACATTAAGACTAGTCTGTTACTTATTGTAATGATCACATCATAAAGTATATAAATGTTGAATCACTATGTTGTGATTCAACATGTATGAAAATTTGATGTCAAATGATTTTTTTCTTGAGGTATATACTTTATATTACCTGTTTTTGAATATCGTATCCCAACCATACTTTAATAACAAAATGAGAGAAAAAGATTAGTTTGTTTAGGTGGCTGAGAGAATTTCTGCTAGTGTGTGTGTGTGTGTGTGTGTGTGTGTGTGTGTGTGTTGGAACTGTAGGATAAAATCATTAGTGTAAGGTCACCAAACTCAAGCACTCTTTAGAGTCTAAAGACACATTCATAGTGGTGAAAATAGGAAACCCACATTGAAAAATTGCTGATGGTGCTTTTCTAATTTTAGGAAATATATCAAAGAAATAGAATATAAAAATGGGTTTACATGGTAGTTATTTAAGAAGCATTATAAGAAAGGCAACCCAAATAAAATTTTAGGCAAACAGATGAAATAAACAGATGGATGGATTGATGGATGGATGGATGGATGGATGGATGGATGGATGGATGGATAGATAGATAAACACATACTTGCATAAGTACAGTTTATAGTCACAGTTTGCAGATTTTGTATTTTCTCTTAAGGAATGTTATTGAAATTCATTAGCTAAAACCTCTAATTAGGATCTGTACACTGATAGTGATCTTTTTATTTACAGTAAAGATTTATAAATCTCTCCTAATGCCTCCATTTTCCATAAAATAAAGTGTATACTAGTACCTCAAGAACAAAATTATTTGAAATTAAAATCTTCATACATGGCTTCATAGATAAAAATAGTGAGACAATTAATCTATCCAGTGTGTCCAACATTAAGAAACACTATAAAAGCTTTCAGACGTACTAACTCCAAATCTCAAGGTGGCCAGAGACAGAAAAATTTGTAATACAACACACTCTCAGGATGATGAAAATGATTCATTGAATTTGTGGACCAAGGGCCTATCTCACTTCTTTGTTGCTTGATGAGGCTGCAGCTTAAGCCATTAATTAGGTGTAAATGAGCTGAATATTTTATTTTTAATCAATTTTTTCAGCATCTTCCTTAATACAATATTGCATAAGGACTTTAATTTATATAATAATTTTACTTGGCTCTCTTGTGTAAGCAAGGTTAAAAATAATTATATGTCAATATCTACCATTATAGCCAAGATATTAGAAGTTTCTTTAGAGATTATTTGAAAAAATTTATTGGAAGGAATAAAAACAATGTGAGAAAATGTTTGTAAAAACCAAACCACAGGCATCTACCATCTAAACTCAACAGCATAAAGAGAATGGAAATGAAAGAATGAACACCAGCCATACTGCTGAAAAAACATTTTGAGAAGGTATTGGTTAACTCCTGGGAGGAAATGTTTATTTTCCTTAATCCATTGGAACTCTGCTTTTATTTAAATTTGGAAAATAGGAATACCTGCCAAACAAGAAACACTTTGTGCACTGTAGCAAAAGTAAATGAGTAAATGATAACTTCCAAGCATATTTATTTGGTGTTAGTCCCAACAGGGGTTAGGTTAAAAATTCTATTAGCAGAGAGATGAGCTGACAGTATTTAAAGCTGTGTTTCAATGTGAAGGGTGCTTGTCAGAAACCCACAAAGAGGTGAGTAATTTTCTTAAATGATGTTGCGCTGCTCACAGGGTAGAAAATTTTGGTCTGCTGTTTTTGGATGAGATAAACTTGGAAAAACGCTTAAGTCAATTGTAGAGTGGGTTTGCAAAATTATGTTCCTAAATGGAGATTAACAGTAAACTTGACAGCTCTGAACAGTAAGCATCCATGTATCTGTGTTTTTGTCTAAAGACTCAGTAAATTCACTGAGGGACAAGAGTTGATGGTATTACCACTTTTACCCAAAGAAATACTATTAGGGAAATTAAATGGGACATTCCTGTCATTGTCTAAGTTCTTTTTTTTCATATTGCTATCACAACTCAAACTTATGGTATAGTGCTCATCTTTTTTTTTTTTCAATAATGGGTATGGACACACAAACAAAGGCTGAATTATAATCCCATTTACATCATTGGTTAGTCCCAAAACCTCAAAATAAGCAGTTAACCTATTGGTTTTCCTGACTTCATCTGCACAATAAAAAAAAGTAGATAACTACTTTTTGATGGGTGTACACATAGGGCTGACCAACTTGTCATGCTTTAAACTAAAATAGGCTATCATGTAAATAGTAACATATTTATGTGTGGAGTAGAGCTGAAGGGAAGCAAATGCATTTTTGTTTGGGTGTACCCTTCATTATTGTAAAATCTGCCATATTTTGCAGAAGCTAGCCTGAAGATATACCTGAACAAAAATACTCATCTATGAGGAAATGAAAGCAGATTACAGACTAGAATATTGAGGGTAGAGAGTAATAATTCATTTCTTAATAAGACACTAGCTCCTTAGCAGTTTAATGTCTTTAATAAAAATATTTTCCATAAATGTCAAATATATCATTACTTAGTTTTTCACAAAAGGAATGCTGTCCCTCCCAGAAATCACAAACAAAAAAATTGTGGCACATCTGCATTAAAAAAATTAATTTCTGCTTCTCTTTGCTCTATAGAGACCATGTTTAGTTTTTATTTATTTATTTATTTATTTATTTATATACCGGGGTGCCAAAAAATGTATAAAAGTGGACACTTTGTTAGCATTGCTCAAGCAGTAGTTCACCATAATCAGAAGTGTCTGGATGCTGATGGTAACCACTTTGAGCACCTCTTGTAATTGCAGAAGTGAAACTAGACTTGTATTCATCTTTTGTTATTGGTATGTATATATTGAGTGTTAAAATTTTAATACAGTTTTCCATTCTTAAAATGTGTATACATTTTTTGGCACCCTCTGTATTTTATATCTGATGCAATCATTTTTTTCATAGAAAGAAAATATTTGTTTGAACTTGTTTATCCTTGTTATAGCCTAGGTTAGGAGTACTGTGGTAAGCAGGATTCTGAGATGGCTCCCAGGATCCCCACCTGGTGTATATGCCTGTGGAACCTTCTCCCCTTTAGCAAATATAATGAATAGGTTACCTCCTATAAGTAAGGCGGTGGGAGAGCCACTCTCATCTCTGAGCCTCAGGTGAGACGGCAGCACCAGTGGACACCTTGATTCCAGTTGGAAGAAACCATGGATAGATGGCTAGCTAGCGTGTGCCCAAACTCCAGCCCTTGGAAAACTGTGAGGTGATAAAATGCGTGTTCTTTGAAGTCGCTAAGTGTGTGGTAATTTATTATGCAGTGATAGAATACTAACACTAGTGCTAAGCATTTGTTGAGGGAAGCTGCTTTTTTCTTTACCAGATACCTTGAAATCACTATGGATCAGGAGGTGACCTGGAGACATAAGGAAGTGAAGTGTTGGAACTCCCAAAGGAGGAATTTGCTGTTAAGCATACAGAGCAGAGAAAAATCATTTACAACTTTACATATTAAAATTGCACTAGAAAAAAATTGTTTCAGCTCAAGAAGTTATTCAGTTTTAAAGTATGTTAAAGAAATGTCAAAATGGTGTCATAAAATCTGCAAAAATGAATGCATTGATAGTCTTAGTTTTAATTATATATCTATAATGAACTAAAGACTATCAAAATAAAAGCTGTAAAAGCCACCAAGTGTAAAGAAACTACTGCATTTCCTGCCACTTGTGTGGTTTTTGACATAGGTATGCATAATATAGCAAAAATATATGTTTACTTGGTGCTTTTTATTCTTAATAGTTATATCACCAGCTTTATTTTCCCAGTTGCTGTCTAGTTTTCAAAATTAGTACTTTTAAATTATTTTAGAGGTTGTATATTTATTAATATGATAAATCATAATTATTCCCCTCTGTTGTTGAGCATTTAAACAAGTTTCAAAATTTTCATTCCTGAAAACAATACTGCAGTGAATGCCTTTGTACATGGATCATTTTAGTATTTTCTTATGATAATTGTTAAAAGTGGGGTTATTATAATATTTGCCACATGTCATAGAAGTTATCCTAAGATAAATACCTTAACAAGAAAATTGACTTGCCTCCTCAGGAGACATTTTTAGAGCCATGATAAGAAAATGACAAATATCTGTTTTTTGTTTTTGTTTTTTGTTTTCTTTTTTGGTGACCTCGATGTGATATGAGGACAAATATCTTACTGTCCAAAAAGTTTAATTGCTCATTCAGGCAACATGATATTTCATCTAAATTACACTCAATAAACAACATTACTATATGTTTATATCTATGTGTGAAAATAATAGAAATGTTAAGTATTAAAAATGCTAATTTAAGAATGTTTAATAACATTATTATTGTTATTGTATGTATTGTATGTATACATAATATATAATTATGTATATGTATGTACATTTATATGTGTGTATGTATATTTGTTTCATTGGTCTATAATAATGACATTTTTCCTTTTCTGAAGAGGGGCTCAGTTAGAACTTCTAGTAGCTTCTAGAAAATAATGAATAAATTGCATCTACCATTCCAATGTTGTCTGTCAAATGAGAAATCTAAATGTATAATTTCAAGGATAATGAGGATTTTGTAGTTCACCTGTTACTTTGTTGATGGAATTAATGTTCAGGTTAGTACTTTGGGGAATGACTGCAGTTGTTGCTGTTATGCATAGAACCATCTGCATAGCCATCTACCGAAGATAGGTCAGTGTTTCATGTACTAGAATTATTTACTTGTTCATCATTAGGACTGAATTAAACACAATGAACAGTCCTGGAGAAAACTGGAGAAAACCAGAAGAAAGAGGGGGAGGAGGAGGAGGAGGAAGAGGAGGAGGAGGAGGAGGGAAAGAAGGAGAAGAAGAGGGAGGGGAAAGGGGAGGAGAAAGGGAGGAGGAAAGAGAAACATACATTTGCACAGGCACCAAAATTATGGGAAGTTTATTGCTTTTAGGATACATGTTTTAAACCAAGCCTAGCAACAACATGAGGTGTGAAATTCATTCTCCATCTTCTTCTCACTCCAGTATATTTCCAAGGATTGATGGTAATTTCAACCCAGAAAATGTGATTAACAATGTTGATTTCTTATTATTTTAATTATATGTGCAAGGTTCAGTAGAAACCAGTCCCTCCACCCCACCAAAACCACTTCTCACTCTCAGACTTTCTAAGGAACTGTGCATAGCTAGTAAATCAACATGATTCTTATTCTATTCCAGAGGACATGTGATAATTTACATTTATATGCTAGCAATTTCTTTCTTGTTGCCCCAGCAAGAGCTGGGGAATGATTTACAAGGATGCAGAAGTTTTGGCACAGATGTTGTGCAGTTTCAGCATGTTTGCATTGCACGGTGTGATGGAGTCGTCCTCAGATATACTGGTGCTCCCATACAGGTAGCACATGATACAAGACTAGTGCCAACAGATTCCTGATTGTTTCAGAACAGAGTGAGCATGACCCCTATGATAATAAATATGTTTGGTGTTTGTCTTTTTAGCAGGTCAGTACTGAATGCCATCCTTAGGGGAAGGGAGCTGTTTAGCTTCTTGTAATTAGTTGTACTTGCTCTGTTGAATCCCTAATGGACTCCTGTACCATAAAAAACATTCATTTCTGTAACAGTTGGCAGTTTTGTTGTGCTTCCCCCTCTTCCCAAACCTCCCCTCTCCAAGCTATTCTCTCCCTGTGGAGGACTGGGGGGAGAGGGGGAAAGAATACAAACCTGAAAGATTAAAGTGATACTAGAAGAGAAAAAATTTTATCCCACTTTATTCCATTCATTTACACATTCCAAAATCTGAATCAAATGAAAGATATGTCTCAATTTTGTTGTACTTACACTGTGCATATGGTTATTAATTTATTAAACTTTGAATAATACTCAGGTTTCGGCATTTTGCCTTTCTCAGAAAATAATCTCTGGAGATCTTACTATTCTGCTCTCAAGGTGAAAATGGTCACCACAATTCATGTCATTTCCCAAGATGATATGATTGCTATTATTTCTTATTAACTGAACAAGATGACAATCATAGTTAGGTATAGTTTTATACCCTTAAGAGTTGTAGCACTGTTAACTTCCCAGGGACAATAAAATCAAATCTATAAAATGTACCTATACCAAAAAATAGGGCAATCAAGGTTGCAAATGCATTTTATTTAACAAAGAGAAATTTCTTATAATAGGATTGAAGCTTTTGTTATATATCAGAAAACTCCTAATGAAGAACTTTAAAACTATGAAAAGTGGTTCTCAAACTTTAAGTCTGCCTAAGGGTTACCTAGGATGCTTGTTTAAAAGTATACATTCACGGGCCTCACCAGAAAGAATCTGATTGATTCAGGAGGTATGGCAAAAAGCCCAACGATTTGTACTTCAAAAAATACCTTTTAAAAAAAAAAGATTTTGTTGGGGAATTAGTGGAGGGGAACAGCATTGGGGAATCGGGGAAGGGGAACAGACAAGTTGCTGTCCTTTTGTTCTTCAGTCTAGTTGTGGAGGATGTTGCTTCACTGGCCCATGTTGGCATTATCATTGTGCTCTTCCCGGGTGAGGCAGTCATTTGCCAGGCCACTGGACAGCCGCTCATGGTGGCTCATGGCAGCTCACACCGGCTGCCGACCACTCACGGTAGCTCACAGCAGCCCATTGCAGCAGGGGCTACAGCCAACACCGTCGCTGGCAACTCATGGCAGCCCAGCCCCAGGTTGAGCTGTTGTTCACCATCTTAGCTGTAGAGAGTGCAGCATTACTGGCCCTCATGTGGCATCGGAACCAGGGCTTTGCTGCTCAGAGCTGGCGTCCCAAGCCAAATCTTAACCAATGCACCACTTGGTGGGGCCATACCTTGGGTAATTCTGATGAGGCAGTTTGTAGAATAATTTTCAAGAAAAACAGCTGTAGTTCTTCTAAAGCAGCAAAGATTTTTTTCTTTTGGTTAATAAAACACATGCTGATGCTCCTACAAATTATGGTCAATTTTTCTGAAATCATGGGTCCAATTTACTTTTCAAAAAGAATATACTGTCTTGGGTGATTGCCATATCCCCATTAGGTCTTGGCAATTGCTAAATTTCTTCTAAGAATATTTTGGAATATTTGTGTATGGTTTTTATTGTTTAGTAAACATTCATATTTTCCTTGGCTCTCAATGTGTACTTTATATTTTAATAGACAAATATTTTTAGGCTATGATTGAACATTTAGAAAAAGTAGTAATAATGTACACTTTGTATTTAATTTTATCTGATGATCCATAAGAGGGTGTCAAAGGCAAAACATGTGCACTACTATCTGTTGTATACATATTCATTCATTCTTTCATTTATTCATTGTTGCTTTTATGATTCCCAAAGTGGTTATGTCTCAAGAAATAATAAAATGTAATATAACATGAAAAAAAAGCATCATAGAAGTGCAAAACCCCATTTACCAGTAAGTTGTTAAAGAAATGACTTTCTACTTTTGCATTGGTAATGTGTCCCCTTAAAAGGGATTAATAAGGTCTAATAGGAGAGCATTATTTCTTTATTCTGTTCCCAGACTGGTGAGATAGTGTGCTACAAATTGATTGTTTAGTAACTGGCCCAGGATGACCCTTTTTCCTCTCCCCATATGCAGACATAATTAATTGCCAGATTTTAAATTATTATAGTATATTTCTATTTCAGTGACTTTTATTTGTATAAAAATTACAGAGTTTCTGAAGTCAAATTTTGTGATCTAGTGCAACATATGGTGATAACACTGTATTCTGGATATATGAGAACTACTCATTAGAAATTAAAATGAGATCTACTTTTTGCTTAAACCTATGGCATACCCTTCTACCCCAACACAATTAGTATATCTGAATTTTGCTTGACTGTCCTCTTTATTAATTTATTTCCTTGATAACTAAAGACTAAAATGACATGGACACTCTCCCCTACATTTCCCACTACTTCAAATTATTAAATGCTTAAAACTAAATTTGGAATAAGAGTTTCCCTAATACTGACTTAAGAAAATGTAGGCAAGATAAGAATTTCTTGGATGTCTGCTCTTAGAAGAACAAGAAGCAACAAATAACCTAGTGATTGAATTCTCCCACTCTGAATATATTTTGTATTTGTGTCAGGCTTTAATCTGTATTTGGGGAACTTTATCCATAATTCCATCTGACAAAATAGTTTTAAGTCTACTTCCACAACAAAATATTTTTTGTCTTTTAATCTTTGCCCCATTGCTTTTTAACGTGCTTTCTGCACTAAAGGATTTTTCATATATGCATATAATTTCTCAATAAAGGAATTTGTTCTACTTTTAGGTCTCTTTGTTCCATTTTCTTTTTTTTAAAATTTTATTCAAATACAGCATTCTTTTCCATTGTCTGTCATATTTTATACTTGGTCTTAGCCTGTCTGTTGAATTCTGGAGTCTTTAATTCTTTCCATTGAAATCCAAGCGAAATTAATTATTTATTCTCTGCATTTATGTAGAAGCTTTCTGTAGCTCCTACGTAATTCTGACTATCCTCTCTGCACTTATTTATCTTAAAACTTACCTTAAAACTTTCTCAGGAATATTTTTCTTATGGTTACTTAAATTTTTAGTTTAAAACTAGTCTTTTGATCCTTGTTTTTGCCAGTTAGTCTTTACTCCTGCCAAGATTCCATCCTTCTGGAATAATCTAAAAAAAAAAAAATCCTCTTTTGATAACATCTTCGTAAGCAGTGGTTCATTTCCCAAACCTTTTTCTTTTTTTTTCCCAATTCACAACATTCCATTTGAAGTTGCTTTCATCTACTTGGGTTTTTTACCCAGAACTTCAAAATGACTGGAGACATATTCCAGGTTTTCTTCATATAACTCATTCAGTGTAAGAAGTGCTTTATTCAGTTTAAGATGACTCTTTATCAGGACTGCTCCAGTGACCCAGCTTACTTAGGCCATGACCTCTCAGCAGAGAGTCCCCAAACACCATGAGTAATTGTCTTCTTTCTCACCAGGTAACATGAAATGTTAAGGTTGTTGCTTATATCTCAGGATATAATGAGTCTGTTTGAAAAATACTCAGATCTGCTATATGGTCTGCTATAAGTGAAGTTACTTCTTTTAGTCCCCCTTTACCCTTCCTGGGTTACATTCTTCCAATCACTACCTATGTATTTTAGTTAAAGTCCTATCTTGAGCTGTTTTCTCAATCCTCTCCAAGAATTCTTCATACTTTCTAATAATTCCAGATATGAAGAAACTCAAATCTCAACTCCTTCCCTGTGAGCAGGAATATTCCCTAACTTTTATACATACAATAGATCATGAAGACAATGAGTACTTTCCTTACTACAGTAAATTGGCATAGCCAGGAATAGAGTTTTAGCATTCATACCTTCTAAATATCTTTATTTCCAATATTCCATTATTCTGTAATTCTATCTGAAGACTTCCCTTAGAGATGATCACTTCTATCAGCTACACAGAGACGAGGACCCTGGAAACTCTGTCTTTATGACAGCCTGACAGTCTTGGCTTCTCAGCTTAAGTGTTAGAATTTATAACTGATTGGCACATCAATGATTTATCAATCCAGTGTCCTTCCATCAAGAGAACCATGGAAGCCTTTGCCCTAAATACTTATCACTACCATTGGAAAAAAAGCAAAAGAAAGGAAAATTTCATTTGTGTTTAGGGGCTCTTGGCATCTCAATAAAATAGGGGAGCCTGTGGAAAGCCTCCAGTGGCATTGTTACTGTCAACATGTGTTTAATTGTATATGGCTGAGGTCCTACTTCTCCTCCTGGAGTCCAGCACTATATAAAGAGAAGATTTCTTCAGCAGTTCAAGAGATAAAGGGATGTGCAGAGCTGCTTTAGAGAGTCTCTCAACTTTCTACACTGTGGTATAAACATAAGCCTTGGGATATTTTTATTCTATTGTTTCCAAAACTTCTCACCCAAGGGAGCCAGCCAGTAACAAGGGAGTGTGGGTGGTGACAGCCTAAGCTTGTCATCTCCACACTATTTGAACTACTTTACAGTACAGTTAGGGGACAGAGGCAGCCTTGTTGCATGCATTAATGAGTTCTGTTTTGTTTTTGACCACAGGCTGAAAATCTCAGGGCAGTGTGTGTGTGTGAGCATACACATGCACGTGTGTAAGGAAAACAATTGTTGAGATTGGCGGGAATGCCCCAGAGAAAATACTCCAGATTGTTTGCAAAGCTGTTGGCCATAAAACAGGAAATACTTTAATAAGTAGGTTTTGTTCCAGTGTTCCCTTTAGATGCTGAAGTTTTCAAACTAAATCCTTCTGGTGAGTAAAGGGATGAGCCTCTGTCATGAATCAATGTCAAAAGCCAATGATCTATGTGTGAAATCACCAACTCTAGTGAAGAGACCCACATTTGACACAGTAGATGGGAGGAAAGACTCTGGTGGCAAAAGAACAAGGAAGATTTCTTGCTCTTCTCCAAGCACAACCCCCAAACCAGAAGCTTATTCTTATTAATTTTCCAATGGAGAAGTGTTAGGAGTGAGTACTAGGGAAAATAAGAGTAATAGGTTAAATATTGCCTTGCGTAAATAATTATTTTGTAATATTTTACCCAATAAAATCTCTTTCAAACTCTCTAATCATTACATGTAGGTGGTTTTCTATTTGTCAACTTCTTATGCTAATAAAGTAAATAGCAGTGTAATTCAAAAACAGTAAGGACAAACAGCTCATGCTTTTTTTTTAGGTAGGATCAATTTCTATCAGGATGAAAAAGGAACCTTTATTAAAATGTATACCATTGGATAACTAGTGACATATTTTTCTCTTATTTTCTTCTTAGTGGAAAACCTGTGCTTGGACTCGTACTTGCCAAGACTGATAACCACCATGATTTTCATGGCCTCTATTCACATGCCCATCTCTTAACCTTTTCCAGGTCTTCCTGGCTTCAGACCTTACAATATTTTCCCTCTGTGTGCTTTGATCTCATCCTCAGACCTGACACCAGAGAGTTACTTTGTCTTTGACCACAGACCCCCCTTCCTTTCAAGCATGGCTCAGCCTCACCATCTATCGTTCTGCTATCCTGGGTAAGAGCTCACCTGTTCTGACCCAGGTCATAGCAACCATCAAAAAATGCACTTGATCTGCTCCAGTTGCCGGTGTAGAATATAAACAAAATTCTTACCACATAGCAGGGGCAAATTTACAACCAGGGCACTTAGGTTTTGCAACATTTCCGTATTATTCATATATTTTAGTTGTTACAATCAGTTCACCAATTCATTCTTTCCGGGTAAACTTTGGTCTGCAAATATTTATATAGCCAGTTTTTCAGTGTTGTACATTAAAATTTGATTGAGCCTAAAAATATTTTTAAAAGATACTTTCTCCTTTGCAAAAATCTTTACCATGCTCTCAGGAAGGTAGGTCTCCTTGGGTGAGGGGCTTCTTACAACGGGTTTCTCATTAAATCATTATTGCCTGTGTTGCTTTGGGCCAAGAACCCAGTTCAGCATTCCCAGAAGACCCCCATCTTGTTTTCCACTTCTGCACCTCTGCAAAGGCTGCCCTTCCATTTTTCTCTACACTCGGCATGTCTGCTCTTTCCTGTTAACCTATTCATAACCTTCTCAACTTCAAAAGTCAGGTAAACCAGACCTTCCTTCCTAACTCCTTTCTTGATTAGTTTTTCCTCTGAATTCCTACAGTTTTCAAGTTGGTCCACATTCATTACAGGAGTATGTAACCTGATATTGTTTTCCATTTTTTTCAGTATATTTCTTATCTCCCCACCTAAATGTTAAACTCCCCAAAAGTAAGCATTATCTCTTTATTTTTTTAAACATCCTCTACAGGAACTGCTACTGTGTCATGCATATATTATTAAAGAGCAAAATGTCATCAGTACAAAATCCTAGTACTTGGGACAGGCTTAAAACCATCTTAAGTACAGTTTTAGGGGAAAAATACATAATTAGTATATTAATGCATTTTGAAGCCTATTAAAAATATAAATCCAAAATGCAGTCAGTTAATCATGGTATTTTGTGTAAAACACGCTGAGGAAAGAAAATTCCTAACAGGAATTTTGAAGAGTTTAGCAAACAGGCGTTGGTGTATTGGATGCTGCCAACCCAACCCGTTGCTCAACAAAATGCCTATAAATAAGGCAGTGCTGGGGAGGAGAGTGAGAGAGGAAGTGGGCAATGAGGTGGAAGGAGTCGCAGCTGTTTCTTTTCATTCATTCATTGAATTCTCTTTAAATATTGGTACGGCTTGCAAAGTGGTAAACAGCATTTCTGTAAATTGAAATGACTGCTCATATCCTGGCAAGAATGTCAGCGGTCTGAGTGTCGGGCAAAGCAGACAGTGACATCATATGTAGCTTGAGCTGTCCTCTTGGCTTCCCCCAAATGCTCCAGGTTAATTTGCTCCATAATATTTGAATATGTATTTCAAATGGGCCAATTCTTTCACCCAGAAGGTATTCAATGCTTATTTGAGAATCATTTTTCTGCAGCTTTCATTTTGCCGCATGAATCGGGGATTGTTTACACTTTTATTTTAAGTTGTTTTTTTTCCCACTAAATTTTCAAATAGACAGATGTCTTTTCGTAAAATTGAAATGGCACATCAGAGTTTTATGTTGTCTTTCTTGTATTTGCATGTTTCATTACTTGTATCACATTGTATTAGTATATTATCTGATGAGGAATTCTGACTAATTAATTTCACCTGGAATTGTATGCTGGTGTATGAAAAATTACACTTGGCCATTTGTAGAGACCAGCTGCGTATTAGAAATACCTGCTCCCCATCTGCAGGATTAAAAAGAGAGAGAAAACAGCTGAGTGTAAAAAACAGTCACTTTTCCTTGTGCCCTGAGGGTATTATTATTGGCAGATATACTTTATTACTCAGCCTATATTCTGAACATTAACTCAGAAGTTTACTCTGAGCATCGTTCAATGGGACAACTTTACTTTCCCTCATTTTGGTTTTAATTTGTAGTAAAGCTAATATGTATTGGGTTCCACCCATATGCATGCACTCACTGCCTTCCATTCCAGCCTGACTCACACACAGCCAACTTCATTTGGACCACAAATTGTTTTGGCCTAGTTGACGGTGGGAACCAATAAACAAAAATCTGGGAGAGTGGGGATATGGTCGTGTTAAAAGATAACCTCCAGGACCAAACCTGGCCTCGTCGAAATGCAACCAAATCCTGTAGCATGGCTCCAGCACATACATGCATGCACTCACTTTCTCTCCCTCTCTGTGCCTTGCTCTCAATTTCTGTTTGGATTCTTTGTCTGCCCTGACAACAGATGGTGTTTTAATAAAGTCCAGTAGGAATATTACTGTGAGTAAACAATGCAGTGCATGCCAATTCCATAATTGCTGGGTACTGATTCAGCCTCTTACCTGCTCCATCCAAGTTGGGAGGGAACCAACTGTGCTTGCACCTACCGGCAGCAGCCTGCTCGCCCGCAGCTGTGGAGTGCTTCAGCAGCTAGCCTCACCGCGGAAGGTAAATTGCGGCTCCTGTCATGCTTCTTGGCACCGGGGCTGGAGAACGGCTGCCATCTGGCTTGTCATCAAAGATGATCATCGAATCTCTCGCAGATGAAATGGCTTTTAAAAAAATCTTGCTATTAGAAAAAAACTGCCACATATAAAACTTATTATCTTTCTCTTTATAGGCACAGTGTAGTCTAAAATAACCATTTGAGCTTATTTGAGCAATAGCTTGCAGAGTGTTGTTTTTTCCTCACTGATTCCCACGCTCAAAGGGATTTATAATCTAAACCTATTATATGCTAATGGAAAATTTAAATTCATTGGATCTGGCCAAGAAATGTATGCTCTCATTTGTTTCTCTCATTGGGGAAGGGCGAAAAGTTAGATTCACTGTTTGAACTGTTTGAGTTTTTAGGGTTTTTTTTAATTGTTTACAAATATTTCCTTAACCCTTTAGATATTTACTCAAAAAAAAAAAAGGGAACAGGTGAAGCTGGTAATCAAAATGCATGCTGTCTGTCCCTTCCCAATGGTCTCCTCAAACTACCTGCTAACTAGAACACTCCAGGAAAATAGAATTGGCTTTGGCAGCTAGAAAGAAACAAACTGGGTGCTTACTCATTTTGTAAAAAGGCCAGCAGCATGTGATGTTTATCCAAGGATCGTATTTTAAGTGACATCCAGTTTCTTCAAATACTGCTGTTTTCAACAGAGTGCTCTAAACACTTTTGGTAGTGCTTATCGTTAGAATGACAAAAAGCAAAATGAACTGCAGAAACTGTGGAGTAGCATTGGCAACAGAGAAGGTTAATGTCCACTGGCTGACATACTCGGAGCAATAGCTCTTGTTTCCTGGTTTATCTGTTCAAGTAAATAAAACATATTAAACTGATATGACACTAGGACGTTAGAGTTATGCCAACATTTTTTTTTTAATTGAGGCCGCTAATTCCTCAAATAGACTGATGGTTACATGAACTGTTTAGTATTACATCATTTTCCCTTCCATAGATTTTTTTAGATAAAATGTTTCTGTTTTTTTAACTTTTTAAGAATTTGAAACACATACAAAAGCAGACAAATGGATACTCTAACTCGTTTCCACATTGCTTATTTCTAACAACCATCAACCCAGAGTTAACACTACCATATTCATACCCTATACACGTCCCTCTTCTGTTTCATTTGAAGCAAATTTTGTTCGTTGTATCAATTTTGTTGTGAATGCTTTTCTGTCTTTAAAAGCCAACGACCTTTTTTGGGGTCTCTTTTCATTTTAATATTACTTCAAACTTAAAATTTGCAAGAATAGTACAAAGAACTCCTAGCAACTCTTAACCAAAATATGCTATTAATTTATGATCGATTCATTTATTTTACATTATCTCTATCTGTAGCTTCAAATAAAGGCATACTTTTGTTTTGTTTTTTGCTTTTTTAAATTATTTTTTATTGTGAAATACACATTTTTTAGAAATAGTTTCAGCTGTACAACACAGTGCAATAGTTACACTTTTTACCCCTCAAGGTGACAATCCCCCTCCCCCAATCCGCCGCCACACTCCCCCCCCAATATCATACATATCTATTACAATTCCCTTGAATCCACTCCCACACTATACTCCATGCCCCATGACTGTATATATATATTCACTTATAGTTTACATACAATATTATACAACATCAGCTTCAGGTGTACAGTGCAGTGATCAAGCCTCTACCCCACCCATGATGCGGTCTCCCTACTAAGACATGTGACCACCTGATACCCTACAAAATATTTACAACATTATTAATTATATTCCTCAAATTCTTTCATGTCCCTGTGGTAATATTGTAGTTACGTATTTATGCTGTCTGATCTCTTCCCCTTCTCCCTCATCCCCACCCGCTCCCAACTAGCAGCCATCAGTTCTTCCTCTATATCTCTAGGACCACTTCTGTTTACTTTGCTTGTTCATTCAGTTTTTTAGATTCCACATATAAGTGAAATCATATGGTATTTGTCTTTTTCTGACTGACTTATTTCACTTAACATAATAGTCTCTAGGTCCATCCATATCGTCCCAAATGGTACAATTTCATTCTTCTTTGTAGCAGGTAATACTCCATTTTATACATGTACCACAGTTTCTTAACCCAGTCGTCTACCGATGGGCATTTCAGTTGTTTCTAAGTCTTGGCTATTGTGAATAATGCTGCAATAAACATAGGAGTACATATATTTTTTTGAATTAGCATCTTGGGTTTCTCTGGGTAGATACCCAAGAGTGGAATTGCTGGGTCATATGGTAGTTCCATTTCCAGTTTTTTAGATACCTCCATACTGATTTCCATAATGACTGCACCAATCTGCAGTCCCACCAACAGTGCACCAGGGTTCCCTTTTCTCCACAGCCTCGCCAGCACTTGTTGTTTGTTGATTTATTGA